>NC_080178.1:26352884-26682721 GCF_950295315.1 Erinaceus europaeus
AAGGCCAACTGGGGTGTATGGTCATAATGGCCCTTGAAGGCCATGTGGGGCTGGGAAGTGCCTGTCCTGACAGCTCCATCGTCAGTCTTCACAGCAGATTGCGGAGCACCTGTCTTCAACATGCTGTCTACCCTACTGTTGCTGTGTACTCTGACCTCTAGGGAGATGGACGTTTTCTCGTTTTTTTTTTTTTTCTTTCATTCTACTTCTCAGAGTCAGAAAGGTGGGACTATAACGTTGACCAAAATGGACATATACTGAGTAGAGCCACTACAACAGGATGTGGAGTTTACAGTATAAGGAGTGCTCCAAATCACAATTCTTCTCCTCTTTCTTTGTGCCTGCTCTTTTTTTTTAAAAAAAAAACTGAAATGAATAAAATAAAAATAAATGTAATGTCCTTCCTTGCAAGGACAATGGGACCTGAGGAAAATACACACACACACACACACACACACACACACACCAAAACAGCACAAAGCAGGCCAGGGGTACAAAAAAGAACTCAACCCAAACCAGAGGAACCTCAGGTGAAGAGAACACAGTTGTTTTGCGGAACCGAATCTGGATTACTGCTCCAGGATGGAAGAAATCAGAGATGGTGAGAATGAGGAATTACAATGCAGAATCAGAAATTGGAGAGTGGCAGATTGGCTAAGGTGCTCTGATTCACTGACAATCGACTAGTTTTAGCTACGATGAATAGGCAACCACCAGGGGAGAAAGCAAGGAACTAGGACTGGAGCATCACAGAGGATGGAGAAAGCTGCTCAACATTCACTGCTTAAACGTGGCAGAACAGGCCCACTTCGTTGGCTCCATGATTTGAAGGCCACAGGAAGAAAATGGACTGCAACAGGGACAGGGTATCTGCCCACCAACACTCTTTATCCTTTGTGAATCAGGGGTTGTGCCTCTTTAGTTTGACTTGAGTGATGTAAAGCCACTTTTCCCAGTAAAATAAAATCACCATCTCATTAGCATCCCAGAGAATGTTCTGTGATTGCAGGAAGGAAACCTGTGATTACCAATCTAAACATGGAGGCCTCAGTGATTTTTCCGAAGCATTGTTGGCTGTGCTGAGCAGGCAGCAAGGAACCCACCCATGTTTTTCTGTAGAGTGTTTTCTACATAGACGTTTAGGTTTTTACCACATTGTTTTTGTCACTGTCATATTTTTGTCACGCACAAAAACTCTTTAGAGGGCCAGGCAGTAACACATTGGGTTAAGCACACATAGTGCAAAGTGCAAGGACCTGCATAAGGATTCTGGTTTGAGCCCCTGGCTTCCCACCTTCGGGGCGGTCACTTCATAAGTGGTGAAGCAGGTCTTCAGGCGTCTATCTTTCTATCTTCCCTATCTTCCCCCCTTGCCTCTCAATTTCTCTCTGTCCTATCCAATATGGAAAAAATAGTCACCAGGAGTAGTGGATTCCTAGTGCTGGCACTGAGCCCCAGCGATAACCCTGGAGGCAAAAACAAAACAAACACATACAAAAAAACATTTATATATTATATTTCTTTCAGTTAGAGTTATCTTGACCAGGAATTAGACATCACCAACAAACCTGGCTTTCTACTTCATCAATTAACTGATAACTGTAATACCAATCATAACTTTTTTTCTTGAGGTTATACTATGTGCAAGACAGTGTATGAGCACTTTTTAATACATTACCTTGTTTTTATGCATCAGCCCAGTCTGGCAGGTTCTTTCTGTTCTCATGGTTATTTTCAAGGTTAAGAAATGGACCAAGTGGAAGCTTACTGTTGCAAGTGTCACCCTCTCTTGTTTTCATTAACCTTACAGTTTGGTGCTGGTACAAGGACTTCAACTCAAGGTCCTAAGATTTCTCTTCAGCTGTGAAACCCTTCACTTTTTTTCCCCCCTTCAGTATAATTCAGCCATCACAGTACTTATTCTGTTTAATTACTGCCAAATGATCAAAATGACTCCTTCCCATAACCCCCTCCCCCACTTCATTAAATTAATTGACTGTCCTGGTATTTGAAGAGTACCTGAAACGGGATAGTGGGTGGCCCAATTTAAAAGCACAGGTGTTGTGCATTCCCTCAGGGCCCATGGGTAGGTGTGAAATGAGGTAAGAACCAGGAGTCACTCAGGTCATACCTATTCCCAGGCCCTTTTCTGTCCATGAGATCCTTTAGATGATGCTAACTTTTCCCTGGGAGAGAAAGCATTAGATGCAACTAAGGAGAAGGGCAAGGAGGGCGTGGAGGGAAGACAGCTGTTCCAGTGAGTGGAGATATTTATTCCTCACCATTGATGAATGCTTCTGTTACTAACATTCCAGTGGATCTAACCATCTCCTAAGAAAATACCCACCCTGTAGCTCCTCTTTTATTGGAAGGACATGAGCTCTATGAGACAGCATGGTCACAGGAAGGGTTTTGGGATCTGGGTATCATGCACAATTTCTATGTAAAGGACAGGGTCGTCACTAAATCAGCAGTCTGCAGCCACACACATGTACATACATACACACCATACACAACATGTGCCCAGCCTGTTGTGGGCAAAAAGCCTCACTCAAATTGTGATGAGGTGGAGAATCAGACTTCCAGGTCCTCTTTTTCAAAGAGACAATTGTGTGGAATTAGAAGAAATACTTCTCAAGTAGTTTGGGTGTAGGTTGGATGAGACAACTGTCCACCCCCTCCCCCCCAAAAAAGTGTAAACTAGAATAACAGATGATCACTTAACGGCATTTTCTAAGAAAGAGGGTTGGAGTTGTTTCTTCTGAGTGTGGTATGCAGTTGGGGGCAGAGTGCTATTCTCTGTTCCCACACCCTCTTCTAGAAATAAACGTTGACCAAATATTTAAATAGTAGTTTCAGGGCCAGGTGGCGGCACACCTGGTTAAGTGTACACATTACAATGTCTAAAGATGCAGGTTTGAGTCCCTGGTCCCCACCTGATGGGGGAAAACTTTATGAGTGGTGAAGCAGGGCTACAGGTGTCTCTCTGTTTCCCTCCCTTCTAAATTTCTCTCTGTGTCTATCCAATAATAAATAAAATTTTTAAAAAAAAAAATCAGGGCAGGGGTAGATAGCATAATGGTTATGCAAAGTGACTCTCATGCCTGAGGCTCTAAAGTCCCAGCTTCAATCCCCTACACCACCATAAGCCAGAGCTGAGAAGTGCTCTGGTAATAAGAAACAAACAAACAAAAGAATCATAGTTTAGGGCCAGCAGATAGCTCATGTGGTAGAGTGAGTACCTTACCATGCTTGAGGTCCTGAGTTCGAACCTTAGCCATATATGGGCTCACCATGGCCCCAAAGGAAGCTCCATGCTGAGGTATCTCTCCCTATCTATGCCTCTCTCTTTATATGGATATGAAATTTAAAAAAAATGAAAAAGTCAGTCTGGGACTGGTGGAGTAGTAGACATGATGCTCTAGTACTGCCCAAGGCCATTAAAACGAGTAGTTGGGGCTGGCAAGATAGCTGATTTGGATAGTGTACTTGTTTCATCATGGGCATGGCCCAGGTTCCAGCAGGTACCCACCATACTGAGGGGAGCTTTGGTGCTGTGGTATCTTTCTGTCTCTATATTTTTTTAAATAAAAAAATTTATTTATTCCCCTTTTGTTGCCCTTGTTTTATTGTTGTAGTTATTGATGTCATCGTTGTTGGATAGCACAGAGAGAAATGGAAAGAGAGGGGGGAAGACAGAGAGGGGGAGAGAAAGATAAGACACCTGCAGACCTGCTTCATCACCTGTGAAGCGACTCCCCGGCAGGTGGGGAGCCGGGGGCTTGAACTGGGATCCTTATGCCGGTCCTTGCACTTTGTGCAACCTGCGCTTAACCCGCTGCGCTTAACCCGACTCCCTTTCTCTTTTTATCTCAGAAAGTATACTGAGAGCAGGAAAGTTCCAGTGATGGCAAAAAAAAAAAAAAAAAACAAAAAAAAAACAAACAGCCCAGCACTTGGAGGGAAGTCAACTTAGTTTTTGATGGACCTACATTTCTTCTGTGTTGCACAGACATATTCTCACTGGCACGTGGCACCTCCCTGACCTCCCTACCCCTCAGGGCTGCTGCCTGCTTACCAGCACCTCCAGAAAGGCATCTGGACATTTCAGGCTTAGTGCCAGGCAAGGCATTTGAGAATAGTCTGCAGTCAGTTCTGCTGCAGGCCTGACTCAGGTTCTTTTTTTGATGACCTTACAGCTCAGATTCCTAGTGTAGAAAAAGGATGTAACTGTAAGATGGAATGAACAGGTTTCCAGTGCACGAGGCCCACTGAGACCAGCACCCTGCGCTTGGCATGCCTGAGGCTTGTGTCTGAGGGCTGAACTGAGCAGGCAGTGCTGCCTCTACTTCCCACAACAGTGATGAGAGAAAGATAAATAATTTCTCAGATTCAAACCCCGTGTTCCAGATGGTACTACTCTGACAAGGAGTTTGCACTTGGGTGAGTAGGAAAGCTCACCTGCTTTGCCATGCACATGGTCTGGGCTGGAGCCTGGTACCCACCACATGAGAGGTAGCTTTGGTTCTGTGGTATTTTTCCTTCTCTTCCTCTGTCTTTTTCTATATGAAAATTTGGCCTGGAGCAGTGAAGTCTTGGTAATGAGAAAGAAGAAAGAAAGGAAGGAAGAAAGGAAGAAAGACAGAAAGAAAGAAAGAAAGAAAGAAAGAAAGAAAGAAAGAAAGAAAGAAAGAAAAAAAGAAAGAAAGAAAAGGAAGGGAGAAAGAAAAAGGGGAGGGAGGGATGGAGAAAGAGAGAAGAAAGGAAAAAGAGACAGGAATAAAGGAAGAAAAAGAAGGAAAAAAAGAAAAGCTTGCACTTGTGAATGCTAATGTCTGTGTTGGTTCTGAGACAGAACTGCTGCCTATGGAATGTTTTCCTTAACATTCCTGTGTGTCAGATAAAGCCTGTAGATCCAGTTGTTCATTTAATCCCTCAGAGTTAGTTAAAAACAGAGCCAGTACTAAAACCAAGTGTGTCTGCTTCTAGCACAGGCAAGCTCATTCTATTTTCTGAAAACAGAGACCACATGTTGTCTCTGCTCCCCACCTCAAATAAAACTGGGGTTAAGTGGTTCATAATGTTAACAGTTTCTCCCCTAATAACTTAGGCCAAATGTTACAGGGTTTGAAGCTGAGCTGGACATGGGATGGATATGCATCACACACTTTATTCATTTCTCTTGTGGAAGGGTCTCAGCTGTTCTTCCTCCTACATTGAATTCTCTTACTCTTAAAGAATGATCCAAGCAAAGAAATTTTCCAAGCATCTGAAATCTGAGAATTGGGGACTGGAAGCCATGAAGCTCATGGTTTCCAGATGGAGCAACCGGAAGAAGAGGCTGAGGAACAGAGGAAGTGAGTAGGAAGATGAAAGGCAAGGGGGAAGCCTGAACTCTGGATCACTCTGACCGCCTGTGAGCCAGGTGGCTCTCTCATTTGCTCTGTGAGTTTGCCATTTGACCATGTGCCAGGTCCAACGTGGTTGTGTGTCTTCTTGATCCCATCCCAATGATTAGCAGGAAGTCAGTCACTTTGAAATCATCTTTTCTAGAGTAGTGACTGACCTCAGCAGCACAGTATTTAAAAAGCCCGTGGTGAGGTTATGAGAAGGGTATAAATAAATACATGAATTTCCTTACCATCTCAAAAATGGCAAGATACTCTTAGAAATCTTCTTTTCTCTGTACCAGTTTTAAAAAAATGTAGCAGTGTATCTATCATGTGACTTCATTCTCTTTCCATATGCTACCTTGTGTCAGAGGTGGGAAGAAGACAGGGTGTTAACAGCCAGACTAGTTTTGAGAAAATCCAAAGGGAAGTAAACTTTGGCCGCAAGTGGACTAGGTGTGGTTTCAGAAGGAATGCCTTTGTTTGGTCAGACAGGTCAGTGTCTTCTAGGAAAAGTAGGAGATTGGGGGGAAATAGAGCAGAACCTACATCTCACCAAGTTGGCTGAAGTTCTGAGAAAAATGCCTGTTTCTATTGTTACTAGTGATCTGTTAATCACCCTCCCCATCCACAACCACCCTATTCTGGTCACCCCCTTACACAACCTGCTTCTGTGCCTTAGTCCCTTCCACTTGGAATAGGCAGAATTTGACACTAGGACATGGCCATTCAAACACATACATAAGGCATCAAAAGCTCCAAGGTGTGAGGAGAGAAACCAAATACAGAAAAGTTACTTCCACCTGCACTCTCCAGATGTTGCAATAAAGATGGTAACATGTTCTCTGAGTCGCCTTTAAAATAGGGAATTACACTTGGACTCACTGTTTTCAAGAGCCGAACAAAGCAGTCAGGCTCTTATCCCAGTCTCCTGACCCGAGACATGTACCTGTTTAACACACTGTGATTTGGAGAAGCAAGCATGCCAAGGTGAACAAATTTTGTATGGCAAGCCTTCCACAGACCACTCCTCTCACTTGGAGGTATAAAGGGAGATTGCTCGCCCCCTCAAGTTGAGCAGTGGCCAGAATTTATGAACTTCTTCAGAGTATGATATGAATCTGGGGTCTGAGCCAGGCATTATCATCAGGAAAAGTAGACAATTTCTCTCACCCTGTCCCCTCCTTTTCTTACTGCTGATTGTACTGAAGTGAATTATGATTTAATTCCTTTAGCTGCGAAGTGTGTCCCAAAATATTGGTTGCAGTGCAGTCAGGAAACTATCGAAGGGAAAGAACAAAAGAAAAAGGATAGAAAGGAAGTGTTGGAGCACATGACAAAATGCATTTGTATCACCAGTAGAAGACAGGAGAAAACCAGGGAGGTGGCTCAGTGACGCCACAAGTATCTTGTACGTATGAAATCTGAGGTTCAGTCACTGACACCACATAGCATGATATAACACTGCTCTTGTCTATATGTTTGGCAATAAAGGGGAAGCTAAGATACGCAAGGAAAATCCGTAACTGTACCAATGAAGATGTCGTGAGCCTAGATCATTTGGTATCTAATCATATACTATATGCTTTTCCAGTCATGCCCTGTTAAAGCAAGGCATCATGGGAGAAAAGAGCAGTTCCAGTCACATGCTTTTTGGATTTACCTTAGGGTCAGCAGACTAGGCACAGATTTCCACAAAGTGTTCATGATTCATGAGAAATTACTATGTCTCTACCTCAAGTCTTTATATATACATTGTATCATGAGTAGCTACAATCAACTCTTGGGTTGATGGTTCCAAGTAGGATTAAGGTCAAAAGTGACCCTGGAGACCAGATTTCTTAGTGGGAACTGCCACACAAGTCCATGTGTTCTTTCCCTCTGAATTCTCCTCTCTTTTCCAAGCAACAAATTTAAGGAACAAAAACCAGGGTGTTATTATGTTCACATAAGGTTTGTTCTTCTTATAGCAAAGAGCTGGAGAAATACAAGGGAAAACCAGTTATTCCAGGTTAAATTGTGTTACATTCAACTTGTGGTGAGGGTCCGATTTCTTTTTATTATGTCAATTTTGTTGTAATGACTATTGCTTGAAATGAATGGGCAAGTGACGGGCTCAGAGATAACAGGGATGCTTAAGTGAGTTTTATAGGTGCAGTATTTGTTGTAACATAGTCTGACCTGCATTCCATTCTGGTTATTAGTTTTATTCGTCACACTGGAAACTTGGCACTGCCATCGTTCATGCTATTATATGCAAAGCACTGTAGAATAAAAGTCACTTAGAAAGCTGTGGGAAAAAAACAAACAAACAACTCTCTAGACACAAAGACACATGGAAAAATACGACCTCAGGTGGGGGATGTTTTGTTTTGTTTAGCTAAATGTTCTGCAAAGTCAAAGGTTTATTTCTTTTAAAAGCTGAAATCTGTTTCTCTTCATTTTTCACCATTTGTGACAGAAATATTTCTGTAAGTGTTGATATAAAAATCCTTATCTTCTGAACTTAATTTAGCTCTTTTGTTGTGGTACTAAGGGCTAGCTTGCTGAATGCAATAACTATTTTATGATAGAGTGAGACTTTTAGAGATTGTAACATATACAGAACTGTTTGGGGGCACTGAATGCCTAAAAAAAGTTATTTTGTTTCTTTATTGGGGGGATTAATGGTTTACAGTCAACAGCAAGCTACAGTAGTTGCACATGTAATAATATTTCTCAGTTTTCCACATAACAATCTAACCTCCTATCTAGGTCCTTCTCTGCCATCATGTCCTAGGACCTGAACATACTCCCCACCCCACCCCAGGGTTCTTCACTTTGGTATAATACACCAAATACAGTTCAAATTCTGCTTTGTAAATAAAAGTTGTTGTTTTTTACTCTTCAGTCTAAAGTGTCAAAATCATCTGTACTCCTGTCAGTTTTTTTCCTCTTTGACCTAATTTTCCTCCAGAAATCTGTTTTTTTTTTAGCCTGCACCTGGAGGGGGAAGTTTCATAAGCAGTGAAGTGGTGCTATAGGTCTCTCTCTCTCTCTCTCTCCCCCTCCCCCTCTCACTTTTTCTCTGCCCTATAAAAAAATAAATAAGAATAAAAAATAACATCAGACACTTAAAATTGTAAGTGATGTAGGAATGAATGGATTCTGAGTAGCTGCTTGATAGGAAAATGTATGAACATTCTGTTATGTGTTTGTTTCATATTATTTGTTTCACCTGGTTGGATGTTTTGTTTGCTTATTTCCTAGTTTGCAATAATTTTTTTTTAATGGATCTAGGAGAGGTTCCAGATTCTCCCAGTTCTGTCTTAGTTGCTCATTGTTCAACCACTTGTTAGGAAACAGTTAGGTGAAACTAACAGATGACTGTGTCCACTGAAAATAAGTTGCTATTAAATCTCTCAGGTAACCACTTGAGAATGGGGTAGTTTTGTAGGGGAGATGGTATACTGTGGTAAGAATGGCTGAAGCCAGCGAATGACCTATAAAATACACACATTCCTTTCCACTCCCTTTCTTAGACTCTAAGGCTGGGTTAAACTGGCCTTTAAGATGACTAATTAGATTATAGACTCAGTGTCAAAACTGGCTGAGATTTGGGATTCCAAGACCATGCAAAAGAAACCATGGCTTTGCCTCTCGGAAGTTTCTTATCTAAAGCCTTTGAGGAATGAAGATAAGGCAAGTTTTAATAAAAAACTGCCTTCTTTCTAAAAGTGCAGTTTCAGGTCAGAAGGGGATTTCCCTGCTATCCTGAATCTTCCTTCCTTTGGTGTACACTATACTCTGCATACTGTACAAAGTAAGGTCTTAAAAAAAAAAAAAGAACAAATTCCTTCAATAAACACCATACTATAGGAGTGAAGAGGGGAAGACTTTGATGTTACTTACCACTGAGAGCAAGGCAGAATCTGGGCAGCTGGGAGAGAACTGGTTCAGAACAGAATGGGGTCTGAAGGCAGCTAGACCTGGGGTTTAAATCCTGGCTTCTAGATTGTTTAGGGTGTGACTTTAGACATACTATTAAATATCTAGACCTGATGGGAGATGATTCTATTAGTGTTACAAGAATAAAAATATGAAAAACAACTAGGGCAGTGCCTGACCCAGAGAGAAAGCTCACAAAATGGCAGCTATTATTAGCTAAAAAAAAAAAAAAAATGAACAATTTAAATCTGGAGACTACAATATTTAGCAAGTACCATTATTGTGTTTAAGAAGTCTTTTGTTTATGGTTTCTTTTGTAAAATAGATGTATTTTTATATTTTATTTGATTTATTTTGGATAGAGATACACAGAGAAAATTTGAAAGGGAGCAGGGGAGAAAGGGAGAGAGAAAGAGAGGCACCTATAGCACTGCTTCACCACTCACGAAGCTTACCCCCCTGTAGGCGGAGTCCAGGGGCTTGAAACCTGACCCTTACGCATTGTAATATGCGCACTCTACCAGATATACCACTACCCAGCTCCTTTTTTTCTTTGTAAAATCTTATCAAAATTGGCTGACTGACTTTGTGATAAGTTCATCTACTTCTCACCGTTTTCTAAGTAGAAAGGAAATGGGACCATCTATGAGTTGGACTAAGCAAAGATCAGTGTAACAGAATAAAGAGTTGTAGTTTGCAGAGGGAAAGATGATAAAATGAGAAAAGGCTAGGGCAATGGGATGTGCTGATGATACACTGGCATCAGGAAGTGGAGAAGAAAAGACTCTGAACCTACTGAGGTTTGATGAAACACTTAGACTCCCAGGTGCTACAGTGCTTGGCCATCCCAACAAACCAGACAGAAGTGTCTTCAGCAACTGGGGAGGCAGGCAGAGGGTCTAATGATTATCACAGGAGACGGAGAGGCTGAGGGTCTAATGATTACCACAGGAGATGGAGAGGCAGAGGGTCTAATGATTACCACAGGAGATGGAGAAGCTGCCATCCTGACTTTATTGGCCTGGCTCACAGGGTGCCCTTGAGTGACTGACTCATCTCCCTTTCCTGGACTGTTTCTCTAGAGTTCACAGTTTCCTGCTAATTAAAGGGGTCTGACAGCAACTAATTTGTTAAAAAGATATTTAGGAAGGCTTCATAAACTGCAGACCTTCCAGGTACACCTGCTAGTGGGGTTTCCAATGGATTTTTAATTTTTTTTTTTTGCTTCCAGAGTTATTGCTGGGGCTCGGTGCCTACACTACAAATCCACTGCTCCTGGAGGCCATTTTCCCCATTTTGTTGCCCTTGTCGTTGTTGTCATTATTATTGTTTTTGTCATTGCTGTTGTGGTTGTAGGATAGGGCAGAGAGAAATGGAGAGAGGAGGGGAAAACAGAGATGGGGAGAAAAAACAGACCTGCTTCACTGCCTGTGAAGCGACCCCCATGCAGGTGTGGAGCCGGGGCTAGAACGGACATCCTTATGCCGGTCCTTGCACTTTGTACCATGTGCTCTTAACCCGCTGCGCTACTGTCTGACCCCCTGGATTTTTCATTCTAATGTCATTAGGCAGGGCATGTACTTCCTCATTCATACAATATCCACTGTCTTGGGTTTTTACATTTTGCCTCTGAGTATATGACTCTGGGTTTCAATGCAATGGTCCTGATATTACAAATGATCTGGAATTGCTTTATTCACAATGTGATTCTTGCTTAAACCATCTATAATTACATCAAATGTATACTTGTAAGATGACTGTGGTGACCCAGATTAGTTTTATAGTTTGTTTTACAAAACTTTTCCCCCTAGAAAATATGGTAAAAATTAAAACTTGGTCTTTCTTTGGTTAAGCCAAATTGTAAAAGCTTTAGTGATATAATTCAGGACCAAGTATTCTTTAGATTATAATCTACTCTGCTTAGAAAACTTAACCTAGGCATAACATAGATCCTTTTGCCTTGAGGGGAAAACATAATTCCAAATAATAATGAGAAAATATGTGCTTTTGACACTCTTGAGTGATCTCCACACAGAGAAGAGTAAATAAGACTCCTGTACCTAATAACTAAAAACACCTCCATATTCAGCATTACCACAGCTGAAAATGCAGATCATTGTGAATATTTACACCTAGCAGAGATCTCCTTTGTGCAAACTCTGAAAGACAAATGACATTTCCAGTAACAGTTTATTGATTTCCAAATGCATGGGGGTGCTGAGTCCAAACATTTTGGGATAGCAGTAAATCTTATCAAATAATTTACAGTATGAAAATGAAATAGTGAAACATTAATGCCAACATAGAATTCCCTTGAAAGATTAAGCATTCCCTTGTTTACTGTATTGGGTGAAAGGGGAGATGACAGCAGAGAGGACAATGGACTCCTTGGTTCTCCCCACTCAAGCAGTGTGGCCTGTCATTGTGAAAACATGGGTCAGGTTTAACTCCCATTATGTAGAGCTCTATTGTCCCCAGAGGGGACAATAGCAGTCCCAGCATGGGATTCATCACTATTTTTGTGCCAGTATACCACATGTGTCTTCATTTATTTTTATCTTCTTGCTCTGGCCCTTATTGGTCCCAAAGGATCCAGTTTTTTTTTTAATATTTATTCCCTTTTGTTGCCCTTGTTTTATTGTTGTAGTTATTATTGTTGTTATTGATGTCATTGTTGTTGGATAGGACAGAGAGAAATTGAGAAAGGGAGGGAACAGAAAGGGGGAGAGAAAGATAGACACCTGAAGATCTGCTTCACTGCTTGTGAAGTGACTCCCCTGCAGGTGGGGAACTGGGGACTTGAACCGGGATCCTTGCTCTGGTCCTTGCACTTTGTGCCACCTGCACTTAACCTGCTGCATTACCGCCAGACTCCTATGCAAAGGATCCGGTTTTACCAGATAGTCCCAAAAGGGTAGGAAGTGCCTGGCACATAGGGGTCTTAAAAAGGTTTGGGATGGAAACTTCACTGTCGGGTAAAGTCAATATTAACTACACCCGAGGTCTATCTTATAGGTCTCTTTTTTGTCCCCTACCACCTTTTTCCCCCTAGAATGAGAGCCATAAGATTTGTGTTTTGAGCTGAAAATTCTAGATGTACTAGGTATATAGCAAATACGCAACTTATTTTCTCATTGAAAAGCACGTACTGAACTGCTGTTAGGTGAATGTGGAATTTCAGATATTAGCATGAGACTATTTCCTAGGTTAGGACAAGGACTTTGTAGGCTACTACAAGTCATGAATTCTGCAACTATACCCTCAGGGCTGATGGAGCAGTCAGCTTCTTAGCTCATCAAAATGCTGGGTACTCAAATTTCTTGTGTCACAGACACCTGGGAGTAGGGTGGAGGTGTGATTTCCCTCAGGGCTGTTGCCTTAGCTCCACATTTTGGGAGTCAACAGCCTTTATTATGAGGCTTTTTTGTTTTTTTTAAAGCCAGCTCTAATTATTTGGTGACACTTGTGATCAAGATTGGCAGAAACCTTTGCAGGGGGTATGCAAGATAACAAGGGGGCTGCTTTGAATTTCCCTTTGTCAGTAAATTGTACAAATGGATGTATAGGCATATATACACTTACTGTTTATATATGTGTGTATACAGGTAAGTCAGGGACCAGCAGGAAAGTCTAGAGGTACTAGACTTTGATTACCACATCTCACAGAGCACAGATGTCAGTAAATTGTGCAAATGGATGTATAGACATATACACACTTGCTGTTTATATATGTGTGTATACAGGTAAGTCAGGGACCAGCAGGAAAGTCTAGAGGCACTAGACTTTGATTACCACATCTCACAGAGCACAGAACTGGCGAGGTCTACTAAAATATGAAGGTCGCCTTTTCTGCAGCAGTGCAGCAGTAGCCATTTTCAAATAAAGTTAGAGAGCAGAGCATCCTTCACTTTTATTATTTCTGAGAAATTCTATACTTTTGAAAGCCTTGAAACATTTTTTTTTTTACAGATAATGGCGCCAGAAGGGGGGAGAGTAGATTCTCCTATCTCTCAGGGACAGGCTCAGATTAGCAATGAAGACAATGCAGACTTGATGCATCTGCTACATTAGAAGACTAAGGCTCCCTTGACGCTATTCCTAAACCCCTACTACAATCTCAAGATGTAATGCTGACAATTTTATTTCAAGTGGGTTGGCCAGATGGCACTGGGAGTAGAAGGGGGACTGGAAACTTGCCCCCCCCCCTTAATAAGGCGTTCCATTGAGTCACAGAGTTAAGAAGATCTAGGTTCAAGATATGATTCTAGACTATCTTAGCTGAGACTCAAAATACGTTTTATTGTCGTTTTTGCCAGGCTGGCTTCGTGGGCGGGAGACAGAGACTATCAGAGACTCATGGCTGAGCTGAGAACGCAGTTCAATCTTTATTCACGAGTGGGGATGCAGTTCTACAAACTGATCTAATGTAATCACAACCCAATTCTGTCCTGCATCTCTCTCCTCCAGGGGAAGAGTCAGGAACAAAGGAAATACTTACCATAGGACGATAGGGGGCGGGGAGAAGAAAGAAGTGACCAGCGATGACTAAACCAAATGTCCCAGAGGCAGGGGGGGGGGACGGGAGACCAAACCAATATCCCGGAGGCAGGGGGGTGCCCAGCCAACAGTGGACGTGCAAACAGAACACATAGCAAGCAACACAAGTGAACTCAATGTGATGATAAAAACAGAAGGCTTCACAAGCAGAATCTAGACGCATACCAACATTTTATCATCTAAGAAATGGGAGGACTTTGCTCATAGTTGGTCCTCAATATAAGAGACTTCCTTTCCTGGACTGTCAGAACTGAGACTCCAAACAATTCTTGGAACAGCTCTGGATTAAAATATATATATTTACTTATTTTATTTATTAGTGATTTAATAATGATTGACTCAATTGTAGGATAAGAGGAATACAATTCCCACCACTAGAGTTCTGTATCCCATCCCCTCCACTGGAAGGTTCCCTATTTTTTAATGTTCCCTATTTTTTATCCCTCTGGGAATATGGACCAAAGATCTTTGTGAAACTCAAAGCAGGATTTGATTGAATTTAGAGTAGGGCACCAAAGTAAAAACCCTGGGTTGAGGGTGAGGGTGGATGTTTGGCTTCATGGGGTGTGGGGGTTGGGGGGGGTGGGGTGGGATGGGACACAGTCTTTTGGTCGTGGGAATGGTGTTTATGTACACTCCTATTAATTTGTAGTAATATAATCATTAAATTAGAAAAAAAGATCTTTATGGGGTCCAGAAGATAGGAGGTCTGGCTTCTGTAATTGCTTCTCCACTGAACATAGACATCGGCAGGTCAATCCATACCCCTAGACTTATTTATTTATTGAATATACACACAGAGAAACTGAGAGGGAAGGGGAGACAGAAATGGGGTGAGAAAGAGAGACATCTGCAGCACTGCTTTGCCACTTCTGAAGCTTCACTCCTGCAGGTGGAGACTGGGGGCTTGAACCTGGGTCCTTGAGCCTTGTAACATGTGCGTTCAACCAGGAGTGAGTGCCTCTACTTAGCCCCAGAATAGCATTGGATTTAATGTAATGGCATCACATCAAAGGACAAATCTTCCTCCCTCCAACCCCCAGGCACCCACCATTTGGAACATGGCCAGAGATTTCTGTGAGGACCCACTTCATTCTGAAGACACTCATTATCTGCCTTGATGAGGTCTCCCTAGGGATTTCTGCATTTCCCTGTGGTCTTTAGCCAGTCAGGACAAGGTTTGGGGCACTCTGACTTTCAGTGGCCTGTCAAGGGGGGGTGGGGAGACTCACCATGCTGGAACTAAGGGCTAGGCAGTACACTCCAGGTTTGGGGCGAGCTGGTGCCACTGCAGGAAGCATTCTCGATCTCACAATGATAAATGCTGCCAGCAGGAATGCAGGAGCCTGGGCAGAAGCTGCTGTGCTGTGTTTAATGCTTCCCTAGTTAAAGTTTTATCCGGTGTGGAAGACAGCAGGAGCCCATCAAGCAAACCTGAAATCCTTTTTAAGTAAAAGCAGAAGTGCTTTTCTTGAGGATTACAGAGATAGGATAATTTATTGAGACAAGCTGCAGGTGTCTTTACATTTTTGCTCATATCCACTGCATCAGTGCATGGATTTCCCAAATACTGATTTCAAGTGATCACATGTAGTCAGTTGTAGTAGGACCAATGTTCAGTCCATCACTAAGTTCAGATATGCCTATTACTACTATCTGGAAAATAAACTGTGGTAACTGAGGGAAGATAACACAATCTTCCAAATCCTTAAGTCTCCTTCACCGTGTGGATCTTTCAAGTGTTTTTATTTATTTATTTAGCCCTTGATGTTTTATTGTTGTGGTTATTGTTGTTGTTATTGATGTCGTCATTGTTGGATAGGACAGACAGAAATGGAGCGAAGAGGGGAAGACAGAGAGGGGGATAGAAAGACAGACACCTGCAGACCTACTTCACTGCCTGTGAAGTGACTTCCCTGCAGGTGGGGAGCCGAGGGCCTGAACCGGGAACCTTATGCCGATCCTTGTGCTTTGTGCCACCTGCACTTAACCCGCTGCGCTACCACCTGAATCCCCTTTCAAGTGTTTGAAAGGAGATACTGGTCCTATTTGAAGATCTGTTTTCTTAGATATGGATAGAATTGTAATTAGTGGTGTCCTAAATTTTCTTTTTTTTAATATTTATTTATTTATTTATTCCCTTTTGTTGCCCTTGTTTTATTGTTGTAGTTATTATTGTTGTTGTCGTTGTTGGATAGGACAGAGAGAAATGGAGCGAGGAGGGGAAGACAGAGAGGAGGAGAGAAAGCTAGACACCTGCAGACCTGCTTCACTGCCTGTGAAGCGACTACCCTGCAGGTGGGGAGCCGGGGTTCGAACCGGGATCCTTATGCCGGTCCTTGTGCTTTGCGCCACCTGCGCTTAACCCGCTGCACTACAGCCCGACTCCCCCTAAATTTTCATAATGGGTAGACAGCAATAAAATTGCCCTAGCCTGTTGGCTACCAGTTGGAGATTAAAAAACAAACAAATGAAAAAACAACCAGCCCAAACTCTACCCAGATCCAACATCTTGATATATTTAGTAAGCTTGGAGAATTCTAACCCCAAAGCTTTGTAGGTTCCTGACCTCAAAGGAATAATCATTTCACAGCATGCATGGGACTGAACAATGACAATAAACGGCATTCCTACAGTAATTATTGTTTCTGCCTCAAAACCATCCTACACACACACACACACACACACACACACACACACACGACTTAACTGGCCCTAAAGCTTGGTGACAAGTAGTACACAGGTCAGAGACAGGCAGGAAAAGAGACTTTCCTCAGTGCAGGCTCTCTTGGTTCTGCATCAGACGCGCTAGAAGTTCTGGCCCCAAGGTAGCAGCATTCACAAGGCTGCTAGGGACAGTTCTGTTTGAACTTCTGAGAAGTGAACACCAAAATACCACTAATGGCAGAGCAGAGGGAACACAGGCCCCATTTGCAGGTAAGAGTTTACCTGTGAAGCTTTTCATTTGATCTTAACCATTTATGTGTATGGATCATCAATTTCATTTCAACCGTGTTGTATATAAAAACGCAGCAATCCCCTGACTCCAAGCCACTGCTTAAGGAAAACTCATGCTTCACAAGATGCAGGTTTTTGGCTTGTAGTTTTGCATTCTCCTAGCGTATCACTGCTGAGTTGGGAGTAATCAACTTGGTTTTAAGAAAATGCAGTTCAGGCGTGGAGAAAAAGTCCAAGCCTTGGTGCTTCCCTGTTCCTGTTACCTCAGGAAAGAGTCAGCATGTAGGAGATGTCTGAAGGTCTGTGGGTGGGCAGCGCCATGGGAAGAGCAATTCCAACTGAAGTGGAAGGAGCTGTATATGCTGGGAGGTGGAGCTCAGTGAGAACTCGCCCCACTCACTGGGCTTAATAAATTAGCTGATGCTGGAGAAAGACATCAGAAACCTACACTGAGAATTTCCACTTGGCAATACACAGTCCACTGTTCTATGTTTGACAACCCACATCAAACCTACAGAAGTCACCCAAATAATTCAGGTTCTTTCAGATCCTTTAGTTTCTATCTTGGAAACTCAGGCAATGCGAGCTCAGAAATACTGATTTCAACTTCTAATCAGATCTATTTGGTTTTTTCTCTCTCTCTAAGGACATTTCCTCTCTCCCTCTTCAATCATTTTTTTTCATTTCCACAGCACTGAATTATGAATCTGAAGTCCTGAATAACTCATGTATTAAAAATAGCTCTATATAACTCTAACTTTTAATTCTTTCTCCAACCCTGTTTTCTAGTCATCATTCTCAGTTCAGGAAGCCACATTTCCCCAAATGTATACTAGGACTTTTAGAACCTGTTTACATGAGTTGATCTGGCCCCACTGTGCCCTCGTTTATTCTAAACTTCATTATGAATAAAGTAGGGTCTGTATTATCAGGTAGGGGAAACATTCTGACTACTCTTCAAGATGATTTCAGACGCAGTGATACTCTTTGGGTATACACTATTATAGTGGCTGCCTTTCCTCAGTTCTAAGTGGCCTGAGAGATTATCTGAAGGACTCTTCTTAACTAATTGTCCCAGGTGGATCAAAAGGGCAGTTTTCTTGACCTCCCATGACAAGAGACTGAGAAGCACACAGTCAATAAATGGCCATCCCTTGGAGAGATATGTGCCTGCTGAGAATCCGGGGGAGGGTGTGTGTGTGTGTGTGTGTGCATCCGGTGGAAGCATGTTGGTGCTGGGTAGCTTTCACAGAAATCCAAAGCTGTTGCATACACGCTGTCACGTACACACAAGGGGAAGGGATGGTTTTTCACTGGGGCTGGCAGCTCTTCATGTGTCCTCTTCTTCACTGGCACCTCTATAAAGGAAAGGAGAATCAGGTAAGTTAAGGCATCATGGGAGGTGGGGAAGTCTCATCCACTGGTTGAAGGCACAGGCTCTGTTGCCAGACACACCTGGATTCTAATCCTACCTCTATAGCTGTTGGGTACGGTGGCCATGGGCGAGTTACTCACCTTCACTAAGTTCCGATTTCTTTATATGATGTCAGGAATAAAGATGATAATAAAACCTACCTCCCTGGGTTACTGACTAAATGAGATAAATAGATTTAAATAGACTAAATGAGATAGACCTTGTAAAAAACACAGTAAGTTATTATCTATATAAAGGAACAGGAGAGGGTTGTAATGTTTTATTATATATATATATATATATATATATATTTTTTTTTTTTTTCCTCCGGGGTTATTGCTGGGCTCGGTGCCTGCATCATGAATCCACTGCTCCTGGAGGCCATTTCCCCCCCTTTTTGTTGCCCTAGTTGTTGCAGCCTCGTTGCGGTTATTATTGCCATTGGTGACGCTGCTTTTGTTGTTGGATAGGACAGAGAGAAATGGAGAGATGAGGGGAAGACAGAGAGAGAGGGGAGAGAAAGACACCTGCAGACCTGCTTCACCGCCTGTGAAGCGACTCCCCTGCAGGTGGGGAGCCAGGGCTCGAACCGGGATCCTTACGCCGGTCCCTGCGCTTTGCGCCACGTGCGCTTAACCCACTGCGCCACCGCCCGACTCCTTTATTATATTTATGTATTGGATAGAAACAGCCAGAAATCAAGAGGGGGGGGCATAAAATCAAAAGGAAGGGGGCAAGAGAGAGGAAGACTGAAAACAATTAGTCCTTACTGCCCTGACCAGGGTAGTACAGATGCCGATAATAATTCAGATGAAAAAATTAAAAATTAGTGGATACTATAGCGGTGGTTAGAATCTCAGCCTTTGAGGGTCAAGCTCCGCCCCCCCCCCCCCCCCCGCCCATGCTTAGCTGTGGATAGAACTAAAAAAAAAAAAAAAAAAAGACAAAAATGATTCAGAGGGAAGGCAAAAAGAGTTAAGTTGCTTAGTTTCTCTTTATCCTCTTCAAAAGGTGGCTGACCTTAGAACAGTAACAAAAGTCAATTTGATCAAGAGCTTACTGTGTATCAGAGGAAAGGGCTAAGCACTCCTCACTCATTGTATTCTTCACAATTTCCTAGTATATAAACAACATGGTTATTACTAATTCCATTTTCCAGATGAAGAAAGTGAAGTTCTAAGAGCTGTAAAAATCTCAATCACAGTAAAATTTGTGGCCCTAAAATTTAGAGATTTGTTTTGATTGGATAAAAGTCTGTAGGAGCCAAGCAGAGGAGCCTAGAGCGAAGCTAAGTCTCCTTCCTCTGGTAGACAGGTGAGAGAGAGAGGAATGAACTGGAGTGCATCTGGTCCCAGCCAGAACAAGGACCTCTCTTTCTCTCTCCTTCTGTCTTCCTCCCCGCTTCCTTCCTGTCTGCCACCTCCCTTCCCCCCTACAACTGATGGTTTTTCACATTCACTTGGTAAAGATTTTTAAGGAAAACTATCAACTGACTTGTAGTATTTCTGCTAAAGGTGAAAACATTTCAAGACACAGAGTCTGAGATTAAAATCATATGCTCTAGGAGCCAAAAGAATTGACTTTGCAAGCATCACTGCAGACATTTTCTGCTCTGTTTTTATTCCTTTTCTGCCTGCTGTCCGCTTGTGGGGCCATGGGATAAAGGGTACATGTTAGCAAATGGGATAAAGGATACATGTTAGCAAGGGGCGGGCGGTGGCCTGTCATTAAAGAACAGTCTTTGGTGGCATCTGTCCCAAAGGGAACAAAGGGCTTTTTATAAAAGCCTCTCACCAGAATCAAGGCACAGTTAGAACTGGCACCATATTCTCCCCTTTGGCACTATATCCAAAGCAAGCTCTTATTGTTCTGTTTTTCAGTGTTCCTTCAAATATGAGAGGTCTAGCATGCTGACTGTGACCTTTCCCTATGATGGGGTTCACGTTTTAGCATTCTTATTGAGATGCATAGTTGGAAGGGTTCATGAACCTACAGAAATCGTATATAGAATGTTATCTGTGTGTTTCTTGTTTGAGAGAGCTCATTAAGATTCATCATATTCACAAAGAGGTTAATAACCCAGTCCCCCCAAAACTGGGTATAATGAAATTACAAATAAAGTGTCTAGTTGCCAGATTCTTTACTATAAGACTTGAAGTAGAATTGGCTTGGGGGAAAAGTCAGAAGGCTTGACTGATGAAATCTTTTCACATTACCCTAATAGATATTCATTCTTGGACCTTAGAAATATAATTTAGCACATAGTTGAAAAGCATGAGACTCTGGGATTCTGGCATACTGTTAATTCACTCTTTCATTTGCTAAGTATTTATGTGATAGGCAGTTTGCTAGGCACAGGAATGGATAAGATGGGCACAATCATTGCCTTAACGGACTTTTACCAATCAGTGGATATGCCCTTTCTTACTTTTTTTTCCCCACTGTTCCCAGTTCTGGTGTCTAAAGCATTATATTCCAAGAACAAGTGGATGCCTATCCCCAAATACCTTTCAAGTATGTGAAGACTAACAGTGCCCTATATGCCTAACTAGAGTTGTTTTGTTTGCTTGTTTTTCTTTCTTTTTTAAAAAATATTTATTTTCTTTTGTTGCTCTTGTTGTTTTAGCTATTATTGTTGTTGGTATTGATGTTGCCATTGTGAGATAGGACAGAGAGAAATGGAGAGAGGAGGGGAAGATAGAGAGGGGGAGAGAAAGATAGACACCTGCAGACCTGCTTCACCACCTGTGAAGCGACTCCCCTGCAGGTGGGGAGCCGCGGGCTTGAACGGAGATCCTTAAGCCCCTTATGCCGGTCCTTGTGCTTTGTGCCACGTGCGCTTAACCCGCTGCACTACCACCCGACTCCCTCTTTTTTTTTTAATAACTCCAGATCTAATGAAACAAAAGTATTAAAAAAGGCCAGATTCCACAGTTCTGACTCTTTCCCTTGACTAACAATTAGGAGGAAGTCAACATCTGTCAAGCACTGGAAAGAACAATTGTTGAGTGTTGTCCAGTTAACTGGCTTCACTCACAGACTGATCTACTTTGAGAGTGCAAATACATCTAAAAGCAATGATCTTAAAACTGGGGCGGGGGTTACACATGCTCTTGTACATAATGCCCTTGTGCATATGACTTGCCGGGTAGCTTGGTATGCGCAATATTGAGGAAATAATTGTCCATGCTCTTAATTTTTGTGTACATGTTTTCTTAAGCTCGATCTTTTCCACAGCATGCCTGTGGTCTATAGGTTTTCTCTTCAACCACTCTCACTTTCACAGCCACCTTATTCCCACATTAGAAAGGAAACGTGTAATTCTCAACTTCCTGAATTTGGCATGGGACAATTTCAGAATGCCTGGCTTCTAAGGGGAGTCCTATGAAAGTAAGGTAAGAAATAGTAAAGGAGATAATCCCTCATTTCATGCAGGCAATAAACTCCTGGCATCTAAGAATTCACAGTGAGAAGTGTGACAATTGTCCCAAAGTGTGCACTAATCAGTTTATTTGAGCTAAAAATATGAAAAAAAAAATTATCTGACAGAAAGAGGGGCTGATTTGGCTGGATGGTTTGACCATAAAAACTATCTTTGCCAATTTGATTAAACAGTGAATCAGGTCTGTAAATTTAATAAGCTAGGTCTGCAGTGCCAAAGTTTTTATAAAAACATAGAAAGTTCATCTAGCATATTATGCTAGAAATCACATCCTTTTCTGCTACCTAAACTTAATTTATAATTAGAATGACTAAAGGATGGGGAAGGAGGCACATAGTTTTTCTGAAATCTTTTTTGGGGGTAGGGGGAGCACAAAAAACTTTGGCTGAAGGAACAGAATCCTGAGAGGGTGGTGTGACATTGAACACTTGAGACATTTAACATTTACCTAGCTAGGGAGGGAGCTGACAGACTGGGATTATGAAGGCCCAGCTAACAGTGGCCCCTCTGCCAGCTGGGCACACCGTGTGATAGCAATCCTTTTTGTCTTGGGGTGACTGAAACTGGAGAAGTTGTGAGAGGCATACCACAAGTCTCGGTCATATTCAGTCCCTTAATACTTGTGGATTAACTGATTATGATGGAGTGTTTCACTGCCTGACAATTTTTTAGACAGTCATAAAGGAAAACAGTTTAGTTTTCACCTGCTGTTCCCAGAGATGGAGGCTTAGAAGAGAAAGCTAATTAAGGAGGTGGTTGGCACACTGACCACACCAGTTTAATAGTTTCTTCTTTCCTAGATAACAACTTAATTTGATTTGACATAACTCCTATCTGCAGATTCCTTGGCCATTAATTATTGCAGAGAAGGGGTTGTTCAATTTATGAGTAAGGAGAAATTAAGTATCAACAACTGGAGAAGGTTAGATTTTGTTGAGTAAAAAAAAAATATAGTATTCTCAAAAATGAAATCATACAGGTATTGAACAAGAAGCTAATTGGAAAGTCTTGAGTTGCTGTCAAAGGTTTTATCTGCTCAGGCCCAGTGAGTGGGTCCTCAGCCCTGCTGGGTGATGAGCCCAACTCCAGATCCACAAATACCCTTCTGCTTTTGTCTCCCATGTCACCTTCCCCATCAGCTCTGGCAAAAGTCAGTGGGGCACTTCGCTGTAGGGAATCAAAACTTATGTGTGTAGCTGCTACCTATGAAGCTAAGTGAGACATAAAATACACTTTATCTTAGGTTAAATGAGTAAAACATGAGAGGATTTGAGAATTCTTGTCCTGGCTTTGCTATGGGACTGAACCTAGTTTTCTTTCTTTCTTTCATTCTTTTCTTCTCTTCCTTCTTTTCTTCTTATGATTTTATTAGTGATTTAATATTGATTTACAAAATTACATGTCAACAGGGGTATACATCCACTGCATTCCCACCACCAGGGTTCTGGATCTTCAGTCACCCCACTGCAAGTCACCACATGGGCCAGCCATCATCTCTACATTTACACATAACTGCTCCATTTTTCTTCCTGATCCAGTCCTCTCTTGCTCTCCAAGCCACTCATGACAACACCACTACCTCCATGTGTCCCTTTCCTTTTCCTCCTCTCTCTGGGTGCTGATGAAGCTGGAATTCAGAACCCTCTTATCTTCTCCCTCCTGTCACTTCTCCCCTGCTGGAAGTATGGATCAGGGTTGTTTTGGGGGTGCAGAAGTTAGAAGTTCTGGCTTCTGTAATTGCTTCTCTGCTGGACATGCGCATTGGCAGTTAGTGGATCTAGTTTTCTTAACAGGGAAAAGAAGCTGTCTTGTATTATAAGAAAGATTTTAACCTAAACAAAAAGTAAGCTCCCTTCTGACTTACATAATTGCTGAGATCATTAACTTGCCCTCATTTATACTGTTTACTCCTCCAAACTCAAACCAAAGGCTGCCTAAACTTACCAAGTTCTGTCACCTCTTTCTCTGGCTGGGCATAAAACGCACTGAAGAATGATACTACTTGACCTAGTATAGACTTAGGAATGTGGGCTTTGCCGTGAGCAATTCCTCATTTTGTAATGATTCTTTAAAAGGCCAGAAGTGTGCAGGTGGTGCAAATCGTAAGGACCTGAATAAGGACCCTGGTTTGAGCCCCCAGCAGGGTGAAGCAGGTCTGCAGGTGTCTATCTTTCTCTCCCGCTCTCTGTCTTCCCCTCCTCTCTCCATTTCTCTCTGTCCTATCCAACAACAAAGACATCAGTAACAACAACAATAATAACTACAAGGGCAACAATCACTTCCAATCTTGTACTTTCCATCTCAAACCATAGGGAAGAGAGAGAAAGAGAAGGGGGGCTCCTTATCTCTCCTACAATCCCTGCTTTGCCATGTATTTGACCCAGGCTCCAGGCCAGGCCCTTTCTCATTGAAAGCAGCTTCAGTGCTGGGGTATCTTTCTCTTTCTCTGTCACTTTATATCTGAAAAAGACAGCTCTGAAGCCCAGATAAGTGAAGCCTCAGAGATGGCAGAAAAAAGAAAGAACCAAAGGAAGGAAGGAGAAAGGAAAAAAGAAAGAAAGAAAGAGAGAAAGGAAAGAAAGAAAGAAAGAAAGAAAGAAAGAAAGAAAGAAAGAAAGAAAGAAAGAAAAGAGAGAAAGGAAGGGGAGGAGGAAATTGGGCTTGGCTAAGAGGTAAGATGTAAACCTGTATGTTTTAATACCCTATTTCCCATCTGCTAGCCATTTAAATTCTGAAGCTCTATTCTCCATCTGAAAAACAAAATAAATACCTGCAAGATGAGATAACACCAGGTAAAAGGCAGGACTACTACAGAAGGAGAGGGAATATGCATACTGGTTTGTTTCTCAGTCTCTCAGCAGCCAACCCCACAGACCTATGAAGGAATCTTGAGAGGCTTGTGTCTCCAGCATGGCCTCAGGGCCACCTCTGATCACAGCGCCAGGTTTGAACTTCATGCACCTGGAAGCCTGTTTATAGTTTTCATTGGTGACTACCTTTCTTCCACTCCGCAGGGGCTATGTGGGTGGTGGCTTGCTTTCATGAGAGATGGAAAGGAGCCAGTAGGCCTGTTCAAGCAGTGTCCTTCTATGAGGAGATACCTGAATGAAAGGAACAGGCAGATCTGCCAGCCTGTCAAATGGCCCACCCAATCTGAGAACTTTATTATTATTATTATTATAGTGGTTACCATTATTATTATTATTATTGTATGACTGAATCTTCTACTGTTACTGGATTTATAATGAAATCACCTTCAGCTTTCTGGACTCCTTTTAATTCAAAAAATAATGCTCTTTACTTTTTGCTGGTCTGTATTTTCTGTAATAAACAAGTATTGCTTCTAAAAAAAGAAGAAAATATCCAGGTGTTATCCACCAATGATCACCACCATTAACACATTGGAATATATTTATCTATGCCCCTACTAAGCATATATAAAAATATATACTTCACAAGTTTTTTTTCCTCCCTCCAGAACACAGCTTAGTTCTGGCTTAAGTAGTGCTGTGTATTGAACCTTAGGTGTCTCAGGCTCAAAAGTTTTTTTTTTTTTCTGCATAATCATTATGCTATTTCCCCAGCCCCACAAGCTCTTTTTATAGTCTTCTTTTTTCCACTCAGCTAGCAATCATAAATATTCTTTCTTATCAAAAATTATACTTCTATAAGGTTATATTCATGATTGAATTTGATGAATTTACCACAGTACCTAGTATGGGACATAAATCATCCTTTGACCTTTTTACTATTACGCACACCATGTGAATGAATCTTTATAGACTCATATTATCACCAAAGAAAAATTCCTGAATGGCAACTTCTGGGACAAATAGGACTCATTAAACAACAACAACAACAAAACCCTTTATTTTTCAGAAAAACTTTAGATCTACAAAGATAATACAGAAAGTCCCCAGATCTGGTTTCCATTCTATTCAGCACCTTCTCCTAGCATCCTTCTTATAATGAACCAGTATTGGCATATGAGTAGTAGCTAAAGCTCACATTTTATAAAAACCAGATTTCTTTAGGTTTCTCCTAATGTCCCTTTTCTACTATAGATCTCACCCAAGACACCGCATTACATTTATTTATTATGTCTCATTAGGTTTCCTCTTGGCTGTGACAGTTTCTCAGACATTCTTGGTTTTGATGACTTTGGCAGTTTTAAGTCTTAATACTGGTTGGGTATTTTGTAAAATGTCCCTACTGGGATATGCCTGCTATTTTTCTCATAGTTAAAAGTTTTTGGATGAAAAACTACAGAGGTAAAGTGCCTTTCTCATCACATCATAGCAAAGGCACATAATAGCCACATTGCTTAACACCGCTGCTGTTGACCTTGATCACCTGGCTGAGGCAGTGCTTGCTAAGATCTTTCCACTTTTTTTTGTTGTTGTTGTTGTTGTTTTTGGCTTCCAGTGTTATCACTAGGGCTTGGTGCCTGTACAATGAATCCACTGCTCCTGGCAGCTGTTTTTTTCCACTTTGTTGTTGTTATTGTTGTTGGAAGGACACAGAAATTGAGAGAGGAGGGGAAGACAGAGGGGGAGAGAAAGACACCTGCAGACCTGCTTCACCACTTTTGAAATGACCCCCTTGCAGGTGGGGAGCCGGGGGCTTGAACTAGAATCCTTGCGCGAGTCCTTGTGCTTTGCACCATGTGCGCTTAAACCTAGTGTGACTGCCCGGCCCCCAACTACTCTTTTTCTTCCCCTGCCCATACTTCCCCTCTTTGGAAGGAAGTCTCTATGCGCAACCCATTCCAAATAAATGAGGAGTTCCACTACCCCTCATACAAAAGTTATTACTGAAATGCTTCTTCAGATTTATTCTTTATCCTTCATTTATTGATTCAATCATCTGTGTCAGTATAGATTCAATACTTCCTTTTATCCCCTGGGTTATAAGCCCACACGACTTTCTTATGTTGCTCAGATTGTTCCGCACTGGTCTTTGAAGGCACTTTCAGTCAGTTCATATAACCCCTTGGCATGCTCCCATCAATGTGGGCTTTTGTTTTGAACACTTCCTTTACTTTTTTTCACACTATAAAATGTCCCAGGCTCATCTATTTCTTGTCTCTGTCCTAGAATCAGATATTTCTCCAACAAGCAAAGAACATATTTGAAAGATATTGGAGATTTTATTGTTGAAACTGCCCTCCAGAAACCGTCTAATACAGTCATTTACCTTATAGGTATAAGAATGGCTATTTCCCCTGACCCTTGCTAACACTGGGGCAGTTTCAAAGTCTATGGGGATGGGGGAGGTGGAAAGACAGAGTGTATGTGTGTGAGAGGGAGAAAATAATGTGTGCTTCTTTTTGGAAATAACTTTGATGTTAGTATTCTGTTTCCTATTGAATTTCAAGAGGAAAATGAGTTTGGGGGGGGGTGTAGGGGGCAGATTGGGAAGGTAAAGTCTACCATTTTCTTTCTGTATGTTGGCCTCCCTTACCTCTCTCAGACCAGTGGATTTCAGAGAACTGATGACCTCCTGTGGTAAGGATTGAAAAGAATCTTTCCCAAACCCTCAATTAGAGGCCTTAGCAACTTCAGGGGGTAGTAGTAGGGTTAGATGCAGAAAATAGCCTGAGGGTTTACCTTCCCTGCTTCCAGTACCTTCAGGAAATTCAGCGACCCAGTTTCCTCGTCTTCTCTTGCCAAGTGAATAAAGGAAACCCAATCTCTCTCAAGCATTTTTCTTCCACAGAAATCTTAAAAATAAGACTTGATAAAATACTGGACTTTGAATTTCCTGTTGCCTTAGCTACTGTATCATACAAGTTTGTAAAGGGAGAGTTAGAAAGGACAAATAAATACACTTTGACACCAAATCTCTAATCTCTGCATAAATAGCAGACATTTTATTTTTCAAGTGTCCCAGATTAGTTTCTGTTGCCTTGAATCCTGCAATGACTTTGAATTGAAGTCTAGAAGTTGTAGAAAGTTGAAAATTGGAAGCATATCAACTTTTAAGACCTAAGTGCTACTTCTCATATGGCTAAGGGTTATGAATGTGGGCTTAAGCATTTGAAACATCAAGTTCTCAGTGTTCTTACCTGGAAATGAAACAACTATTTGGAAGAGCTCTTAAAAGGCTGAAATGAGATCAAAGTATATAGAGTGGTTGGCATTTTATATAGTTTGACATTGGCATGGTACCTAGCACTAAAAAATGCTCAGTATATTTTATAGTTTTGCTGTAATATCAGATGAAGAAATCAAGGAATGGAGAGACTGAGAGTCACACAATGAGTTGATAGTCAAGTGAGGTTAACTCTAAATCAGAATTCCTGGTTCCAGAACATGACACCATACTTGCTCTTTTATTCTGAGAATGCTGTCACTGTTGTCATGTATATATTACAGATATTGTGCTGTCATTTGAATAGGTCCAAGGCTTTCTTCTCTAACTTCTTCTCTTGATATTTGATAACAGACTGCTTGTTAGTAATGACAGTAAGGAAATATCATTAACTGAACATTTTCTAAGTGTCAAGCTCTGTGTTGGGGCCTGGTGGTGGCATACCTGGTTTAGTGCACATGTTACAGTGTGCAAGGACCCAGATTTGAGTTCCTGGTCCCTACCTGCAGGAGGAAAGCTTCATAAATGGTAAAGCAGATCTGAAGGTGTCTCTCTTTCTCTCTCCATCTCTATTTCTCTCTCCCCTCTTGATTTCTGGTAGTCTCTACCAATAAATAAAGATGATTTTTTTAAAATAAGTAAAAATATTGTATGTTTTCCCCCCAAAAAATTAGCAGGATCATCTCCTTAGTCCCCCAGCAAGTCCCACCAATTAACACGGTGCCACCTGTCCCACTTCTGTCCATTCCTCTTGTCCACTGTCACCACTATTGGCTTTAACTACCACAGCTGCTGTTTAACTTCTACTCTTAATTCTAGCTCAGTTTCAAACTGCATTCAGATTGTTATGTTTAAAATGTATAGCAGATGATGTCACTATCACACTCAGAAATCCTTCAGTGGCTTCCTATACCTTAGAATAAAGCTCACGGCCCACAGTTCCCTACATGCTTCGGCCCCTGTCTACCTGTCCAACCTAGTTTGTGCCACCTACTGGACACACTGACTTTCACTCAGCTCCTCAAATAAGCTGAGCAGGTTCCTGCCTAGAGGCTTTTGCATTTGCTGTGCTGATTTCAAAAGCTCTTTGTGCAAAGACTGACTCCTTAAAATTCAGGTCTCAGCTCCAAGGTCACTTTCTCTGAGGTTTTCCCTGACCAGGAAAGATAGAGCAGTCACCCCAATCCTGTACTATTACTTTCGACAGCTGGATTGTCTTCACAGCTCTGGTCAATATCTGGAATTATTTTGTGGCACCAAGCATCTTTAACTATTTTGTTCTTTTCTGTATCACCAGTAAAGAAGAATGTGCACGACCCCAGTGAAATCTCAACAACAAAACAATTTTTTTTTGAATAAATGAGTGGGTGGTGTGAGTGATCAAAGCAGCCTTACTTCCAGACCAAAGCACAAATTCTGTTTGTGGTTGGGTGGTGGCATATCCGGTTAAACTCACACATTACAATGAGCAAGGTTCAAGTTCCTGGTCCTCACTTACAGGGTGAAAGCTTCACAATGAACTAATCAACATTCATTCAGTTTTCATAATTATAACCCTATGTAGTCACACTGACACTTCATTTCATAGAGAATTGGGGAGCAGAGAAACGGTGTGGTGGCCCTGAGTCTCATAGCCAGCCAGAGTTAGAAATGCAACCAAGGCCTTGTTTTGAAGCCTGGACAAAGAGACCGAGTGATGAGTAAAGCATATGAGGGGACTCATGAAATCACTGTGGTCTCATTTATCCAGCCAAGTTACTGGTAATATCTCATTGCCAGCAATAACTCTTATTGTTACTAAAGATTTTCTTCAAGACCTTAAAAAGACTCATACTCAACTTTGGATACCAACTATGAGAAACATCCCTCTCTGCTACAAGCAAATCCAATGGTTGCTTTAAATATATATATATATATATATATATATATATATATATATATATATATCCAGATGTTTTCACTTTTCACACAGTTGCCAATTTGTGACTGTGGTAACCTGAAACCAGCTGGCCATCGGAACACTAATTAGACTCACTTTGGTTCTGGTGATTTCCAGCAAGTCATGTAAAAAGGTCTGTCAGCAAGATATCCTCCTGAGGACTTAGGACAGAACCTTTTTGGATCAGATGTTAGTTGTTAGTTTTTATTCCAATCCTGCCTACTTCAGTAAGGAGACACTAAGTTCTCACTTTTTTTTTCCGGTGGTTAGGGGAAGCCAGGATGTAAACCCAGGATCTCACACATGCTAAATGACCTCCTAAACTTATTTTTAATCTCTTCTTTTAGAGGGAAGTCACACACACGCACACGCACACACCACAGCACCACTGCACTATCAACGGAGATCCCCTCACTGGTGCTGTCCATGGAGCACCAATGTAATACCAGAGCTCAAACTTGAAACTTATGTAGGGTGAAGTGTGTATCCAACTAGGTAAGCTATCTCTTCCACACCAAGGTATCACTCTTAACTAGGTTGCAAAAAAGAGTTCTTTCAAGCCTTCAGCTTATTTTCATTCCAGCCCACTAGAGGACAGAATATGAGGTAAGTGTGGATGATGCACCGTTGTTTGCCCTCAGGAAACATGATGATGATAGTGTGAGAGACCCCTGCTTTTTGCCTGAAAGATCCCCACCACATTATCCCTTCAGGGTATTGCTAACTCAGTTAAAACTATCACAACAGTTGCTAAGGATGCTTCCACCTTCCCAGCATGCCTTTTGCCTCTCTCCACCCCCTTTCCTAGCCATTTCCATTTCTGACTTGCCACTTCCATTTTTCACCCTATAAAGCCCGCTGCTGTTCCGGTTTCGCTCTCTTTCTCTTCTGCGTCCCGACCTGGAGAAGAACTGGAGAAGGGCTGGCATGCACAGTGGGAGGCAGCCATTTTGCTAGCTCCACATGGCCTAAACCCACTGTGATCACTTCTGACTCTGGGGCGTCTACATCAATAAAGAATTGTATTACCATGCTGCCACGAGTTCCTCATCTCTCTCTCTCTCCGGCGAAGCTAGCCCGGCAACAAGTGGCTATCCTTAAGATAGGTCACACTTGGTGGCTGGCACATAGTATCTCATCTAACCTGCTTTGGCTGAGCAGAAGAGACATAAATGGTAAAGTAGAAGGAAAAGGCTACCAACAACAGATGAGTGGCTGAGAAAGCTGTGGTATATATACACAATGGAATACTATGCAGCTATCAAGAACAATGAACCCACCTTCTCTGACCCATCTTGGACAGAGCTAGAAGGAATTATGTTAAGTGAACTAAGTCAGAAAGATAAAGATGAGTATGGGATGATCCCACTCATCAACAGAAGTTGAGTAAGAAGATCTGAAAGGGAAACTAAAATCAGGACCTGATCAAACCAAAGTAAAAACCCTGTGGTGAAGGGTAGACATGCAGCTTCCTGGGACAGTGGGGGGTGGGAATGGGTGGGAGGGATGGGTCACAGTCTTTTGGTGGTGGGAATGGTGTTTATGTACACTCCTAGTAAAATGTAGACATAAAAATCAGTAGTTAATCAATATGAGAGGGGGAAAATCAATTGTATGTCTCAAAGTTTTTCAAAACACAAACTGAATCTTTTTAATATATAGGCTGTGTATTTGATATGCGGACTCTCTCAAAAGCCTAGACCAAGTAGATTAGAAGCATCCAATAGCACAGCTATATACAAGATACTGGATACTGTACAGCAAACCATAACAAAAGGACTTTTCAAAGTTAACCCAATTACCAAATAATGTGATGATAACATTAACTATCCATTGTCTTTTTGAACCCTAAGACAGCAGGAACCTCACATCTCCACTATAGAGCCCCTACTTCCCCCAGTCCTGGAACCCTTGGGTAGGGCCCACTTTCCCGTATGCCTCTCCCAATCCATACCAAATAATATTGCATCCGCCGATCACAACCTAACCAACGCAACGATTGCCACCTCAACATGCTTCACTTCAGACTGTGTCCAGAGACTTCACATGTGGAATGACAACCCTTCAGCTTCATTACTCGGGTGAGACCTTTCCTTTCATAGTACACTCTAATTTCATCTCAGGTGGTTCACTTTCTAACAAAGTCCCATAACCTAGATATACACCAGTTTCTGTGAGAGACAGCTTATGTTCACACGTATCCATAAACTACTGCAAAATATATACCTGAAAGCAGAAGTACACTAGAGTTTGCAGTGAGTGCCTCCCTAACACTTCCTCTCCACTATTCCATGCTTTGGGCCCATGATTGCTCAATAATTTGTTTGGCCTCGTATGTTAACTCTCTTTTCAATCACCAGGTTCCGGATGCCACCAGGATGCTGGCCAGGCTTCCCTGGATTGAAGATCCCACCAATGTGTCCTGGAGCTCAGCTTCCCCAGAGACCCACCCTACTAGGGAAAGAGAGAGGCAGACTGGGAGTATGGACCAACCAGTCAATGCCCATGTTCAGCAGGGAAGCAATTACAGAAGCCAGACCTTCTACCTTCTGCAACCCTCAATGACCCTGGGTCCATGCTCCCAGAGGGATAGAGAAAGGGAAAGCTATCGGGGGAGGGGGTGGGATATGGAGATTGGGTGGTGGGAATTGTGTGGAGTTGTACCCCTCCTACCTTATGGTTTTGTTCACTAATCCTTTCTTAAATAAAATTAAAAAAAAAGAAAGAAAGAAAGAAAGAAAGGCAGAAAGAAAAAAAAGAAGGAAAAGGCTGGCCTTCAAGGCAAAGACTTCATCCTGCACAAAAGGAAGACTTTTGATGATCTCCCACAGGGAGAAGTAGTATAAGTTAGCATTATTCACTTGAGATTCCTAACCAAGTCCCTAAACTTCTGAATTGTGAGACTTTGGCATCTAAGCCTCTGTTTTCCAATTTGTGGAATGAGAAATCATTAATTCACTCTCTCAGTGAATAGATACTGGGCACCTACAATAAATTAAGCAGTGTAACAGGTGCTGACATTATAGAGGCATAAAAGATTGACAAGGTCCCTGTCCTCCTGGAGCTTGATTTCTTTATTGGGGAATTAGTGGTTTATAGTTAACAGTAAAATAAAATACAATAGGTTGTACATATGTAACATTTCTCAGTTTTCCACATAAGAATTCAAACCCCACTAGGTCCCACCCCTCTGCCTTTCAGGACCAGAACAGTCCCCCCACTCCCCAGTCCTTTTACTTTGGTGCAATAATGGAGCTTGATTTCTAGTGGAGGCAGATAACAAGTAAGTAAACAAATAAATTCATATAACAGAATTAAAAAGAAAGCAAGACATTGGGATGGAGAATAATGTGTGTGTGTGTGTGTGTGTGTGTTACAGGATGCCTCATCAAAGGGAAAATATCAAGACACAAGTCAACTCAAATAAATGACAAAATGCATATAATTGTTTAGCATATGCCTAACAAGTAATGAGTACTTAAATTCAACTGTGACTGCATTACTCCCTAGTCAAAGTCAGCCATTTCTCTTTTCCCTCAAAATGATGGGAATATGAAGTAGAATCAGACAGGATCCTCACTTTGGGAGCCCAGAGTCTGGCAAAGAATGTGCCTGTATACTTTGAGAGGAGGATGAAATGGCCAATTCCATCTACAAGTATGAGAAGATTTTCTCACTCAATGTTGACGGAAGAATTGGTATTTTCCAGGAAGGCTGTGGGGCCAGAAGCGAGCATTCCAGGTGGATGGAATAGCTTGAACAAACTCTTGAAGATGAGAAACAGCTTGGCAAATTCAGGGAGCTGTGGAAAGTTCACAATGGCTAGAGTGTGAGAGGGTACACCAAGAGAAAACATGTCTCAGCAGCAGCTCCTAATGCTTCTCTTCATGGGTCACACTCAAAATGCCTCCTAGGAAAATGAGGGGATGTGGATGGGAAAGAAGAGGAGATGCGAAGGTGTCAAGACGCCATATGGCATCTACCAAGCTGCTACCACTTGAAATGCTATGTTTGAAATAGTCAGGCTGGGTTCTGTGTGACACTCCTCAAGGCAGGAAAAAAAAAAAAAAGATGTTCCGGGGAAAAATGAAAAAACAAACACCCAGCAGAAACTCAAATATAAAGGCTGCGTGGGGGTGGGGGTGCAGGCAGGCAACAGGCTGCTCAAATGTAGTTCTATCATCAGTGCAAGTCTGAACGTGATGATGCCTTGACTCTCGAGTGAATGAACTTGCTCCCAAGCACAGCCAGTCAGATTTATTTATCCAATGGTCTAAGGCCAGGCCAGGGATAGTGAGAGGACTCTGAAATGAAGATCTCAATAATATTCATTATTACCTAATCGATCGGAAAACAGTGAATAATTCAGGCACCTGCCAGCATGATTTCTCCTTGAGAACTACAGAATGAATGCTTGTGAGAGAACCATAAACATGGACGCCTGGTTCCTGCCTTTTTGTTACTCTACCCCGCCTTTTGGTAAAACCTTCTTGTTATGAGAATCTCCAGAAAACAGAGAGGAGAAGAGAAGAAAGTGATGCCTACATCCCCAACAGTCCAAAAATGCATGGTACTGAGGACAAGCCCAGAATGTGGGAATCTTCTTTTACAAGGAAGGAGGCCACTTGCTTGTCAAGGAAATGAACTTCATCAGTTAAAGGGATGAATATTATAAACAAATTGCCTTCAGCTATTCTTACCAGAGATTCTCCCTAGATGCCAGGTCAGTGCTGTCAGATGACAGAGAGGCCAAAAGAGAAGGAAGATGACCCAGAGCACCTGAATACACCAAATAGGTGATTCAAAGCAAAGAGAAAGAGAGAATGTAAAGTTAGCAGGCCATCACCTAGTCTCAAGATTAACAAAATCCACTGCTTCTCTGAATCAAATGGCTGCTTGAGGCACTAGAAGTAACACACACCCAACAGAGCATCATGTAAAGTATAGCTGTGAACTCTGTCACATTCAAAAGATCTCTCCAGGGAGTCAGGCGGTAGCACAGCGGGTTAAGTGCATGTGGCGCAAAGCGCAAGGACTGGCATTAAGGATCCAGCTCAAACCCCTGGCTCCCCACCTGCAGGGGAGTTGCTTCACAAGTGGTGAAGCAAGTCTGCAGGTGTCTGTCTTTCTCTCCCCCTCTCTGTCTTTCCCTCCCCTCTCCATTTCTCTCTGTCCTATCCAACAACAACGACATCAATAATAACTACAACAATAAAACAACAAGGGCAGCAAAAGGAAATAATACTAAAAAAAAATCTCTCCACAGCCAAAGTTACTACTTTATTCGATAGTATTACTCTTCTGATTGAGCCCCTACAGTTAAAAATTAATATAAAGCAGGAGTAGGTCATGGGACCACCACTTGTGTAAAATGAGTTTCTTTCTTTTTTTTTTTTTAATTTATTACTGGATAGAAACAAACAGAAATTGAGAGGGGAGAGAGAACTAGAGAGACAGACAGATAGACACCCGCAGCACTGCTTCACTGCTCAGGAAGCTTCCTTCCTGAGGGTGGGGGCTGGGAGTTTGAACCTGGGTCCTTGCACACTGTAATGTGTGCACTCAACCACTGCCTGCTCCATGCACAGATGAGTTTCTCAATGCACCAGTTTCCATCCTAGGAGCTGATGGGGTGAGATGGGAAAGAAACTTTATCCTCTTTATAGAATCAAGAGGGCACAGAGATAGGGGGAAAAAGGAAGTGGAAAAATATTAAAGAAACATTCTCCTAGTTTTTCCTGAAGCCAGCTCTGCTGTGACACTCAAATGACATAATCCTACCACTTCAGATCCGCTTCAAGCATCTACAGAAGAACTCAGTCTCAACATCAATCAGGTGTCATAAAGTAAGTGCTCTCCAATGGCCCAATTATAGGACTTTGTCAAAGCAGACAATCGAAACACCCCAAAGGGCACCAGGGGAATAGTCTCCTTCGTACTACGTAAGGCTCAATCAAGAAAGCACAGTGAAGTGGGTCTGTCAACAATCTAGACAGCGCTCTACTATCCGATTCTCAACTCTTTCAAACAGAGAGGCAAGAAGAGCAAAGAAAAGCCAAAGCCCGAGTCTAGTTCTCTCACTTTTTAACTGGGTCCCTTCGGACAAAACTTACTCAAGTGACCTTTATTTCCTCAACTGCAAAATAGGGTCACTGATCCTGTGACAGCATATGGTAAATGCTGACTAAATGACCATTTTTATGCCATAGTATGCAAGATAGTGCCAAGCAGACACTGGACACTCACTACACATCGCTCTGTTCCCTTCTTCCTTCCTGTATTAAATAATTTCTCATACTCCCAAATCCTGAGTTCAAATCAGAATTAAATTTTATGTAGAACAACAATGGAGCTTAGCAGAATCATGTTAAGTGAGAAAAGCCAGAAAGAGAAGAATGAATATGGGATGATCTCACTCATGGGCAGAACTTAAGGAACTAGAATAGAAAGGAGAAACAGAAAGTAAAACTTGGACTGGTTTGGTGTATTGCACCAAAGCAAAGGACTCTGGGGAAGGACAGGCAAGAAGGACAGGGGACCTTTCAGGTCCTGGTCCATGATGGACTTAATTTGGGGATAAGAGTATTTTGTAGACACCTATTTGGGTGAGATGACAAATGGCACCCATGTGCCAACAACTGTACTTTAAATAATTAGCCTTCCAATAAAATGTGACTTCTCTATCAGCATGGGAAATTAGCTAAAATTGATATAGTGTATAGTTCATTTGCCTGTTCTGTCTACTCACCCACTCACTACTAAAAACAGTCCACTGCAGTCCAGCACAGAGGGGTGGGAGGGAGGCAATGACAATATAATAAACATTTCAGCTACTCATTTTGGGGGAAAGATGAGAGAACTCAAGGAACTGTTTTTAAATAATGGGGGGGGGGGAGTCAGGAGACAATAAAGCTACTTCTCTCTAAAAACTATTTTAGAGTTTTAGGCTGAAATATATGCCTAAGACAGAAAAGAAACTTTAAAAGATAACAATCCTGTATGTAGGGGTTTAAGAAAAGCCTATGAAACCTTTCATTCTATGTTCATCTGGAAAAAGAACATTTGCTTCCTCCCCAAAACTGGTTCTCGGATCTCCCCTAAGTCTGATTTATTGAGGTATTATTGACATATATGTTGTATGAGTTTAAGGTGTGATTGTCCGACATACTTGTGAAATGTGAGCCATTAGTACACCCTTTCCCACTTAGTTGTTATTGGTATTATGGTCCAAGTCTGGTTTTTGACAGTGCTTGCAATCCTAGGATGAAAGGCTCCAGCAGCTAATCGGATGCCTTTTGTTGCCCACTGAGGAGGGTGGGAAGACCAGGCTTTAGAAATAGGCTTAGATTGACTGTAGGGGGCCCAATAATCATGGTGGGAACCCACTGTTCTGTATGAAAGACGAGATCACCCAGTTAGCACTTATTCATTTTAATTGGTATAAATGATCAGGATGTAGCAGCAAAGGGCACTCTTGCTAAGGGTCAATAATGGACTCCCAAATTAGGTCCCGCACAGGAATGTAAAAACTGTCCAGGGAAGGAGAATAGAAGGACTCTGAAAGTCTGACATTATTCTATATTAGAGGCTTTATTTTCTCTCTTTTATTCCAACTCCCCCTCCCCTCCCCTTTGGTAGAGAACAGTAATGGCATTGAAATCCACAGATAATCCCTAAATCTCTATGGCAGCTCCAGTTCTAAACTCCTCCTTCACACTGAGGGTTTTAGCAGCTGTTAACAAGTCATAACAAGGATCTCTCCAGCTCCAGCCTGGAATATCGATATCCTTTCTCTTCTCCTACCCAAATCATTAGCAGCCTTCAAGTCTACATCTTCCACGGAGACTGTCCTGACCACTCCTGCTGACAGAGACTACTCTTTGAACTTGTAAAGTTCAGGAGGAGTGTTAGAGATGTAAGACCCTGGTGGTTGGTGAGACCAATGAGTTGGAAGTCTCCTTCAGAGAATAGGCATGAACATTTGCCTATTATGCCTATTATTATATGGAAGTAGGGCTGGAGTCAAAGCTGGCAAAGAGGGTCAGAGTGGCAATGCTGAACCACAAGTCATGTGTGCTAATGGAATCATTCAATATAAAGCCCCAAACCTCAGAAGGTCCAAGAAGGCAACGATATGAAACACAAGGTGAGCAGGACAGAATAGTTCAGAATGAACTATGCAAACCAGTAAGTGCTGGCTGTGTGGTTGGGGTGGAGGGGGGCAGTGATTTACAAAGTTCAAGAGCCACACAAGATTGGGCATGAAATATTCAATGTGAAATTCATTTCCCTGGCACTGATCACAGATTTCTCTTGTGGTTCTATTAACCTGGTAAGACAGTTTCTCCTCTGGACAGTGAGCTGCTGTTGGCTGGGGGAGTGTTGTGACTTATAGTATCACTCTAATTAGCATTGGATCGACCTTCTCGTGGTGCATCCCGTGAGTACCCATTCATTGGGGAAACTGATGATCCTTCTTAGCCGACTGAATCCACATGGATCCCAGTCACTTTCAAAGCCAGCAACAAGCAGCTCCTGACAGCTTTCAGCCTGACCTGTTGACTGGCTACGGAAGAAGGGCAAACACTAGAAGAAGAAGCTGCTAAATGTTTTTAAGATTTGTGATATAAAGATATAGAGGCTTTCATTTTTCCTCTATTTCCTGTACCTCAATCACCATCCCCTGGTGAAGGTAGTCAGAGACAGCTAGAAAGAGGGGGGAGGGGGCAGGTCGTGTGGCAGGTCATGGAATATGGGTGGTTGGCTGTAGTATACAGAGCATTCCTCCTCAAAGTGATGACACAAGCTAAACTAAACTAAAATAAACTAAATGAAACTAGACTATACTAGACTCAACTGCACTTGCAGGTAGCCTATGTATTATATCTTTGTCTTGGTTTTGGTTAATGAGGTTATGAGAGTGGAAGTTTAACTAAACCATAATCTTTTACTAATGACACTTCCAGATTGCTCTGGATAGAGGAGAGAGAATGTGTGGGAGCAAACTTAGGAGAGAGTCTCCCAGAAATCTGCCAGCTTCTCAGGGACCCATCAGCTTGCTTTGCTGGAGCAAAGACTGCCTCCCTTCTCTAGTCTCCACTGCTTTCCCAGAGGTCAGCCACAAGAGCACATCAAGCAAATAACAAATGGAAAGTCTACATGGAATAGCTTTCTAGTGTCCAGCAGTCATTGAAAGCACTTAAAGAAATGACAAAAGGGAGATGAGAGAATACTTTGAAAAGAGTTACAGGATAGGGAGGATAAAAGAGAAAGCGCCAGCCCACCTTCTACCTTGGAGAGAATAACAGACCATAGAAAATAGCACTGGCTCTCAAGAATGGACCTGCCTTTGAAAAAGTGCAGAACATCATGTCTTTCAGTTCTCTCGCTGGGGCCAGAACACTCTGGGGTGTCTAGGAAATCTTTTGTTAGCACAAAGTAAAATGGCATTTGAAGCATTTTTAAATGACATATTAGAATTATTCAATAAGCATATATTATAATATATATTGTATCTCTGTGGAGAAGGTACTATGCTTAAGTGAGGGTCAGAAAGATCAATGACTTGACCACACTGGGCACCCAGGCTTACCCAGCCCATGTTACCCATTAGACTGAAACCCTGCCAGGTATAGTTTCTTTTGTGTTAATTTGGAACTAGGGTGGGTAGTCTGTAGAGCACAATGCCTTTTCTGCCATCTGACTAAAGGACTTAAAAAAAAATTTTTTTTCTAATGTCATGTTAACCAGAACGCTGCTCAAGTTTGCTGTATAGTGAGTGGTATGGGGACTTAACCTGGGACCTCAGAGTCTCCAACGTGCCGCTGAATCACTGTACTGTCTCCACAGCCTAAGAATGAGTCTATCTTAAAATGAGTTAATGGAATCTCTTTGATGAAATTGTTCCTTGATTTTCTAGTTGTCGATAACTACCTAAACAGAAGATCAGGGAACTGAGATAAGCATATATTATAACTTTTGGAAACTCATTATCCTCTCTGCATTTTGTTATTTTCATCTGTAAAATGGGTCTAACAAAGCCTATATAGTAGTGCAGTTGTGGATACTCAATATCCTATTCAAGTCTTTCATATACTTTGGTTTATCTTCATATCACACAAATATTTCACCTTCTAAAGTCCTTAATATTTTATCTGGTCTAGGTGGGGTAATTATAAATGACAGTTATTATTTCATTTGCTTTATTTCAAACAAATAGCTTTCGAACATACATACAAAATCCTCTGAATGTGATGTCAGTGCTCTTTATGATTGGAAAAAAAAGTTAACCTTGAGTTTGTTCCAACAACCTACAACAAAAGAATGATAGTAGAAGCCCAGAGAACTTAGAATTATGAAACAGGGAGCCATATTCTCTTGGGTCTTGTCTTCTCCTTTGACTTTCCATCACCTCAGAGTAAACTATCAGCATAGCTACTTGGAGACTAGAAACTTATACTATGTGGACATATGGCAGGAACTTTGGATATTTCAGGAGGCAAAAGACTTGCAGGATGAATTAATGCAAATAGCTTTGCTTCCAGTTATAGCCCCCTAAAGGCATTTGTTAGATGACCTCTCTTAAGATGGGCAACAACTTGGGAGGGCAGTTCCGGCTGGTTTCCAGGATCCTCTGCCAACTTAATTAAGCAGATAGCAGGACACGGAAGGAGAATCAGGCTGGTACTGTGTCCTTACCCCTGCTCCTCACTCTGACCCCAATGAGGGCAGAAACTCAGGCTTTTCTTAGATTTTAGTCTCCTGCAATTCTCATTGAAAGCTGCTCTGCTGGTGTCCTGGTTTTGCTTTCTGTCTGCATAGATATGAAGGTAACATTGCAAGAGACATTCCCCCCCTGTTTTTATTGGTGTTTAATAATGATTTATAAAATTATAAGATAATAGGGTATAATTTCACATCACACACACACACACACACACACACACACACACACACACACACACACACACACAGAGTTCTGTGTCCCCATGCCCTTATAGTGGAAACTGCAATAGTTCTTCCAAGGACACAGATATGGGTTGACTGACTCTGCCTGTCTGCCTGCATATCTATCTATCTAACTATCTGTCTTCGCCTAATGTTATAGATACGGTTCACTATATATCTATACCTCTCTCTCTCTCTTTTTAAATACATTTATTTTTTATTGGATAGAGACACACAGAAACTAAGAGGGGAAGGGGAAGAAGGGGGGACCAAATAGAGAGATACCTGCAGCCCTGCTTCATCACTCATAAAGCTTTTACCCCTACAGGTGGGGACCAGGGGCTTGAACCTGGGTCCTTGTGCACTATTTGTGCTTAACCAGGTGTGCCACCGCCTATCCCCATCTCTCTCTCTCCATATATATATATATATATATATATATATATATATATATATATATATATATATATGCCTATTTTTTATTCACTTCTTCAAGCCTGTCTTTACTTTCTAAGTCACACCTACTACCTTTATTTTTACTACTTCCAAGTATCCTTCCTTTTTTTCCTCTTCTCAGATAAGGAAACAGTGCTTGACTTCTCTGGTGTTTTCCAGATTCTCTTCTGTTTCAGTGATAGTATAAAAGCAAAGATTCCTGGTGACAAATGTTTCTGGTTCCAGTGGAGTTGGGGTCCAGAGCCTTTTGGTATTCTTCCCCTAATACACCCCCCCCCCCAGGAATATGGACCAAAATTCTTCAGGGGGTGCAGAAGGAAGAAGTTTTGGCTTCTGTAATTGCTTCTCTGCTAGACATGAACATTGGCCGATTGATCCATACCCCTAATCTGACAAGAGATAGTTTCTATTTGGATCTTTGTTTTTATACCCCTTTTAGAAAAGCTCTTTTAAGTTGAATCAAGACTAACTGGCCCAGACCAAAAGGAAAATGTACTTCAAATTACTGCCCCTCAGAAAATGGTGAACAGTAGAGCCAATGCCCTGATAGGGAACATTTTGAAGATTTTTTTTTTTTTTTACCTCTGGTGATTTTATTTTGGAAGATACAGCAGTCATCACTGCTGTTTAGGTTTGCAAAAATAGACAATATGGATTTAAGAGATTCAACTCAGAGGTAGACTCATATGCTTTAACTAATCCCCAAACAGTATATTTGGTTCTACAGAATTTCCTATAAAATGGACTTTTCAGCATACGACAAGTGCTAGCAGCTTTGTGGCAAAGAGTTTACAAAGGACAATAACTTCTTTAAGGTTACTGCAATGGTCTTATCTGGGCTTATATTTTTAGGAAGATTTGGGAAAACTAATTCTTTCAAGTCTGTATTTCAGGTATTGACAGAAGAGTCAGGTGATTCAATGTAAAAAGTAAAGCTGCAGACTAACTCAAAGAAGAAAAAGAACTCTGATGAAACAGAAAAAGGAAGACGGTGAAATTCCATAGTCTTGTCTTTTTACAGTAGATTTTTAGCAATAAAGAGCTGGTAAGATTTAATTATTTAGAAGTATAGAGTGAAATACTGCTCTTCCCGCAAGCCAAACTTCAGAAAGGGTCTTTTTTTTTAAAAAAAAATATTTTTTTAAAGTTTTTTTTAAAATTTTTTTATTACTCTTACTTGCTAAAGGCCAAACACTTTTAGTTTCCCTAGTATATGTATGTGTATATACACACCGTTCATATTCTTGAAGTTCTAATTCTATTTTAAAAATATCTATTTATTAATCAATAATGGCAGGAGAGAGAAAACCAGACCATCACTCTGGCATGAACAGTGTTGGGGACTGAACTCAGGACCTTATGCTTGACAGTCCAAGGCTTTATCTACTGTGCTACCTCCCAGGTCACAACACACACACACACACACACACACACACACACACACACACACACATTCTAAGTTAAGTTTGAAACCTTCTTTAATTTGCCTCAGAGTTACAAAGTCAATAATCCTAAATGAAGTAGCCAATTTTTATTAAGGGAAAATGTTTCAAAGACTTAGCTGTAGGTCTGGGAGATGACTACTAGTCAGTTCAGTACATGTTTTACTATATATAAGGCCATAGGTTTGATCTCTGGCATCACTAGGAAACACCATGGATGGCACTGAAGAACTCCATGATTGGTGGAGCAGTGCTTTGGCATCTCTGTTTTTCTTTTTCTCTCTAGAAATATAGAATAAAAATTAAGCTGGGGAGGTAGCCTTGTGGTGCCACACAGGTGTAAGGTGTTAGGCTCATCCCCTGGCATCAGATAGAAATTATCTTAAAAGGGGGCTGGGCACAGAGGGTTAAATGCACGTGGTGCAAAGTGCAAGGGCCAGTGTAAGATCTGGTTCCAGGTGCAGGCTCCCCACCTGCAGGGGAGTCACTTCATAGGTGGTGAAACAGGTTTACAACAGGACAACAAAAGGGAATAAATAAATAAATATTTTTAAAGATGTAGGCTTGAAAAGAAGTTCAGGGTTAACATATTCTGTATAAGTACTGTGCGCTGATTGCGCCTGGAGCTCCGGGTTATCATATTCTATAAACTACCACACAATCTCCTTTTAAATTCTCAAAACCACTGACAATTCAGAGAACTGGGTTAGTGAGACAGCTCACCTGGGAACATGCCTTCTTTGCCACATATACCATCTAGTTTTGAGACTGCTCCCTAGGATGCTAGGGGAAAGCTTCAGTGCTGTGGTGTCTCTTCCTCTTAGTCTCTATTTGCAAAAGACGGCCCAGAGAAGTGAAGCCCCAGTGATGGGGGGAAAAAAAAGAAAATGCATAATTTTGGCTCTTATAGTTTATTTTTCACGTACCCATTATACAAGGAGACCCCAGGCTTCAGGAGGAAGGTTATGCTTGGCATAGATAAAAGGATATTATCTAGAAGAACTTGGACTAGAGTTGGTGTCTTGCACCCAAGTAAAAGACTCTGGAGTGGGGGTGGAGGTTTCAGGTCCTGGAACATGATGGCAGAGGAGGACCTAGTGGGGGTTGTATTTTTATGCAGAAAAATGAGACATGTTATGTATCTACAAACTATTTTACTATTGACTGTAAACCATTAATTCCCCAAGTTAAAAAAAAAAAGACTGGGGTGGGAGGGAGTGTTCAGGTTCTGGAACATGATGGTAGAGAGGAGGACCTAGGTGGGGGATTAAAGTTATGTGGAAAACTGATAAATGTTACTCGTACAAACTACTGTATTTTACTGTCAACTGTAAACCATTAATCACCCCAATAAAGAAAAAAAAAGTATTATCCCAAGAACCTCCTATAGATAGACATGCCAGACATCCTGTCTTGTCTTATGGCCCACATACTATTTCAAACATAAGTGAGGTCATAGCAGAATACCCCATGCTCTCCCCACAAAGAATTACATTCAGACACAGTCTGTCATTTTAGACTCTCTTTTCCCCATAGAGACTAGTTCACATAACTAGTTCCAAGCAGGGAACACTTCTCAGTGGGCCTCATCCGTCTCACTACTCATTCACAATGTTAAAACAGTGTGGCAGTGTGTGTGACTGATGGGGTTATCACTGGCATCAAGAACATCAATAACCTGGCTAGCTGCACACACGAAGACAAAAGGACTTTTAGGGTATCCTAAAGCCTGGATCCTTCGATCAGCAAGACTTTTCTTCTTCTTCTTTTTTTTTTAATGAAATCTGTTTACACAGTATACACCTAAAGTAGGCCCAAACATCTACTCGCAATGAAACCTGCTTGCATAGGTTTGTCAAACACACAGCAAATCACCTCCACTGTGCCCTTCTGGGAAGAGGTCAGACTCATTTCAGGCACATAATTCATTCTGACTAAGGCATTTTCTCTGCTGCATGAATGCAAAAACATATGCACACACAGGGTGTCCCTCATTTCCTCTCTAGTAATGGGAGCCTGGGCAATACTTTAAGTATTCATTTTCTGACATAAATTAGAATGGAGCATCGAAAACACCAGTGACATCTGCACTGATACAAAATGTATTCATTATGGTCACTGCCTTACAGTGAAAGGGAATGCATTCATAATGACAGGACATTTGAAATAATGTGTTGCTGGAATCTATGTCTATAAATGCAATAATGAAGAAACAAGAGAGGGTTAAATAAATTAAAAGGAGTAACAGGGATATGGAATAGCTTCAAGGGCTCTGGGCAATGCCAGTGAGGTGGCACAAATGCTGGATCCACTGGAGAAAATTATGATTGTTTAAAGGTTAAAGCAAACAAACAAGCAAGCAAGCAAAACAAGAAGAGCACAATAGGTTGACATTCCAGAGAAAATAAGTTTAAACCCTGGTTTGTGTTTCTGGAAAAGTTATACTGATTTCTCTTTATGCTTTAGATTCCTTGCCTAGTTAGTGAGGAGTTTCCTTCATAAAGTTGGTGAGCAGGAAATGAGAGGTCATATGCAAAATGCTTAAAGGAGTCTAGTATATAGTAAGCATGCAATCAGTGACAGTTTCGATGTTTTTTTTTTTTTATCAGCAAAGAAACCTATTGCTCTGTGACTGAAAAATTTATATTTATTTAAGACAGAGAAATCAAGAGGGAAGGGGGCAATAGATACAGAGACAGAGACACCTGTAGCACTGGTTGACTACTTGGAAAGCGTTCCCCTTATAGTTGAGGACTGGGAGCTTGAACCTGAACGCTTGTGCACTGTAACTTGTGTGCTCAACTGGGTGTGTCACCACTTGACCCCTGCTCTGTGATTTTAATTTTTAAAGCATAACTTTAAACAAGTCTGTTTTTAATTTTTTTAAATTTATTTATTAGTGGATAGAGACAGAGAGAAATTAGGAGGGAAGGGGGAAATAGAGAGGGGGAAAAACAGAGAGTCACCTGCAACCCTGCTTCACTACTTGCGAAGCTTTCCTCCTGCAGGTGGGGACCAAGGTCTTGAACCTGGGACCTTTCACACTATAGAGTGAGCACTTAACCAGGAGCACCACTGCCTGGCTCCAAGTCTGATTTTTTTCTTTTTTAAATTTTTGTTAAGACTTCATGACTCAATGAAGACCCCCCTTTTTGCCTATTTTAAAAAATTATTGTTATTTATTGGATAGAGACAAATCGAGAGGAAAGGGGAGATAGAGAGGGAAAGACACAGAGAGACACCTGCAGCCCTGCTCCACCACTCATAAAGCTGCCCCCCTGCGAGTGGGGACCAGGGGCTTGAACCCTGGTCCTTGTGCACTGTAACATATGTGCTCAACCAGATGCACCACCACCTGGCACCCCAAGTCTATTTTTTTTCTTTTGGAATGGTAATAACAAGTGCTCTTCCTACTTTGGGAGTTAAAATGACGAATAAGTGAAATAATGTTTGTCAGAATCTAATGGCTGAGGGCTGGTGAAATAGCTCACTGGGTAGTGTGCTGATTTGCTATGCATGTGATGAGGTTTGGGACCCCACTGCATCGAAGGAAGCTTCTGTGCTGTGGTTTCTTTCACTCTCTGCTTCTCTACCTATCTGTCTCTATCTAGAAACAAAAGACGACAAAAATCTAATGGCTGAGAGATAGGCAGTAGCACACCCAGTAGAGCATACAAAACACTATGCACAAGGACCCTGGTTCAAGCACTAAATCTACAACTGCAAGGGAGAAGCTTTGTAAGGGCAGTAAGGGGGCCAGGTGGCAGTGCACCTAGTTAAGTGCACAGGGACCTGGGTTCAAAACCCATGGTCCCCACCTGCAGGGGGAAAGCATCACAAGAGGCGTTGACGCTGGGCTTCAGGTGTCTGTCTCTTCCCTTCTCTATCTGTCCCCTCCCCTCTCAATTTCTCTCTCTCTCTCTCTCTCTCTATCCAATAATAAATAAATAAATATTTTTTAAAGAGCAGGAAGTAAACAGTAACCTTTATAGCTTTATTATCCATTCATATTTCTGAAAGACTGCAAATAGTTTTCTCATGTTCATTACTACTTTCTGGGACTTCAGGCTGAGGAAGTATAGGTCTAGGTAATGAGTTTTACCATTTTAAAAGTTACTCCACTGATCTTTGTTTGAATTTATGCCATATCTTACTCCTAGTTTCTAAAACATATCACATTATATATTTAGTCCAAACTTAACTACATAGTATTTTGCTATTATTTTAGCAAGTACAATGATTCTTCACAGAGATAGTCTCAACCTGCTGTATCAGGGAGTCCAGCTCACAGGCCAATTTTGAAGTTCAGGGTATATTTTCAGAACACTGAGCATGAGTCTATCTCGTAAGATTATCAGAGACTTATTCCTCCTGTCTCAACCTTACAGAAACATATATTAAACTGGAGGCAGGTCTCATTCTACAGAGTTAAAAAAAACTTTTAAAAAATATTTTTAAAAACTTTGGGTGTTGATTCTGACAAAATATATGCTTCCTGTAGTATTGTCAAAACTAGAGTATCAAAGCCTTCAGAAATCTGTGGCTTTCAGGCTTGCTGGGGATATTTTCAGTGACATAAATAAAAATAAATTTCCCCCCATTTGAGCCCACTTAATTCCTTATAATTAATTCATTCTAGCTGCTCATTTATCCATTCAACAAGTACCAACTGAGTGTCAACTGCATGTCTTGCCCTAGTAATAAGAACTTCCACGTACAGGCACTTATAAAGATTGAGTGCTGTGCTGTCAGAAAATTCCTGATGCATGTCACAACTTTTCTCACAAAATGGAGTCTGTAGCATCCCAGGTAGTGGAGACTTATAATGTTTATAGGGACTTGTTAGATAATGTGAATAAATGCAAAGAACAAGATGGTCCAGGAAGAGACTGGTAAACAGGAAAGTACTTGACTCAACAAAGGGCCAGACTGTTAATGTGGATATAGTATTGACAGAGCTTTTGAATTTTCAAGAAAAAAAAAGGTGCCTTCAATATGAGAATTTCTAATTTTTAAATGATTTTATATAATTTATAAATTGAGAAACACTTTACAAATCAAAGAAAAGAAATTTCTAGGCTAGACTTGGCCAAAGACTCATCAGTTTGTAGCTATTTAAAATTATTTTATTTTATTTAAAAAATATTTATTTATTCCCTTTTGTTGCCCTTGTTTTATTGTTGAAGTTATTGTTGTCATTATTGATGTCACTGTTGTTGGATAGGACAGAGAGAAATGGAGAGAGGAGGGGAAGACAGAGAGGGGGAGAGAAAGACATACACCTGTAGACCTGCTTCATCACCTGTGAAGCGACTCCCTAGCAGATGGGAACCCAGGGGCTCAAACCAGAATCCTTACACTGGTCCTTGTGCTTTGCGCCACCTACACTTAACCCACTGTGCTACCGCCCAACTCCCAAGTTTGTAGCTTTTGGACTAGACTATATTTCACAAACTTTATCACCAGGAATTCCCATATACCCTTCAGAATTTAATACCTTAACAAAGAGAATTTCTCAACATTTAATTCATTTTCTTATAAGAATTAAATAATCTCCAATTTGCATTTTATGTCAAAATGGTGAATATTGTGACTCCGCTCTGAATGCAGCTAAAAGTGACAATTTTTCATTATAGTTTTTGAAATGCTAAGAACAGCTCAAAGACTTTTTATTTCTGCATAGGCTTCTGGGATGTGAGGACTACAGTTAGAATTTCCTGGACTAAATAAGTGGGTTCTAAAATTTTGTGGCAGTGAGACAGATTGGGGAAGATGGAGAATTTGGAGTCAGAATCAGGTTGAATCTCAATTCTTCAACTTACTCTAAATGAGTAGTCATTAACAAATGATATAACTTCCTTAACACATTTGCAAAATGAGAATGATTTGTGATCCATGCTTTTCTCCCATCATCTAATTAAAAGAAGATAACAGCTTATTTAATAACATAATGATTAAATTAGTTCTATTGATTGCTTAAGAATGAACTAGAAGTCTTCTCATCATGGACAGGAACCTTGATGATATGCACACTGGTGAATGAATACATACCTCTTACCTTTCATTCAAGGATCTTGATGCTTTGAGATTTAGATATGGAAAACCAGAAACTTATGTTTATGAATCCTACCTAAAGCCAAGCTCTGCGTTAGGTAAAGAGATGAAAAAGGGTCTATTCTTTAGGCCTTTATATTCCTTAGATCACATTCTAAATTAATTTAATAACACAGGCCTATATGAATCTCCAGGAGATTATCCTTTATCTGCTTCCTGCAAAGAAGAACAGTAGAACAAGGAAAGCCTATCCCATTTGAATTGGGTGATTCAAGAAAGAAAGAGAAAAAAAAGGAAGGAAGGAAAGAAAAGACATGGTAGTTTTTGTTTGTTTGTCTGTTTGTTTTTCTTTATTCTTTTTTCAGTGTAGTGACATTAACCCTGCATAACAGAGAAGAGTCCAAACAACTGCCAGGCTCTTGTCAGTCAGATAAGCTGTTTTCCTTCTCCATGGAAAGGGGTTCAGAACAAAAGAGAGGCAAAAGCTTGTCCTTGAAAAGGAAGAATTGCTAAGGAATTGTACCCCTTTTATTTCACAATCTTGTCAGTCATTACTAAATCGCTAAGAAAGAAAGAAAGAAATGAAAAACTATTGTATTTACTGTGGAATGTAAAACATTAATCCCCCAATAAAGAAAAAAGAAAGAAAGAAAGAAAGAGATAGAAAGAAAGAGAAGGGAAAGGTTGGCAGAAGCTTCTGATTCTATGGATATGTGGGGCAGAGGAAAATAAAAATCCTCCCACATAAAGGAGCCTCAGGGCGGCAGATGAAGACATTAATCATAACCTGAAACATGTGAAGAGTGTATTAAAGATGCCAAGACACCAAAATATGCTGAGGAAACTGTGCATGAGGTTACATTAGTTCTATATCCTCAAGGGCCAAAGATCACACTTTGAAGACAATAAAGATAAATAAATAAATAAATAAATTCTTCTCTTTTCAATTTATAACAAAGCCAAATAGAAAGGAAGCTCTGAGCAAAGTCAATAACAAAAGGTACACAGCTCAATGGGCTGAGACAGATGCAAAATGAAGTTACTGTCACCGTATTCTCTCCAAGCCAGTTTTCCCTCCCAATCACAACACTAGTAACCTGTTTACTCATAGACCAAGATCTTGAAGGCTCAGTGACATTGTGACATAGAGCAGAAAGGAATCTTCAGAACCACACTGAATTTAGGCTTCTCATTAAAAAAAAAAAAAAAAAAAAAAAACTTATTTATTTTATTCCCTTTTGTTGCCCTTGTTGTTTTATTGTTATAGTTATTATTGATGTTGTTGTTATTGGATAGGACAGAGAGAAATGGAGAGAGAGGCGGGAAAGACAGAGAGGGAAAGAAAGACACCTGTAGACCTGCTTCACCACTTGTGAAGCAACTCCCCTGCAGGTGGGGAGCCAGGGGCTCGAACCGGGATCCTTATGCCGGTCCTTGCTTTGTGCCACCTGCGCTTAATCCGCTGCACTACCGCCTGGCTCCCAGGCTTCTCATTTTTATAAATGTTCAGATCTAAGTACAGAGACGGCCAATGACTTTTCTGAGTTGAATAGTGGTAGAGCTAATTTTGGAAGTCAAGAGCCCTTGATTCAGTCCCATCCTTCTTTATTCATCAAAGATACTTACTCGTCAAATTTTCTTCATTTTCCTAACCCGGGGGTCACCCCCCACTTATTTTTTTTCTCCCCATTGCTACTGTTCTTATCCTAGCCTAGAATGTCAAGATCTTTCATCTGAATCACTGCTACAGTGTTCTCATCTCACAGGCCTTCAAGACTTCTCTCTCTAACTCCTAGTCCTTTATTTGTCCTCTCTCTTTTTTTTTACTGATTTAATAATGATCTACAAGTCCATTGAATAAGAGGGGTACAATTCCACACAATTCTCACCACCAGAGTTCTGTATCCCATCCCTCCACTGGGAACATTCCTATTTTTTATCCCTCTGGGAATATGAATCCATGATCATTAAGGGGTGCAGAAGGTGGGAGGTCTGGCTTCTATAAATGTCTTCTCTATTGGACATGGACATTGGCAGGTTGATCCATACTCCTAACCTTTGGAGAAGGAGATCACTGCTTCCTTTCCAGATGTCAGAATTATTTCTCAAAGGCAAGGAGGAAAAGAAACAACTAGAAAAATTGCTTTATAAGAGAAAGGGGTTGGAGAATCCCAATCTCATCTTTTATATTCTATTCTATTATATTAAAGATAAGAATTTATCTTTAGGTTCCTAATTATTAAACAATTTGTTCTGCTTTATATCTTACTGCCTTTCAAACCCAAGTTGCGGATGATACCATGACACCAACCTGACTTCCCTGGGCAGATACCCTCACCAGTGTGTCCTGGAAACTCACCTCTCAAAGCCCTGCCCCACTAGGGAAAGACAGAAACAGGATGAGAGTATGGATTGACCTGCCAACACCCATTCCCAGTGGAGAAGCAATTATAGAAACCAGACCTTCCACCTTCTCTACCCCATAACAATCCTGGGTCCATACTCCCAGAGGGATAAAGAATAGGAAAGCTTCCAATGGAGGAGATGGGATGCAGAACTCTGGTGGTATGAACTTTGTGGAACTGTACCCCTCTTATCCAACAGACTTGTTCATAATCAATTAAAATTTTAAAGGAAGGGGGTATGATTAACCCTCAGTTGGGAAAGTGAATGTCAGCACAAAGAAATCTGTTTATATTGGGAAATGTCTTGGGGTGATTCATTCGAGTCTGCACCCTGCTTCTCCACCTGCACTACCACTGGTAGAGACAAGTTGCTGTTTTCCAGTCTCATCTAAAAGAGCAACTGCTTTCATGAAAAGACCTCTGCAGCCCATCACTTGACAAAGACAGGGAAAAAGCTCTGCCTAAATCTTTCCAGGGCTCTTCTCCACAGTCCTGAGAGCACAGAGCTCACTCAACTGCATCCTGGTGCCTCTCAGAAGGCTCAAACAGAGCAGATAGGGCACACATGCAGCTTCAGATTAAAACAGAAAAGAGGCTAGGGAGATGGCTTTGTGGGCAGAGGGCATTATTGGCAAACTTGAGGTCCCAGGTTCAATTCCCAATGCCACATGCAACCAGAGCATATCACTTTGCTCACTTGTTCTCATTAAATAGATATTCAGAAAAAGCAAATAAACTATTTGAGTAGTTGCTGTAAAACTCTTTAGTGAAGATATACATGTGAGAAAATTTATTTATTTAATAGTTACTAAGTATTTTTCTTTTTATTTTAGTGTAAGCCTACAATGGTGATTTGAGTAGTAGAGAGAGGTGGCTAAAAATATAGACTTCAACCAGAGAACTTCTGTTTAAACCCCGGCTCTACAATTCACTGACTGTGTACTTTGGATAAAATACTTAATCTTTTCATGTAAACTTTTCCTCATTTGAAAAATGTGTGTGGGGGTGAGCAGCGGTTTACCGAGTTAAGCGCATGGAGTATGAAGTGCAAGGACTTGCACAAGGATGCCGGTTCGAGTCCCCAGCTCCCCACCTGCAGGGAGGTCGCCTCACAAGAGGTGAAGCAGGTCTGCAGGTGTCTATCTTTTTCTATCCCTCTCTATTTTCCCCTCCCCTCTCAATTTCTCTCTATCCTATCAAAAAAAATGGGTGCAGGAGCAGTGGATTCATAGTGCAGGCACTGAGCCCAGCGGTAGCCCTCAAGAAGAAAAAAGAAAGTAAGGAAGGAAGAAAAATGGGTGTGGTAACAGCAACTACCCTTACTAGGTGATTAAAGAATTAAAAAGAATCATGACACAGTGACACTCTTAGATCGATGCCAGGCACAGTAAGCCCTGAATTTGTGTCAACTCTTATGAACATGACCATTTACCTAAGGAATGACCAAGCATTTAAGAGTCCTATTCACTCTCTGAATCTGTAATATGCCAAAATATTGCTCCTGGATACAGTCAGTGACTAGTACAACAGGTCTTGTATATGTTACTAAGATAAAGAAAAACCAAGTACAGACCATTGTCATTCAGAAACTCAAAGGCTATTGGTGTGATACAGTGTACACATAATTATAAAAAAAATGCATGTCCAAAAATGAACTATAAAAACTGGAGGATCAACAAAGGGGTCATGGAAGAAGAGAGAGTTAAGTTGGATCTTGCAGGAAAAGTCCCAGTTATAACAGTTTAAACCCTGGATAGGAGTTTATGTCCTGATAGGCCTAGACCTCTAACAGATCCCTCTCTCTACCAATGGTAATCTCCATAAAGAATAACATAATACACCCCTTTGTGGGTTCCTATAGGACTTGCCCTTAGTTACAATGTGGATCAACAATGGTGGGAACTATTTCATTCTCTGAAGGGAGGTTGGGCAATATACTCTACCACTACAGGAAGATGGGTCCTGAAATTAGTGAAGCCTAGAATGTTCCTAGCCACAGAATGCAAACTCAGACCTATAGGGATGCAGAGATTACACAGGCAATGAATATAGGTCCCAGATGGGGTTTATAGTTAACAATGTTTATATATGTTTCCCATATTTGGGGGCTACTCTCTTCCCTGATCCAGCTTTCTAGTCCTTTTTCCAATTCTGACACCATCTCCCCAGACAAAACCTTTGGATCACCTGCTTGTTAGCTGTCAGGCTCAGGCAAAAACCTAGTAAAGTCATGGGCCCCTTGGAATATACCTAAAATAGAACTACTAGCTTTCTCCAAAATGGAGAATCTCATCTGCTATATTCTTGCCTTTAGGTTCCTGATTATTTAACAATTTGTTCTGTCTTTATCTTAATGCTTTTCAGCCACCAAGTTCCAGATGCTACCATTATGCCAACCTGACTTCCCTGGTCAGGTGACTTTTCCAATGTGTCCTGGAGCCCTGCCTCCCCAGAGCCCTGTGCCACTAGGGATAGAGAGAGAGGCTGGGAGTATGGATTAATCTCCCAATGTCCTTGTTCAGTGGAGAAGCAATTACAGAAGCCAGACCTCCCACCTTCTGCACCCCATAATGACCCTGGGTCCATACTCCCAGAGGGATAAAGAATAGGAAAGCTTTCAAGGGAGGGGATGGGATATGGTGCTCTAGCGGTGGGAATTGTGTGGAACTGTACCCCTCTTATTCTGTGGTCTTGTCAATATTTCTTTTTTATAAATAAATTTTAAAAAACACTCTAAATTTTATGGCTCTGGACAGGTTCTTTTGTATTTAACTGTCAGAGGCCATCAAAAGATTCTGAAAAAGAAATACACTGGAACAAAAATAAAACATTTATAAAATCAGTTTGGCATTAACTGATATTTCATTAAATGTGTACTTTATAGGCACATTTATTAACTATATTAAGTGTTGAGCTTTGTGTCTCTGAACACGTTATAATTAAAAACAGTTTACTGATAAAAAATGTCTATCTCGGGGGTCGGGTGGTAGCACAGTGGGTTAAGTGCACGTGGCACAAGGCGCAAGGATGCGTGTCAGAATCCCAGTTCGAGCCACCAGCTCCCCACCTGCAGAGGGGCCACTTCATAGGCAGTGAGCAGGTCTGCAGGTGTCTCTCTCTCCCCTTCTCTATGTTCTCCTCTCTCCATTTCTCTCTGTCCTATTCAACAATGACGACATCAACAACAATAAGAACTACAACAAAAATTTAAAAAACAAGGGTAACAAAAGGGAAAATAAATACTACTAATAAATTTTTTTTTAAAAAATCTATGTTCACAGTATAGCAGAGCACCAGAGGGAACAACAACAGAAGCGCTAAAGAAGCACAGACAAGGGCCATCAGTGTGTCACCAGATCTGGAATGTCTTTGTACAGCCTGTAAGAAGGCTGAAACTATTACCTGCCCTCTTAACTTACAGGAGCATTATTACAAAAACTTCATACCTAAGGTCATGTTAGCAAGTCTCTCATGTGACTGAAAGATTATCACTGATGGAAAGACCCAAGACTCAGACCAATATTCTTGTGTAAAGTGCTTAGCACTTATTGAACACTTGGGAAGTACTTGGTAAGAGAACTATAAATTTATTAATTGCTATCATTACTATCACAGGAAACCAATTCCCTCACCTATCCCATTTATTACCTTGACAGAGAACCAGTATCTATAATTTGGCACAGTTGAGAAAGAAATATAGGATCCAAAGTGAAGATAGGATCATTGAATGCAGAATGGAAATTCTCTTAGCCCCACATCTTAGCTAGAATCCCTCTACTGAAATTCCTCTTGGTAATTCAACTTGCCTCAGCTATCAGTGTCTTTATAAAGTAAGTAACAGCTGTGTACCTTCCTCCTCTCAATTTGGGGTAATGGCAACAGCAGGGCAGCCTCTTGGCCTTCCTCTTCAAGAAGATACCATCTCCATATTCTTCTTTGGGATGAACTGTTAGATTTTACTTACTTGGTATGGGACTTTATTGCAAAAGGAAACATACTACAAGTGTCCACACAACTTATAGTGACTACAATTTTAACTGCATGGCCTGTCAGCTTCTATTGAGAAAGAAATGTTTCAGAATGATGAGTATCTTCACTGAATAGTAATAAGCAAGAGGACTCCCTAGATGAGGAATATGGAGAAGGAGGATTGAAATTACTAAAACCACCACAGAGATTGAGTGGTCTGTGGCAAGAAAAAGCAAAGAGTATTAATCTCTGAAGGGAGTTTTGATTATCCAGGGGCAGAATGTTCAGGAAGTTCTCACAGTCCAAACAGCATCAGAACTAGATCGTATTCAAGAAGAAACTGTCATTTGTTTATTTATTTTTTATTTATTTAAATACTAACTGACATATAATGAAAAAGAAAACAAGAATAAGGATAATCAAGGGAAGACTTTCCTAAGACAGTTCTGCCTAAGTGAACTACCCCTTATTACTATGACTTGAATCTTAGCAAAACTTATGATACATAAGCATCAGGCTACATAGAAGTCATCTAGGGACAATATGGCCTGGAAAGTTGTTCCTTAGGTCATTGTTTGAGGATGAATGAAAGGACCTAGACTTGCAATTCTAATATTACTGGAGTAGAATCTTTATCAAGTCTTTAGGGTGCAGAGCTAAATAGAAACAAGAGATGAATTTATATCATTTCCCTACCATCATTGCCCTTGAGGGAAACTGGAAAGTCACAGGTTCTTACTTCCATGTCTGTAACACCTTATTACTTTGAAAACACTCAAATATATTTCTTCTGATACCCCTCCCCATTCTTTTTTTATATAGTTTTTCCCCTTTTGTTGCCCTTTTTTAAAATTGTTGTTGTAGTTATTATTGTTATTGATGTTGTCATTGTTAGATAGGACAGAGAGAAATGGAGAGAGGAGGGGAAGACAGAAGGAGAGAAAGACAGATACCTGCAGACCTGCTTCACCGCTTGTAAAAAGACCCCCCCCGCGTGCAGGTGGGGAGCCGGGGGCTCTAACCGGGATCCTTAAGCTGTCCTTTCGCTTTGCACCACCTGCGCTTAACCTGCTGCACTACTGCCCGACTCTCCACCCCTTCCCATTCTATCATCTCATTATGCCCACTTTGTAGAGTTTGTGCATAACAAAGACAGACTCACAAGTAACAGCTGAAGGTAAATGACCTACCCAGATGACATTGTGATCAAGTGAATCTAACATGTCCCTTTTCCAAACCATGGTTTTCTTTACAAACTCACAAAATGGGATTTGAATAGCTTTGCACTCACAAATTAGCTGTGTGCTTATAATGTTCTATGCAAAGAGAAAATAGTGGTTAAAAAGAGAAAATTTTATTTGTTTGACCTTCACAGAATTTATTTTCTAGTGTAGAGGAAAGAAAATATATTAAATGTATAATGCATTTACATGTAGTGATACAAATATGCAGAAAGTCAGTTCAGGGTAAGACATGAAGGTTTATGGCCATCATATTTCAGCAACAGCCCAGATTAGTTTTAGCCATATGAAAATTTGGGTATGTGTATTCAGGAAGAGGCATAAGCACATAAGCCCTGGAAAAGGATGGGATGACAGACCTGTTTGAAGAGGTTAAGAAAGCAGCGTAGATGAAGTGAACGATGGAGTGACCAGTAAACATGAGGATGAAGAAGTATGAGCTATATCTTGTGTGATTTTATAGGTTGCTTTCTCCCTAAATTATTCTGTATTACTCATACTGAAGAATTACATGAGGGGTCTGGGCCGTGGTGCATTCGGTTAAGCACACCGAATAATAATATCACTGTGCAGAAGGACACAGGTTTTGAGCCCCCAGCTCCCCACCTGCATGGGGTCTGCTTTACAAGCGGTGAAGCAGGTCTACAGGTGTCTATCTTGCTCTCCCTCTCTACCTCCCTGTCAAGTTCTCTCTATCCTATCAAATAAAAATGAAAAAAAAATAATTAAAAGGAAAAGGAAAACATGGCTATTGGGAGTGGTGGATTTGTAGTGCTGACACCAAGCCCCAGCTAGCAACTCTGGTGGCAGCAAGAAAGAAAAAAAAAAAAAAAAGCAAACAAAAATTACATGATCTTCTTTGGATCCCAAAAGACAGCACTTTAGTATCCATAAGAAGGAAAGTAGAACTGGATGAGGATGGAGGAGGGAAATTTAAGAGGGCAACAGTAGGATTCTCATAGAAAAATCATGTGGCTTGGACCAGGATGGTGGAAATGGTGAAAAGTCCTTGGATCTGGTGTATATTTGAGGGCAAATGTGATAAACTTACTGATTAATTGGACACAGAATGTGAAGAAAAAGGTGATAATGAGTTTGATGCCTAGGTGATTGGCCTGGGACATGACGATCCCATCTCTGCCTATTTTACTAAGGAGGAGAAGACAAGGGTACAAGCACATTAGAGAGGGAGGAACAAACAAGAGTTACGTGCTGAATAAAAACATTTGTGAGAGCAAAAGCAAGGCCAAGATGGCCTCATTTAAAGTCCGGACTCCCTGACATTTTAGTTCTAGCTGGGAAACTTTAAATAAGACATTGTCATGGGGCCAGGTGGTGGCGCATGTAGTTAAGTGCTCACGTTACAGTGCACAAAGACCTGGGTTCAAGCCTCCAGTCCCCACCTGTGGGGGTGGGGGGAAGCTTCACAACTGGTGAAGCAGGGCTGCAGGTGTCTCTATCTTCTTCTCCCCTCTCAATTTCTCTCTGTTTCTATTCAATAATAAATAAATAAAAGTATATTTTACAAAATAAGACACTGTCATTCATTTTCCTTATCTGTGTCATATAGGGACATCAGAACCAACACTTAAGATTGTTAAAATAAAAGAAATATGGGGATTGCGTGGTGGCATGCCAATAAGTGCATATGTTACTATGTTCAAAGTGCTGAGTTTTAGTACCCGTCTCCACCTGCAAGGAGAAACTTCATGAATGGTGGAGTAATGCTGCCTCTAACACTCTACAAAAAAAAAAAAGAATGACCACTGGGAAATGGTGGAGTAATCATGCAGGTTCTGAGCCATAAAGAAAACCCCTGGTGGTTAAAAAAAATAAAAATAAACAAAATAAGATGCCAGTGTGCACCTTGTAAACTGTAATTTGTAATTCAGCCAGTGTGCTGAATGAAGGTCAGTTTTCTTGTTTCCCTCATTATTTCTGCTAAATGTTCATCTAAATTACCCACATATGACCCTTAGGTTGTAAATCTAATTATGTCCTAATCAACACCAATATTAAAAGACTTCACTTCAATCATCCAATGTTATTGGACTTGTTTAGCTCTACATACTTTTAAAGGCTATGGAGGATCACATCACATGAATGTCTTATTTGCAAATATTTAAATATTTGCATAGTTATTTACTTTTATGGGGTTGAACTGCAGGCCAGAACATTGGTCAGCTCTGGCATAAGATACTGGCAGGGACTGAACATGGGATCTTTGGGATCTCAGGAATGAAAGTCCAGTATGCTATAGTGTTATTTGTATTTCTTACATATTATAATTCACATATCATAAATCACTTGACTGTGGAGTAGTGAATGATGAATGCTGAAGTGATTAATCTCAATACGGACAGAGTGGGTGCTACTGTCTCTAGATGATTGATGAGAAAACTGAGGAACAAAAAAGCTGTACTGAAGGCGTGGGACTGATTTTATTGCCTTTCTTGCTTGGCGTTAAGTCACAATACTGCAACACTAGTGTATAACCCATTTGGCATAAGGATCAGGTCTTATCAGGAAAGTTTCTGACACATAGGATGCAGAGTACTTTCCAAGGCTATTGATGAAAAAAAAAATCCCACTTAAACTCCCCCATACCTAGTCTTTCAATGTGATACTTGAAAGCTGTAAAATATTTTTATATGTATTGTCTTGATTGTTCCTAACCTACAATAAGCATAAATAGTGGTTAGAAGAGGCATCATCATGTGAAAGAAGGTAAGTCAACCTGAGTTGTCAAAATAGCCCAGGTAGATAGTGAGCTGCTTGTTACTGCATTGGAAGAAGCTTTGGTGCTATGCTAGCAGTCTCTCTCTCTCTCTCTCTTTCTCTCTCTCTCTTCCCTCTTTTTCTCTCAGATAAAATTAGCTCAGAGTGGTGAAGACAGGAGACAAAACAGACAAACAGCAAGACATTCCCACTTTGTATACTAACTTTAAAGGAGAAAAAAAAAGTAATCTTTATGTTTTATATTTAGTAATGGTCTGTGCCACTGTCTAATTAACTCCTTCACCCATCCAAATAACTGTTTAAAAATACTTTCATTATCTTTACTTATTAGACAGAGACAGCCAGAAATCAAGAGGGGGAGAGGGTGGTAGAGAGGGAAAGAGACTGAGAGACACCTGCAGCACAGCTTCACCACTCACAAAGCTATCCCCCTGCAGGTGGGGACCGGGGGCTTGAACCTAGGTTCTTGCACACTGTAACACGTGTGCTCATCCAGGTGTACCACTACCAGGCCCCAGCATCCAACTAATTTTTTGAGAGTCTAGGCTATACTAAGCAATGTGCTATATGCTTGATATACATTGGCATAACAATTTTTTGTTAAAAAGTGAAAGATGAAAAGAGTAAACTAAACTTTTATTATGACAGCTTCTTACTTTTTTTTTTAGATGGACTATGGACAGTCAAATTTGACTTATTTCACATTCATTTTTAAAAGTCTTCCAGTGTTCCTCTTCTAGGTCTCCCCTACCCCAGCCCTACATAGGATAACTTGTCAGCTTCATTATCTGAAAGCTACAGTTCCAACTGTTTCTGGAAGTAAATTATAGAATATCACAAAAGTGATTCAGAAGACTCTATTAGTTTAAATATAGTACAAGAGGGAGATTTTAAACCAGGGAGATGTGGGATGTTACTATACTGCTTTATGTTTCTTATACCCTAATTTGGGGTGAGTCACTAGCAGCAGATCTCAACAGTTAGTGGTAGAATAAACCACATTCCCACCAGCTTCAGTGTCTTATGGTCAATAAGTCTGGGAACAGTGAATTAAACAAAGCAAACAGATTACATTATCAGAAGGCTGCTCAGTCTTTATCATACCATGGTACTTGTGGAATGTCAAGAGAGAGTAAATATGCATTACTTGTCAAAATTACTGGAACACCAAACCCTTGTTTACAAGAGTAAGTCAACAACTCAAACTCATGTTTAGTCTAATAGATTTTTCAGAAGTCCTATAATTGGTAGCAGGAGTTCTATTTATAAATAACTTTTAACTACATATGAATCTTATTAGTAGGCTGCTAATTGTTTAATCTTCTGGAAAATCAAGAAGATAGACTGATATGCCTCTGAAATGATGGAGAAAAACCAACAACTTTATTTTAGTTATAAAAACAAGAACTGTTTTGATTTCTACGATACTTCTGATATCAAGCACTGCATGGCACACAGTATATACTTTATACTTTCTGTTTGTTTGTTTTTTTAAATTTCTTTACTGGGAATTAATGTTTTACATTCAATAGTAAATACAATAGTTTGTACATGCATAACATTTCTCAGTTTTCCATATAATAATACAACCACCACTAGGTCCTCTGTCATACATTTTGGGCCTGTATTCTTCCCCCAACCTACCCACCCCAGAATCTTTTACTTTGGTACAATATGCCAATTCCAATTCAGGTTCTACTTGTGTTTTCTTTTCTGATCTTGTTTTTCAACTTCTGCCTGAGAGTGAGATCATTCCATATTCATCCTTCTGTTTCTGACTTATTTCACTTAACATGAATTTTTCAAGGTCCATCCAAGATCTGCTAAAAAGCGGTCAAGTCACCATTTTTTATAGCTGAGTAGTATTCCATTGTATATATATACCACAACTTGCTCAGCCACTCATTGTTGTTGGACACCTGGGTTGCTTCCAGGTTTTGGCTATTACAAATTGTGTTGCTAAGAACATATGTGTACACAGATCTGTTTGGACGGGTGTGTTGGGTTCCTTAGGATATATCCCCAGGAGAGGAATTGCAGGATCATAGGGTAGTGCCATTTCTAGCCTTCTGAGAGTTCTCCAGACTGTTCTCCACAGAGGTTGGACCAATTGACATTCCCACCTGCCGAGTTAGCGTGGGGATGCCTCTTCCCAGGCACGTGCTCTCTGATTTGGAGGGAACATAACCAGAGCCAGCCTGGGCTGCTACTCACACAACGACTTGAGAGAGATGATTCAGGAACTAAACACATGGTGCAAGGTAATGCAATGTCTTTATTGATCAGAGAGACAACCCTTTTATAGGATAGAACCGGAAGTGGCAAGTCAGAAACAGAAATGGCTAGGAAAGGGGGTGGAGAAAGGCAAAAGCAGGCTGGGAAGGTAGAAACTTCCTTAGCAACTGTTGCAAGGGTTTTAGCTTGTGGGATTAATGTTACCCTGAAGGCAGGGAGGGTCTCAAGGTAGAAAGAAGATAGATCAAGGGAGTCGGGCAGTAGTGTAGCGGGTTAAGCGCATGTGGCGAAAAGCGCAAGGATCAGCTTAAGGATCCCAGTTCAAGCCCCCAACTCCCCACCTGAAGGGGAGTCGCTTCACAAGCAGTGAAGCAGGTCTGTAGGTGTCTATCTTTCTCTCCTCCTCTGTCTTCCTCTCCTCTCTCCATTTCTCTCTGTTCTAACAATGACAACATCAATAATAACAACAACAACTACAACAACAATAAAAAACAACAAGGGCAACAAAAGGGAAAAATAAATATTAAATAAATAATACATAAATTTTTAAAAGATAGATCAAAGGAATGGAATGGGTGCAGATCTTTCAGGCAAAACAATGATTATGTAAATAGGCCATTTTTCAGGAATGCAGGGTAGAGCAGGGGTAGCTGGCTTAACAATTTCTCCACACCCACCAGCAGTGCAGGAGGATTCCTTTGACCCCACAACCTCTCCAGCATATGCTGCTGTTACCTTTTCTGATGTACAACAATCTCACAGGAGTAAAGTGATATCTCATTGTTGTTTTTATTTGCATTTCTCTGACAATTAAAGACGTGGAGCATTTTTTCATGTGTTTCTCAGCCCTTTGGATCTCTTCTGTGGTGAATATTTTGTCCATGTCCTCTCCCCATTTTTGGATGGGGTTATTTATTTTCTTCTTATTTTTTCTTGTTGAGGTTGGCAAGGTCTTTATGTATTCTGGTTATTAAACTCTTATCTGATGTATGGTATGTAAAGATCTTCTCCCATTCTGTGAGGGGTCTCTTGGTTTGGGCAGTGGTTTCTTTTGCTGGGCAGAAGCTTTTTAATTTGATGTAGTTCCACTGGTTTATTTTTGTTTCAGTCTTCTTTGTAATTAGATTCATTTCATTGAAAATGTCTTTAAAAACAATTTGAGATCTGGGAGTGTGATGCTTCTGGTTCTGTTCTTTCTTCTCAAGAATGTTTTAGCAATTCTAGGTCTTTTCTGGTTCCAGATACACATTTGTAGCATTTGTTTTATTCTCCTAAAAATTATGATTGGGATATTAGTGGGGATTTAACATTAAATTTGTATATGGCTCTGGGTAGTATATTCATTTTGATAATGTTAATTCTTCCAACCCATGAACATGGACTATCTTTCCACTTCTTTGTGTCTTTTTCAGTTTTCTTGAGTAGTGACTCATAATTTTCAGTATACAAGTCTTTCACTTCTTTGGTTAGGTTTATTCCTAGATATTTTATTGTTTTGTTGCTATAATAAAAGGAATTAATTTCTGGATTTCAACTTCTTCTAACTTAGTGTTTGCATAGAGGAATGGCACTGACTTTTGAATGTTGATTTTGTAGCCTGACACCTTACTGTACTGCCTGATAATTTCCAAAAGCTTCTTGCTGGATTCCTTAGGTTTTTCTATGTAGACTATCATGTCATCTGCAAATAGGGAGAGTTTGACTTCTTCTCTTCCAATCTGTATCCCTTTAATTCCTTGATACTGCCTGATTATTATGGTAAGAACTTCCAACACTATGTTAATAGTAATTGTAATTGTGGGCAGCCCTGTCTAGTACCTGATCTGAGGGGAAATGCTTCCAGTTTTTCACCACTGAGTATGATATTGGCTGTAGGTTTGCTATATAAAGATTCCAATATCTTCAGGAATTTTCCATCTATTGCCATTGTTTGTAGTGTTTTGATCATAAAGGGATGTTGTATTTTGTCAAAGGCTTTCTCTGCATCTATTGATATGACCATGTGGTTTTTGGTCTTGCTTTTGTTGATGTGGTGGATCCCGTTGATTGACTTATGTATATTAAATCAACCTTGCATGCCTGGGATAAACCCCACTTGGTCATGATGAATAATCTTTTTAATATAATGCTGTATCTGCTTGGCTAGAATTTTGTTCAATATTTTCGCATCTATGTTCATCAGAGATATTGGTCTGTAGTTTTCTTTTTTGGTTGTGTCCCTGTCTGCTTTTGGTATCCAAGTAATGTTGGCTTCCTAGAAGCTGGGAGGGAGTATTCCAGTGACTTCAATCTTCTGGAAGACTTTTAAAAGTAGAGGTATTAGTTCTTCTTTGCAGATTTTGTAGAATTCATTTGTAAAACCATCTGGTCCAGGACTTTTATTTTTGGGAAGGTTTTGGTAACTGTTTCGATTTCATTAGTTGTAATGGGCCTGTTCATGTTATCTAGTTCCTCTTTACTTAGTTTTGGAAGTTCGTAGGTGTCTAGGAAATTGTCCATTTTATTTTAAAGTCTATCATGTCACTTATGAGAATAGCTGTTCCTGCCCTTTTTTGTGGGCCATTGGCTTGTATGATAGTTTTCCATCTTTTCACTTTGAGTCTGTGTTTGTCTTACTGAGTTAGGTTGGTTTCCTGTAGACACCATATTGTTGGGTTGTGTTTTCTGATCCATCTTTCTACTTGTGCCTTTTAGTAGGTGAATTCAGGTCATTGACATTTACTGATATTAAAGATTGAAGGAATTTTAACCCTATTCTTGTAGATTTTTAGAGTGTTCTGATATATGGCATATTTATGGTGGTCTTACTGTTTATAGGAGACCTTTCAGAACTTTTCAGGGCATGCTTTTTGATAGTTGATTCTTTGAGCTGTTGCTTGTCTGAGAAGGTTTTTATGCCTCCATCTACTTGGAATGGCAGTTTCACAGGATACAGTAGTCTTGGTTGAAAGCCTTTTTCATTGAGCACACGATAGATATCTTGCTATTCTCTTTTGGCCTGCAGTGTTTGTGTGGAGAAGTCTGCTGCTAATCTTATGGGCTTTCCTCTTTAGGTGACTCTTTGTTTTCCTCTTGCAGCCTTCAGGATACTTTCTTTATCCGTATTCCTTTCCATTTTAAATATGATGTGTCTTGGTGTCTATAAGTCTGGGTTAATTCTGTTTGGGACCCTCTGGGCTTCTTGAACCTTTATGTCTTTGATGTTGTCTATAGTAGAGAAGTGCTCAGCTATTATGTCCTGAAGAATGCTTTCTTCCCCTCCCTCTCTTTCTTCCTCTGGTAAACCAATAATGTGTATATTATTTCTTTTGAAGTCATCCCATAGGTCTCTGTTGTTGTTTTCAGAATCTCTTAACCTCTTTTTGAGATCTCTTCTTTTTTAGTTGTCTCTAATTCTTCCTGGATCTTGCTAATTCTGTCTTCAGCCTCATTTAATCTTTTCTTTCTCCCCTCTACTGTTTTCTGGAGTTCACCTATTTTGTTACCCTGTTCTGATACTGTTTTAGCTTGTTCAACTAGTTGTGTTCTTAGTTCAGCTATTTCAGCTCTCTAATAACGTTGAGATAATTAGTGGTTTTTTTTTCAGGATCTCATTTGTTGTTTTTGCATTTTTGATGACAATTGTTTCAAACTCTTTACTCACTCCTGTGATTATTTCCTTAACCAGTGTTTGGATGTTGACCTCATTTTTTTGTGCTTTTAGCTGGACTCTTGTCCTGGTTCTTTTCTCCAATATTTCTTCTTGTTGGTATAACCACTATATATAGTATGTTATGAGGTCCCTCTCTGAGTACTTTTCAAATTACTGATCACTCTTGTCTGCATTAACTTGTGTCTAAGTAAGGTAATTAAAGGGTTCACAGTTGTGGAAACTGACAGTTGTTTCAATATTATTTTAATCCCTGAGTTGGAGCTCAGGGGCTTAAAAGCCTCTTTTGTGCTTTTTCTTCCCTGTAGGCTATGGGAGCCTGAGGGCTTTTAAACTATAAGTAGGCTTCTTAGCTTAATCACTGACTCCTGACCAAGAGATAAAGCAGGGTGGGGCAGAGATAATCCAGTGGTTATGCAAAGAGACTTTCACAGCCCCATTGTCAGGCCACTGAGGTATAGATCTTCTCCTGAGCTTCCTGGTCAGTTCTCTGTCCCCTGGTATCAGCACAGGGCCTCCCTACCGATGCTGGAGATTCTGAGGGCAGTAGTAGTGGAGACTCACAGCTTCACTTGGTGAGTCCTAGGGGAGTCCTCTCCTCCCTTCAGCCGTCCCCTTGTTGGTGCAACAGACTAGAGGTAGTGTCCCAACTGGTAAACTGCCTGTCACCAACCATTTATTCTCTCCCTAGGCTGCCCAGGAGCCGCACATGTTTGCACTCACCGGTGATTTGGTGGGTTCCTGAAGTCGTTCTAGTCCTGTCTTGTTGTGGTCCCAGGTGTTCTTCTTTGGTATTCCTAGTTGACCTGGGAGAGAAGAGAAGAGAAACACAGCTGCTGCTGCTCCATAGTCCTGTCTCTGGAAGTCTGCTGGAATTCCCTTTCTTATGACAGCAACCTTTGTCAACTTCTATAACCTATCGTGAAGGTAGACGAAAGCATACAAATACATCCTTGACAGAGCAGGCCTCTAAGACAGTCACTGATCCACAGCAGGGACTTACTAATTCTTTTCTTTTATGCACAAAGTGACCAGTTCCCCTAATCCTAATACTCAGTTCCCCACTTCTCATACTTTATACTTTAAAAAAAAATTCAAATCTATTTTTAATATATTTATTTATTGGATAATGTCTGAGAGAAATCAAGAGGGGAAGAGGCGATAGGGTGGGGTGGGGGGCTCCAAGGACACAGGTTCAATTCCCAGCACCACTGTGATCAAAAGCTGAGCAGTGCTCTGGCATGCTCCCCCCTCATTAATAAATAAATAAAATATTTAAAGAGAGGGAGAGAGATACCTGTAGCACTGCTTTACCACTTGTGAAGTTTTTCTCCTGTAGAGCCTAAGGGCTTGAATCTGGCTCCTTGTGTGCTAAATCAGTTATGACACTGATCATACCCTTTGATAAAAGTTTTAAATAGATAAAGGAATGAAACTTGCAAAAATACAAAGTTGGTAGTGACTTTAGGATGAGTGGCCATACTGTTTTGCTGTCATCAATGATTTCAATTTCCATGTCTGGACTTCTAGATGGTGTTGAATTTATTTTATTAGAACAAAAGACTGAAATTATTCCACCATGACCCCACACTAATCTAATAAGAGAAAGGTTACACTGCTCTTTGCTGATGAACAGCACATTAATGAGATCTCTTCGAAATAATCCAACCTCCATTATGCAGACAAAATTACATTTCCCAGCATAATTATTGTGTCAGTCGAGCTCCCAATTTTTGTTATTAATTGTTTCACTTCCCAAGGCAACGTTAACTTACTACTTTGTCAGATCTCTGGAAAATCGAGGGAAAGCTATAGTTTTAAGTACTGATTGTCAATCAGCATTTCTCTTTGTTCTATTATCTACATATTTTCCTACCACATGGAAGGACTGGGCAAGGTTTTTTTTTTTCCTAAATAAAATTAGTTTTAAAAAAGGAACTAATGTAATGGGTTTATTTAAAATGTGATTTGAAATTATTCTCTACTTACAGTCTTCAAGTCTTACTTAACTCTGTAATGTAAGTTCTTTGAAGGCAATGCTCTTGACTGTTTTGTTGAAAACCATATCCCCTTCACCAAAGATAATGTCTGAAACAAAGTAAGTGCTCTGTAAATCCTACTGAATGAATACTATGTGTTTCACTGTCTCATTGAAATTCATTGGCTTAATGTAAAACCAGTCTCTCCCACAATCACTCTCAACCCTCCTCCAGCCTCCCACCCCCCTCTCATCACCCTCCTTCTCTCCAGAACAGAGGAAAGTCTTGCTATATATTTTTCTTCATTAAAAATACATAGACCATGTAAGTTTGACAAAAGTCTCACATTAAAAAAGGACAGTCTCTTTGTACTGTGTAACGTCACCAAGTCATCTTTTCAAGTCTTAATTTTCTCAGAGCCATCGAACAAATTAGAAAAGAATCATGTTTCACACTTATACCTCTGATTAGACCTTGGGATAAAGACGTAATTCATGGCCATGAATCTGACAGACCTCAAAAGCATGACAGGATATTCTCTAATATTATCTAATATTATCTATTCAACAACTTTTTTAAATTTATTTTTTATTAAAAAATATTTATTTTATTTATTCCCTTTTGTTGTCCTTGTTGTTTTATTGCTGTCGTTATTGTTGTTGATGATGTTATCATTGTTGGATAGGACAGAGAGAAATGGAGAGAGGAGGGGAAGACAGAGAGGGGGAGAGAAAGACAGACAACTGCAGACCTGCTTCACCGCCTGTGAAGCGACTCCCCTGCAGGTGGGGAGCCAGGGGCTGGAACCAGGATCCTTACTATGGTCTCGTGCTTTGCGCTGCCTGCGCTTAACCTACTGCGCTACCGCCCGACTCCCTATTCAACAACTTTATTCTGTAGCTTACCTTATTTTACAAGAAAAAAATACTTTTTAAAAAAGATTACACTAGTTATATGTATTTAGCTCTGATTTGGTTCTAGATTGGAACATGATTACACTAATTATATGTACTTATCTCTGATTTGGTTCTAGATTGGAACATCAATCTCCCTGCAGAGTAGTTAGATTCTGTTTCATAAATACAGAATAAATAATTGGACGCAGTAGGTATTGGGCAAGGAACAAAGAACATCTAAGTTTGCAGTAATAAGAATAGTAACAGCACTGTCCTCCTACACTGTTGTGAACATTAAATGAGATAGGTAACACGTGTTTAACTCCTAATTTACTTTCAATATTACAATCTGTGAGAAGCTGACAAGCTAGCAGTCAGGATAATCAAGTACCTAGATAAGCTCATCACCTCAACAAGTCTTCCCCCCTTTTGGTGTCTATATGATCCCACAGCTCCTGAAGAGCTTTTGTCTCCCCCTTGTCTTTTTTTCTAGATAGATCTTGTGAAGCTTTGATGGGTCCTGTTTCATCTTTTTATTTATTTATGTATCTATTTTATGCCTCCAGGGTTAATGCTGGGGCTCAGTGCCTGCACTACAAACCCACTGCTCCTGGAGGTCATTTTTCTCCATTTTATTGGATAAGACAGAGGGAAATTGAGAGAGGAGGGGGAGATAGGAAAAGAGAAAAATAAACACCTGCAGACCTACTCCACTGCTTGTAAAGTGACCCCCCCCCCCACCCCCGGCAAATAGGGAGTCAGGGGCTCGAACCAGAATCCTTGCATGGATCCTTGTGCTTCTTACTATGTGTGCTTAGCCCTGTGCACTACCGCCCAGCCCCGGTCCTATTTTATCTTAAAACATGGTTTCTTCCTGCAGAATTTAGAAAGTATTCTTGGATGGCTTCTGATTGGGTGATGTCATCTAAAGTAGACACTCATCTGGCCCTTGTATTTCTTTCTAACATTCCTCTTTTTTTCATTTGCTTCCCTGAAGAGTCGTGGTTGGCTAGGGACTTGACCCTTCAATTTACTTCTTCAAAAATTCCTCACCAAAGGGGATGAACATTGAGTTCTAGGTGCATGCTGGGTTGGAACATATGTGATTGGCCTTTTCATCTCTGCAGCTCACTGGTAATCATCTAAGTTTTCCCTCCTGAAACAATTATTCCCCATTGCTTTCCACACCTCTCCCCTGCCCACCCCACCCCCCAGTTAATTATCAATTCTGGAATTAAATGGCTTGCCTCTCCTGTCGTTGCCATGGCAACAGTTGGCTTGCACCTGCCACTGGGTGAACAGTGGCTCTTTCAGAAGAGTGGATGGCAGTTGCTGGCTCCACAAAAGCCAGGGAGTAAACTAATGTTTACCTGTCTGGGGAGAGAAGTTCTTGCTCACCCATCCCACCTTATGCATTTTCCCCGGCAAGCTCTGTTTCAACTTTCTTCTCAGACAAATGGCTTGTTGGTGTTCGACAAAGAGAATTATTATTATTATTATTATCATTTATAAAAGTGCCAAACCCTGTTGGGCTACCACAAGTCCACCCATGAATTTTTACTTTTCCCAGTGAAAATACTAGAAGATAAGAATCTGACAAGGCAGGGAGTCGGGAGGTAGCACAGCCCGTGAAGTGCACGTGGCATGAAGCGCAAGGACCAGCGTAAGGATCCTGGTTCCAGCCCCCGGCTCCCCACCTTCAGGGGAGTCGCTTCACCAGTGGTGAAGCAGGTCTACAGGTGTCTTTCTCTCCCCTTCTCTGTCTTCCCCTCCTCTCTCCATTTCTCTGTCTTATCGAACAACAACAACATCAGTAACAACGACAATAATAACTACAACAAGGACAACAAAAGGGAATAAATAAATAAATAAATAAATAGAATCTGACAAGGGCGGTACAGTCAAGTGGCTGGAAGTGCAGAACTCTGATAAGATGTGAGTTCTAACCTCAACTGAGTCATTTTCAATGTGACCACGATTTAATCACACTCACGCAACACCAATCTCCCCATCTTTAGAGAAAAGATGAAATGAACTATGTCTCACAGAGTTGTTTCAAAGCTTTGCAATACTATATGTAGGCCTAGGTCTTATTTTATGTGCAATTCACAGACGGGTATCACTAGTAACTGCTGGTTAGCTGTTCATCCTGGATAAGTCGGAACTCCAGAGCTAAGCTGGCAACTTGGTCAGCTTTAGCCAGTCCTTGCCTGAGAGCAGGTGGGCTAAAATAGCACACAATCTCACAGCATCCAGACCAACAGGCATCTAGCAGCCAAGGCAGCTGAGAAATACTCCTCCCCCTGCATCTGCTGCAATTCTACCAGCTCCTTCCTCTCTGTACTCTTTTTCTCAAGTTCAATCTCACTTTCCTTTAAATGGACCTGATGGAACCCAAAGGAAGGAGATAGGTACTTACCAAGGAAACAAAATGCCTTTCTGTTTTACAACTGCATTACAACTGGTAGTGATGCTAAGGAGTGGGGGAATAGGACATTTATATAAGAAAGTGATTTTATTCCCTATAACACCTGTTTGTGGGTAAGAAAGTACATCTTGGCCAGCAGCATAGCTCACTTGGATGGTGTGTGTTGCTTTTAGCCATCTGTGTGACCCAGGTCTGGGCTTGGCCCTTATGATACTACAAGATTTGGTGCTATGGTTTTGTTCTCTCTTTCTCTGCCTCTCTCTTAAAAAAAAAAAAAAAGTATCAAGCAGGGGTAGCATAGTGGTTATGCAAAGAGACTCTCATGCCTGAGGCTCTGAAGTCCCAGGTTCAATCCCCCGCACCAACAAAAGCCAGAGCTGTGCAGTGCTCTGGTATTTCTTTCTGTGTTTTTCTCTCTCAAAAATAGAAATAAAAAAACAAATAAAATACTTTAAAAATGTATCTTTCATAATTCTAAGCTGGTCATAGTTATGCCCTGAGTCCAAACAAGCATAAGAATAAGAATATTGGTCACTGGCAAGAACCTCACCATTTAGAGTGCTACAGTTTTAGCTTGACTTTTTATTTTCTTAATCTTCTTTCTTTGGGTGCTAGATTTTATTTCTTTTTAAAAATGTTTTTAAATTCAGAGAGGGAGAAAGAGAGATATGGAAGAGTACTGTTCAGCTCTGGCTTTTAGTGGTGTTGGGGATTTAACCTGGGATCTTTGGTGCCTCACACAGAAAAGTCATTTTGCATAACCATTATGCTGTCTCCCCAGCCCTTTAACTCAGTATTTGATCACCTTAAAGATTTGAAGCTACTTCCTTGCAGTTCTTTTTAATGAAGAAAACCTGAACTTTACACCCTTCTTCTCCTTTTTTTTCAGTTTATTTATTGGGGATTAATGGTTTACAGTCAATAGTACAATATAATAGTTTGTACATGTATAACATTTCCACATAACAATACAACCCCCACTAGGCCTCCTCTGTCATCGTGTTCCAGGATCAGAACCCTCCCCTCCACCCCCCACCCCACCTCCAGAGTCTTTTACTTTGGTGCAATACACAATTTACACCATTCTTGAAAAGAAAAAAAAGAAAGAGCCAAACCACAACAAAATAAAAATGCACACTGGCTTTTGCTTTTAGCATCTGATAGATGCCTGCTGTGAGCTTCTGAGTAAAAAGGCAAATGTAATTCAGCCACACAGAGCTCAAAGACAGAGAGAGATGGAAAAAGAGAGAAGGTGAAAACATTTCAGCCACACAGAGCTGAGAGAGGGAGGGGAGAGAGAGAGAGAGAGAGAGAGAGAGAGAGAGAGAAGGTAATGCCACACAGGGCTTGGAGGGAGGTGGTGGGGGGGGTGGGTGGGTAGCATGGACAAAGAGGATCTTTAGAAGTTGTTGGGAAAATGGAATCAATGACCTATTGCCTTCCTCTGACTAGGAGGATTGAGAAGATGCTGGAGACCAGCAGTTCCCTCTACAGTGAAAAATGTACCATTAACAGCAGATTTGTTGTAATTTCTACAGGGGAGAAGGGCATAATCCAGCACAACAAAAGTAATTTTTTTTTGTATCTGGTTCCCAGGCTTCAAACATGTGTGATTTCAATGCACCAGTATTTATGTTATCTTATTTATTTATTTTCCTTTTGTGGCCCTTGTTATTTTATTGTTGTTGTGGTTATTATTATTGCTGTTATTGATGTCACTATTGTTGGATAAGACAGAAATGGAGAGAGGAGGGGAAGACAGAGAGGGGGAGAGAAAGACACCTGCAGACCTGCTTCACCGCCTGTGAAGCGACTCCCCTGCAGGTGGGGAGCCAGGGGCTTGAACCATGATCCTTACACAGGTCCTTGCACTTTGCATCATATGTGTTTAATCTGCTGTGCTACCGCCCAACCCCCTTATTTATTTCTACCAGAACTCTGCTCAGCTCTGATTTATGGTGATCCTGGGGATGGAAGCTGAGACCCCTAAGCTTCAAGAAGACAGTCAGCGGCATCATCCACTAAACTATTTGCCTGGCCCTCACTCAAAAATGATTGAAAAAATATGAATGGAAGAATTCCTACGTAATTTTTCCTGCTTAAGAAATTCAGGGAAAGAGCTCCTAGAAGGGACCATTATCTTAATAAGCTCTGAGGTCTCAAAGACATAAACAAGGGGGCCAGGTGGTGGTGCACCTGGGTGAACGCACATGTCACAATCTGCAAGGACTCAGGTTTGAGCCCTGGTCCCCACCTGCAGAGGGAAAGCTAGACACGTACATGGTGAAACAGTGCTGCAGGTGTCTCTCTGTCGTTCTCCCTATCTGCCACCCCCCTTTTTTTTCTCAATTTCTGATAATCTCTATCCAATAGATAAACAAAGGTAATAAAACTATTTTAAAAGAAGGCATAAGCAAGGTTAACCTAGAGAGTCTTAAAACTATTACAGTGAAGGCTAAGAAAATCTGACTATAGTAAAACTGTATTGTGTAAGTACCATTCGGGTGCTTTTCTGGTAGACCTTTACTTAGTATTACAAAATCAGAAAAGGGAAGCATATATAAGTAGGGATATAGGTTTCCCCTAATCAGCATTTCCAATGTGAGATAGATGGAATAAAATAGAGGCACCTCAGCTGAATGTTCCAGCTGTGAGTGGATTCTCTGTTTATATACCAATATGCACAAGATAAAATAAAGTTGTGACTCTTACAGGAAAATGTCTGAAAATCAATTACTTTAGCAAGTAGAGTTGTTTTTATTATAAGACAGGCAGCATAGTGCATAGCAGGGTTTCAGCCTTCACTGGGGGTGACTAGAGGATAAACAATCTATATCAGCAGGGAAAAACAAAGTCAACTCAGATTCCATAACAGGGAAATGTGCATTAACACACAGGCTCTGTATGCCAAGGGCCTTCAGATATGTAGACACCCCACTTGTGCATAGTAAAAGACCCTGACAGTTTCAATCTCATGTTGCAAGTATCAAGAACTGTTTTCTTTGGCTGCCAGCTAAGTTTTCTGAAAAGAAGATAATGCAAAAACCAAACTACGGATCTACCATTGGTGTATCACTGACTTGGTTCTCTTTTTAGTTCTATCAGTTAAGTCCTCAGGAAGAGAAATGCAATGTTTAAGAACATAAAGTTATTATTTCAGAGGGTGTCTAGTATGTGGTCACAGGAAATTATGAGACATAAAATCAAGAAGAAAAAAATCTACCAAATTACAGAAGCTATAAGAAAATTCTTACTAGGGGACAGGCAGTGGCACACTGGGTTAAGTGTACATCGTATGAAGTGCAGGGGGCAGCACAGGAATACTAGTTCCAGTACCAGGCTCCCCACCCGCAGGAGGATCGCTTCTCAAGTGGTGAGGCAGGTCTGCAGGTGTCTTTTTCTCCCCCTTTAAATTTCTCTCTGACCTATCCAACAACAGCAACAACAACAATAAAAAGGGAAAAATGGCCACCAGGAGCAATGGATTCATAGTACAGGCACAGAGCCCCAGCGATCACCCTGGAGGCACAAAAAAAAAAAAAAAAAAAAAAAAGAAGGAAGGAAGGAAGGAAGAAAAAAAAGAAAAAGAAAGAAAATTCTCTCTACTTTTTATTTGGCAGAAGGTGTATTCATCTATATAACCGTGTCTCAAAAGCAGGTCAGAAAACAAAACAAGGAAAGACTAGTACTTACAGCAAAGTAAAAACAGAGTACCAGGGGCTAAGCTCACATGGTGTGAAACACAAGCAAGGACCGGTGAAAAGAGTCGCGGTTTGAGCCCCCAGCTCCCCACTTGCAGGGTGGGAAGGGAAGGGAAGGATGTCACTTGACAAGTGTTAGTAAGGCAGGTCTACAGGTGTCTATCTACTCTCCCTCTCTCTGTCTTCCCTCGCCTCTCAATTTCTCTGTGTTTTATCCAACAACAGCAACAACAATAAAAATGGGAAACATGGCCTCCAGAAGCGGTAGATTCGTAGTGCTGGCACCAAGCCCCAGCAATAACCCTGGAGGAAGGAAGGAAGGAAGGAAGGAAGGAAGGAAGGAAGGAAGGAAGGAAGGAAGGAAGGAAGAAAGGAAGAAAGAAAGAAAGAACCAAGAGACAAAGAAGTCAAATGACTTGCTCAAGTCACACAATCAGTTGCAGGCAAGCCAAGAATAGAAGGTAGGTCTGCTGACACTTCTACAGCGCCTACTTCTTCAGAACATGCTGCCGTTTGAACACAGGCTCAGCACAGGCTAGATTCATGCTAATCTCAGTAGGAGCCTATTGCCTGGGTAAGAGTCTGCTCTCAGGATGAAAAATTCTATACAATTATGTCCCAAATATGGCTATTACTATTAAAGAGTCATTTTCCTCCTAGTTAAAAGAAAATCACAGACAATCTCAGCAGCAAATCAAAACGTGGTATTGATCTTGTTCCTTTCTCCTCTGAGCACAAGAGTTTAAGGGTCCGTCTCTCCTTGGCTTCCTCCCACTGCACAATAGCTTTCAAGGGAGCAGATCCTACTGCCACCCCACCCCACCCCCCTGAATATATATCACTGCTCAGCAGGCTCTGGCAGGAGTAGAGAGGGAACCAATCTGTGAGGGAGTGAACATAAGATCTCCCACAATAGCATAGAGAAGACAGAAAATTGCTGCCAAAAGTGTAAATTGCTTTTTTTTTTGCATAAAAAAATCACTCTGAGCTTCAAAGACACTCTTGTAAAAGACGACTCCACAGTAGTGAATGCCCATGTTCTCCATATTAGAACTCATGTTCTCCTACGCCCTCCAAGAATCCTTGCTATCTAGATGACTTTAACATGAATTTGAAAAATACACTCTTAGGTTGAGAGCCACCTGGCAACTATTTTGTGAAGTCAAAGGAAAGCTTGGTCGACTGCTCCCCAGGAATATCTAAACTACCCCTTTCTGCTGCTGACCCTCAGAGGACAATGTGTAAGGATGAGAAGAAGGAATATTCTTCTGTAAGGATGACTTAAAAAGAGAAAGCTCTTGGAGAAAATACAGGCCATAGCAATTCAGTGTAAAAGCAAGAAAAGGCTTCCCAGCACCAAGAACAAAACTAGGGAGATGGCAAGTAGCTCATCAGGTGAAGTTGAGCTGGAGCCTCAGGTCGGCATATATGAGCTCCTGCAGGAGGGAAGCAGTGCAATGGTGTTTCTCCTTTCTCTCCCTATCTCTCATCCTCTGTCTAGAGAAAAGAAAAGAGAGGTCTAGCAACAACCCTGGTAGCCAAAAATAAATAGATAAATAAAATAAATAAATAAAAAGGACAAGACCTCTGAAGACTGTCAATCTTCTTGGCTTTGACTCAGAGTCACAGAGGAAAGTGTGCTGGCCTCTTGGAGTCAGATCAAAAGCTGCGTGACAGGGATTCAGGCGGTAGCACAGCGGGCTAAGTGCACATGACGCAAAGTGCAAGGGCAGGCGTAAGGATCCCAGTTCAAGCCCCTGGCTCCCCACCTGCAGGGGAGTTGCTTCACAAGTGGTGAAGCAGGTCAGCAGGTGTCTATCTTTCTCTCCCCTTCTCTGTCTTCCCCTCCTCTCTCCATTTCTCTCTGTCCTATCCAACAATGGCGACAACAACAATAAAACAACAAGGGCAACAAAAGGGAACAAGTAAATAAATATTTTAAAAAATGCTGCTTGACAGACCAGATTCAAGTCCAAGCATTGCTAACGTAGTTGAAGTGTGACCTGGAATAACTGAATCCTTCTGAGCAGTAATTTTCTCACTGTATAAATGGAATAATAATGACACTATATACTCCACATGAGGATTAAATGGGAATATATGAGCACACTGTACACTGTCTTCAATGGATTGCAACTGTGATTATTAGTGTTGTTAATTGGTTGAACAACTGCACAGTATAATTCAGAATGATGAATAGACTTGACTAAGTACACATGTTTGGATATCTCATGTCAAACAGTTTGAGAAGTCAAAACGGAAAAGAGGAAAGAAAGCAGAGAGACTTTAGTTGATAAAAATGGATCTATTACAAATACACTACAACAGGACAGGAATTTCCCTTTGTTTCTGCCACTGTGGACCACGGCTGCATTTAATTCCCTTAGGACTTCAGTCCAGACAGCAGGGGGGCTGTCCTGTGGGAAGAATTTTAACATCAAGACACAAGTATAATACTCCAGGTAGATCTGGAACTCAGGGTCTTGTGATTCATCTCTCTTCCATCTCCTCTGTAGGCAGCCCCATACTTGCTTTCCGTCTCTTTTAAACATCAAAGTTTCATGACTAATTTCACCAATATAGAAAACCTTAGGACAAAACTCTAGCTTAATGAGACAGTGACATGTATATCATAAATGAGAGAAATTTCAGAGCATAGGCAATCTGCCCTGAAGTGTAAATTAGAATAAACTGAGCCAAATGATAGTTCAACATCAATAAAAGGAATAGAATCAACATGTATGAATATAAAGGTTAAAAAGAAAATTTGGCTCTCCTCTTTCTGCCAAACTGGAACATGCTCTTTAAATGCTCACTGTATCAAAAAAAAAAAAAAAAAATTCTGTCATGCCCTGGTCCGACAGAATCCCTGCTGTCATCCATGGCAGCCTGGCTCTAGGGAGATGTTGTGTCACCTTGGTTGCTATTAAAGAACACTATGCTTTACTACTATCTTGTCAAAGTGACATGATAGCATTTGCAATTAGACTCTAAAGTCATCATCACACACTGAATAGTGTCCTTGAAAGGAGTTCATCTTTTCATGAGGTCTTAGTAGTCTGCTAATCTAAGTGATTCAGGAATGTGGCCATAAAGATAAGATGAATGTATTTAGACTAATCAGGCTCTCTTAAGATGCACCAGTAGAATCTACACATTACAGCTGTTAAAGTGTTTTCTTCCTAGGGCCTGGTCGAGACACTTGCACACTGTAACATGGTCGAGAGCACATGTTACAGTGTGCAAGGACCCGAGTTCGAGCCCCCAGTCTCCACCTGCAGAAGGAAAGCTTTATGAGTGGCAAAGCAGGGCTGCGGGTGTCCCTCTGTCTCTCCCTCTCTATATCTGCCTCCCCTCTCAATTTCTGGCTGTCTCTATCCAATAAAAATAAAGATAAAAAATTTTTTTTTAAAAGTGTTTTCCTCTTATTACTGTTATTTGAATTCTCTGAGGAAAAAGGTCTAGGATCTTGTATGGTTTATATTTTAAGGAGTTAGTACTAGTCTTGAGAGTAGAAGAGGTAACGTAGAAGGAGATAATTCCTTTTAAAGACTGAGTGTACCCAAAAATCTATATAAAATGGTGGACATTTGGTCAATAACAGGAGAAAATGTTGCTTTAGGCCTTCTAACTAGTTTCCCAGGCTCTAGTGCTGACCCCTTATTGCCACGCAGCAGGCAGTAGAGCCTTCCAAAATAAAGTTTGCTCATGTTAATTCTTGTTAAAGTTTTTTAAATACATCTGTACTGTCTACATAATAGAGCTTACAATCTCTCCTCTCTCCTTTTTATTTTAATTGTCACTAAGATTATCTCCAGGGCTCAGTGGTGGCACTATGAACCCACTGCTACCTGCAGCCATTTTTTTTCCTTTCTTTTTGTATTTCTATTTTAAATGATGGGTGGTGAGCAGAGGCTCGAACCTGGGTCCTTGTGTATGGTAATGGCATGCTCAACCAGTGTGCCACCTCCTGGCCCCCAGAGCTTAAAATCTTTAAGATCTGCAAGGCTCTAATGATCTGAACTCTTTTCTTTATTCCACTGTTGCAAGCTTATATACAACTTTTTTCCTTCTACCTAGAACAACCTACTCCCTGGTTCTTTTACCTGTCTTCTTTCAGACTTCTGTTTACAAATATTTTCTTTTCTAGTAAGCCTATTATCTCCCAGGAGTGACTTAAGACCTCTTTCTAGAGTGACCTAAATGTTACTTGTCATAGCATTTCCCTCACAGAGCAAGTGCCAAAGTATAAGCATATCTCTTCCACTAGACTTAGGATCCATGAGGCATTGACCCTATGTCTCTTATATATACTATCTTATACATGTATATTCAAAATTTATTGGTCATATATGAGTATATATGCCACTTAATATATATTATATGTTACATTCCTCGTATAGATTAGTGCCTACACAATGTATGATGGAAAGGAAGGAAATGAATCAAAATGCAGATTAAGTCTGTTCCTGAAAATGGATGGAAAAATGGGAATTTGAGAACATATCCAGAGGCTCTGTAGACCTAAGAGCATGGTGCATAAGTGACTTTAGTCACAGTAGATAACAGGCATTTAGATGACCTTTCTGTTGCCTTCCAGCTTTAACAATTCTTGATTCTGACAGAGGGGACCCACCAGGACATTGCATTTTACTTTGGATAAATGCCCTTAAGCTGTGTTGATGGCATACCTTGCAGCATTTTTTTAGAGTTTATTCTCACCACCTGAACAGAATTATAGGAAAGACAATTTACTTACGTATACGTTTATTGCAAAGCTGAGGCAATAAATGAAATGCATTTTAAAATTTCTTGTGGTAATATAGCAACACAAAGAAGCAGTATTTTTCCTAAACAAAGTTTAGGATTCATTGTATAGATGCCTTGAGTCAGACACAAAGATATTACAGGTGAGACATAAAGAATACTAGGTTTAGAGGCCATTAAAAGAAGCAATCCAATTCTACTCAAGAAAGAACAATGTAAAGGTTTATCTAGTCAGTCCACCAGATAGCCTAATTATCATTCAAATGTAGTACCTACTCTTCTTAACAAGGTATTCTGAATGTGCTAAAGAATGTGCAAAGTTGCTGTCACTACATACTTTAGAATCTACCTTTATCTGAAGGTTACAGGCAGGAAATAACATAGATGGGGAAGAAGATGGGAATCTTACAAAATAAGATTTTCAAAGCCCTGGCTTAAGATGGAGATCCCTTCTCTGTGCTGTTCCTTGGCTGTCCGTATTTCACAGGGCATTAAAAGGCTGGAAATGTCACTCTGCTTCAATTCTGAGACCAGACAACCAACAATAATGCCATCTTACCTGGGTCCTTCTTCGTCCCCCTAAAAGACAAACAGAAAAGAGAACAGTGTTAGAAATCAGTAGAGACTGATTTAGATTTCTTTCTTTTTCCTCTCTTTTCCCAAACTGAAAGCAAGTTTTGGAAATTTATTATAACCAGAGACAAATCAGTGGATGCCTCAGGGCTAAGACAAGGACTAATACAATCCTATGTTCAAACTGCCCAGCAGAGACAAACTGATAATTTGCCTTTGCAAGCGGAGAAGTGAATGCACAGACCTAGGAGGCCTAAATAATAACCTTGCCTTTTTATTTGTATGGCTGGCAGTATTTAGTTCTGAGAAAACTGAGGGCCTAAAATAGCAGCAGGTCTTAGGTAAAAGCTGACCGGCTCCAAAGACATCAAGCTGTTTCTCTCAAAGACTCATTTCTGCCTTGGCCTAGCTTTTTTTTTTTTTTTTTTTTTCCCCCTCTTCCCAACACAGCAACTCTAGTATATATCACATTGTGGTGGGAAGGACATTGGACTCAGAAAACCAGTATTCCAGTCCAAACTCTATAATGTACTAGCTATGTGCCCTTGGGTAAGCTAATTAATCAGGAACCAGGTTTTCTCTGTAAAAGGGCTATTCTAGCATTTGATGATCTTTATCATTTTCCAGCCAAAGAATGGTTTTTCTCTTTTTCACACTTGCCCTTTGCAAAAACAATGTGCTAGGGTTAATTTTCTAAATATTGCAACCTCTAAACTTAGCTTTATCAGTGATCAAAGCAGATCCCTTTGAGACTCATCCTTTAGCCAAATAGCACTTTTCTTTTTTTAAATTTATTTATAAAGTGGAAACACTGACAAGACCATAGGATAAGAGGGGTATAATTCCCACCACCAGAATTCCATATCCTATCCCATCCCCCAATAGCTTTCCTATTCTTTATCCTTCTGGGAGTTTGGACCCAGGGTCATTATGGGGTACAGAAGGAGGAATGTCTGGCTTCTGTAATTGCTTCCCCGCTGAATTTGGTTGTTGATAGGTCATTCTATACTCTCCAGCCTCAAACAGCATTTTTCACATGAACCTCAAGCATTGTCCAAAAAAAAAAAAAACGTTATTCATCTTTTTGATAAAAAGCTGTCTTCAGTGGTCCAGGCGGTGGCGCAGTGGATAAAGCACTGGACTCTCAGATATGAGGTCCCAAGTTCAATTTCTGGCAGCACATGTGCCAGAGTAATGTCTGGTTCTTTCTTTCCTCCTAGCTTTCTAATAAATAAATAAATAAATAAAATATATGTATTTTTAAAAGCTGTCTTTAGGGGGTCAGGTGGTAGCACAGCAAGCTAAGTGCACATGGCACAAAGCAAAAGGACCGGCATAAGGATCCTGGTTCCAGTCCCGGGCTCCCCACCTGCAGGGGGGTCGCTTCACAAGCGGTGAAGCAGGTCTGCAGGTGTCTTTCTCTCTCCTTCTCTGTCCTCCCTTCCTCTCTTGACTTTTCTCTGTCCTATCCAACAACAACGATAGCAATAACAACAATAATAGCAGAGCATGGAGTTAAGCACATATAGTACAATGACGATAAACAACAAGGGCAACAAAAGGTAAAAATAGCCACCAGGAGCAGTGGATTCAGTGTAGGCACCGAGTCCCAGCAATAACCCTGGAATCAATCAATCAATCAATCAATCAATAAAATTTTTAAAAAGCTGTCTTTTACCTCCTCATCTTGAGCCATTCAGGATTAGTCTCAATAAAGAATGTATGTCTCATCTGATAACCTCTCGAGGACTTATTCATTTGTCTAATTGACTATTTCCAATAGTAAAAGAGAATAAGCTCTGGAGGTACTCTGTTAAAATCTCGGTTCCCATCACTTACTATGTTACCTTGGTGGAGTTACAGTTACTTTGCTTCTCTTAACCTCAGCTTCCTAATTTAATTTGTAAGATGTGAATTATAACTGTTCCTGCATCAAAGGATGAATGTGAAGATTAAATAGAATATGGAGAAAATATAAGCAGGGAGCTTGGGACACTGAATGAACTTAATAAAGATTATTTATATCTAATAACAATTCAATATAATGTACTGGAAAGCTAATACATAGAGGTGCTAAAGGCAAAAGATAACCCGTAATGACCTAACCTTTTGGAAGCTCCCATTCAAGAGCAGGCAAACAGATGGAAACTGAACTATGATTAAATGTGTTAAGAACTCCACCAAAGACATACATAAGCAGAATAATTTGAGAATCTGAAGGCAGGCAATAAACATTGCCTCTCCTGGAGAAGGTAGGGAAAGCTTCACAGAGAAGGTGACATTTGCATCAGCACTTTAGAGATAAGCAGTTTCACAAGAGGTGGAAAGGACACTGGACTAGCAAGAGCAAAGGCAGAGCAGTTCAAAAAGAAATCAATGTTCATGCAAGTTTGAGTTTTGTGAAACAAGAGAATGAGTATGCATATGTGTGTCTTGGGCAGGGCATGTGAGGTTAGGAGTTGGGAGTACAACTGAGGAGAAGGGAGATTATTGGGAAGGACAGCTGCAGTCAGAAAAATTATTAAAATCAGATTATACACTGGAGGATGGTTAAGAACAATTTAGCAGATTGTTAAGGATTTGAGATAGTGGTAAGGGTGCTAATCACTCAAACTTTAATGAGAGAAGTGGAGCAAGTGATGGAAGGAGGGCATGGGGTAGTGAAAGCTGTCTTTGATTGGCAGGTCTTATGAGAACTATACTCTGGTAAGAAAAAAGACATATAATTTGAATTTAATATCCGCTATATACTATCAATGATACAATTAAACCTTGACACAAATTTTCAATTATCTTTGGGTGTTAAAATATAATTGTCTAGATGAACTGTGTGGAAAAGAATCTAAAATCCTCATGACTGGTCCTGAAATTAAGTATAGCCTGCAATGTTCTCAGCTGTGACCAAGAGCTGTGAGCTCAGACCAAAAGGGTCTTAGAGGTTACATAGGCTCTGATGCTAAATATAAGTATCTATATGGGCCCTGGTTGGGCAGATGGGAGTAAATATTTAATTTTATTCAAAGATTTTTTTTCTTTAAGTGCTATTCTCTATCCTAATCCAACTCTCTAGCTCCTTTCTCTACTCTAATACCATTTTCTCAGACAGTATTTTTATCCAACTTCATATTAGCTGTCAAACTCAAGCAAAACTACCATAATCATGGGCCCCTAGAAACATGCCTAAAATTGACTTCTTAGCTCCCCTCCATCCTAAGGTCCCTAGTCTCATCTGCTCTGTTCCTACTTTTTGGTTCCTGTTCATTAACCATTTAGTCCTGCTTTATATCCTGCCACCAAACTGAAGACACTATCATGATTCCATCCTGACTTCTCTGGGCAGACAACCTCACCAATGTGTCCTGGAACCTCAACTCTCCAGAGCTCTTAATCGAGAAAGAGATACAAGCTGGGGGTATGGATAGACCTGCCAATACCTATGTCCAGCAGAGAAGCAATTACAAAAGCCAGAACTCCTACCTTCTGAACCTAAAAATAATTTGGATCCATACTCCCAGTGGAGAAGTGATAGGAGAAAGAGAATAAGAGGGCTCTGAATTCTAGCTCCATTAGGACCCAAAGAGAGAGGAGGAAAAAGGGAGGGACATTTGGATGTAGTAATACATGGCATGAAGGGAAGAGAGGACTGGACCTGGAAGAAAAACGGGTATAAATATAGACAGTTGTAGAGATGACAGTTAACCCATGTCTATAACCTTAGGAGACCTGAAGTGGCTTGCAATGCAGGGACTGGGGATTCAGAACTCTGATTATGGGAACAGTAGGGAATTATACTCCTGTTGACATGTAATTTTGTAAATCAACATTAAATCACTAATGAAATTTTTTTAAAAAGACCATGATATAGGGCACATTCTCCCTACCACATGTCTTAGTGTAATGGATGGGTTTCTGAGTTACAGAAAGGTGGTGACAAATTCTGGTTCATCAATTCCAACAGTAAAGCTTTTGGCAGTTTACTTAAACTAGTCTAACATTCGGCTTTCACAGTTACACACTGGGATCCTAATTCTAACCTTTACCATACCTATGTGGATTAACATAAATGTGGAAATATGTGTAAAACACTAAGCAAGTATCTAGTACACCAAGCAAAGATCCTTACTGTACTTTCTCTGTTTAGGAGAATGGGGAAGAACTGTGAAGATAGGGCACAAGATTATTTTTCTAATTCCAGTATCACTTTATTGAGGAAGCGTTGATTTAAAAGATTCTTGTTGTCACAAGAATTCATCTACACGTTTCTCTAGATATGTATCAATACTTTTTACCCTTAACCAAAGCAGTATCTTATTTCACTATAGGGCTTTAGGTCCTCAATCTGCCCTTCGTGAATCTCCCTCCCCATTTTGAGTCCCTAGATCTACTAACAGACTATAGTCCATAGAAGATTCACCCTAGAGTCTGCAGTGAGTACCCCCCTAACACTTCCTCTCCACTATTCCAAGCTTTGGGTCCATGATTGCTCAACAATTTGTTTGGCTTCGTATGTTAACTCTCTTTTCAGCCACCAGGTTCCAGATGCCATCAGGATGCCGGCCAGGCTTCCCTAGACTGAAGACCCCACCAATGTGTCCTGGAGCTCCGCTTCCCCAGAGACCCACCCTACTAGGGAAAGAGAGAGGCAGACTGGGAGTATGGACCAACCAGTCAACGCCCATGTTCAGTGGGGAAGCAATTACAGAAGCCAGACCTTCTACCTTTGCAACCCTCAATCACCCTGTGTCCATGCTCCCAGAGGGATAGAGCTATCAGGGGAGGGGGTGGGAAATGGGAAAGCTATCAGGGGAGGGGGTGGGAAATGGAGATTGGGTGGTGGGAATTGTGTAGAATTGTACCCCTCCTACCCTATGGTTTTGTTAATTAATCCTTTCTTAAATAAAAAAAAAAAAAGAAGATTCACCCTGTATAGCTCTTTGCTCTATTTCTTAGTCTTAGATTGTGAGATGACCAGTTATTTGTCCTCCTTCTGGCTTGTCTCACTCAACATGATTCCCTCTAGGTCCTTCCATGTTGTAGCAGAGGAAAATTCAAGACTAACTTCTACCTCTTAGTATGAGTGAATTTTGGTTTCAGAAAATATTAGAATTGAAAGTAAACACCAACTTCGATTTAATGACTTGTAAAATTAAGCACTGTCCCCAAATCCTGCCATTAAACATCTTGATTGCTCTTGGCTGGCAGGCTGCATGCTAGCACAACTTCTCATTTCCACTTACAGTAGTAGAAATGCATAGTAATCAATAATAAAACAAACATGTAACCAGACAAAGCTGTTTATATCAGTTGAATTTGTGGTCATAATGAGACATCTTCATTTAATAATCAAAAGTGTGAAAGAGAATTGTCCTTTCATGAGCTATTGCTTCTAAGAAAATTAAGCTGAAAGCTTTTAAAGCTCCTAATAAAGAGGAGTTACTTAAAAATCTATGCCAATTTTAATAATGATGCAAAATGAAAATGATAAATATATACAATGTATATATACACACATACAATCTAGAGCTCAACACCTAGCTGACTTGGAAATTACCTTCTTCACTATAAAAACCCTGAAATTGGACCTCAGAAATAATGTAGTATAAAAGTTAACATATAAAAGAAAGTGTCATTCCTTTATGCAAACACTAAGTTGGAAGAAGAAGATATCCAGAAATCAATTCCTTTTACTATAGCAACAAAAACCAATAAAATATCTAGGAATAAACCTAACTAAAGAAGTGAAAGACTTACATACTGAAAATTATGATTCACTATTCAAGGAAATAGAAAAAGACACAAAGAAGTGGAAAGATGGGGGTCAGGTGGTAGCACAGCAGGTTAAGCACACGTGTGCGAAGCACAAGGACTGGCCTAAGGATGCTGGTTCAAGCTCCTGGCTCCCTTACCTGCAAGGGAGTCGCTTCAGAAGCGGTGAAGCAGGTCTGCAGGTGTCTATCTTTCTCTCCCCCTCTGTCTTCCCCTCCTCTCTCCATTTCTCTCTGTCCTATCCAACAACAATGACAATCAATAACAACAACAATAATAACTACAACAACAATAAAAAAGACAACACGGACAACAAAAGGGAAAATAAATATCTTTTAGAATTTTTAAAAAAAGGAAGTGGAAAGATACTCCATGTTCATGAGTTGGAAGAATTAACATCATTAAAATGAATATTCTACCCATAACCAGATATAAATTTAATGCAATCCCCATTATGATCCCAACCACATTTTTTAGGAGAATAGAACAAATGCTACAAATGTTTATCTGGAACCAGAAAAGACCTAGAATTGTCAAAACAATCTTGAGAAGAAAGAACAGAATCAGAAGCATCACACTCCCAGATCTCAAATTGTATTATAGGGCCATTGTAATCAAAACTGTTTGGTACTGTACCATGAATAGACACACTGACCAGTGGAATAGAATTGACAGCCTGGAAGTAAGCCCCCATACCTATGGACATCTAATCTTTAACAAAGGTGCACAGACTACTAAATGGGGAAAGTGGAGTCTCTTCAATAAATGGTGTTAGAAAAAATGGGTTGAAATGTGCAGAAGAATGAAACTGAATCACTGTATTTCATCAAACAAAAAAGTAAATTCCAACTGGATCAAGGACTTGAATGTTAGACCAGAAACTATCAAATACTTAGAGGAAAATATTAGTAAAATTCTTTTCTTTCTAAATTTTAAAGACATTTTCAATGAAATGAACCTAATTACAAAGAAGACTAAAACAAAAATAAGCCAGTGGGACTACATCAAATTAAAAAGCTTCTGCACAGCAAAAGAAACCAATACCAAAACAAAGAGACCCCTCACAGAATGGGTGAAGATCTTTACATACCATACATCAGACAAGAGGCTAATAACCAAAATATATAAGAGTTTGCCAAACTCAACAATAGGAAAACAAATGACTCCATCCAGAAATGGGAGAGGACATTAATAGAATATTCACCACAGCAGAGATACAAAAGGCTGAGAAATATGAAAAAATGCTCCAAGTCACTGATTGTCAGAGAAATATAAATGAAGACAACAATGAGATAGCACTTAATTGGTATACATATACCAGAAAAGATAGCAGCAATAAATGCTGGAGAAGTTGTGGGGACAAAGGAACCCTCCTGCACTGCTGGTGGGAATGTAAGTTGGTCCAACCCTTGTAGAGAGAAGTCTGGAGAACTCTCAGAAGGCTAGAAATGGACCTACCCTATGATCCTGCAATTCCTCTCCTGGGGATATATCCCAAGGAACTAAACACAACCATCCAAAAAGATTTGTGTATACCTATGTTCAAAGCAGCACAATTTGTAATAGCCAAAACCTGTAAGCCGCCCAGATGTCCAACAACAGATGAGTGGCTGAGCAAGTTGTGGTCTATATACACAATGAAATACTACTCAGTTATTAAAAATGTGATTTCACTGTTTTCAGTCCATCTTGGGTGGAGCTTGAAGAAATCATGTTAAGTGAGATAAGTCAGAAACAAAAGGAAGAATATGGGATGATCTTACTTATAGGCAGAAGCTGAAAAACAAGATCAGAAAACACTAAGCAGAACTTAGACTGAAGTTGGTGTATTGCACTAAAGTATAAGACTCTGGGGTGGGGGGTGGGCATTCAGGTCTTGGAACATGATGGCAGAGGACCTAGTGGGGGTTGTATTCTTATGTGGAAAACTGGGAAATTTTATGCATGTACAAACTATTGTATTTACTGTCGACTGTAAAACATTAATCCTCAATAAAGAAATAAAAAAGAAAGAAAGAATATAATATAGGTCTAGTTTATGCCCCCTCAAATGATAGTCCACTCCAAACTCACATTCTTTTTTTTTTCCCCAGGTCAAACACACATTCTTAAAGAAACAACTTTGATTCAGAATGAAAAATAAAGTGTGTGCATGCATATATACATTCAACATATAGGAAGTTTAAAGTACATGTTTATGGTATGTTTGTATTATTATTATTTCATAATTTTTTACTGGGGGAATTAATGGTTTATAGTCAACAGTAAATACAGTTGTTGGTATATGTGTAAAATTTTTCATTTTTCTGAACAACAGTCTAACCCTCTATGTAGGTCTTCCTCCATCATCATGCATCAGGACCTGAAAGCAGAGTCCTTTACCTTGGTGCAATACACCAAAATGTTTGTATTATTTTTAATGTAATTTAATGACTTCCCTATTTGAATTAACTCTTCTAAAGTTATTTTACTACATTTTAATACTTTCTCTTAAAACTAGACCTATTTGTTATTTAATAATTAATAAAATAATATAAAACCTAGACAAATTTGGGTTTTTTTGATAAAGTTATTTTCAGACCTGATCATGTTAAAATATACACTTGATAGAACTATCCTGTGGGAAGTTTACCAATACATATGGGAACCTAAATATGTTTTTAACTTTGACTCAATAAATAACTACCTATGATTTTCAATAAGAAACACAATGGATGCAAATAACAGTAAGAAGCTAGAAATAAGTTGCAACAATAGAGGTTAAAATTAGTCTGATTTAGGATTCAAACATTATGTTTGTGAAGAATTTCTAATATAAAGAAAAATACACATTTTAAAAAAATTGCAGAGCTGGGACTCATACATTTATGATAGCACAGATCCCAAGTAAAATTTTATTCAGAGAGACACCAAAGCACTGGAGTACAGCAGTTACATTCCAATTAGATATTTGATGATTTCAGACTTAATGTATACTTAATGCCCAACTCAGTAACTGAAGGGATTTGGATGCAGTACACTATTTGTTTTCTTCCTCAAGCATGGATAGGGTAAGGATGCTGGTTCAAGTCCCTGGCTCCCCACCTGCAGGGGAGTCACTTCACAAGTGGTGAAGCAGGTCTGCAGGTATCTATTTTTCTCTCCTCCTCTCTTCTTTTCTCTGTCCTATCCAGCAATGATGACATCATCATCAACAACAACAATAACTACAACAATTAAAAAAAAGGAGGAAAAGAAAAAAGTAAGAACTCTCAGGAAGCCAAATCCTGGCTTAATTCTGGGTTAATATGTGAGAGAAGAATAGCTCATTGAGGCATTATAGACAGAGATGCTGAGATGAGTTCTAGAATGTGTAAGACTTAATTACTACCCCTGCAATCCTAAACATGTTTGCTCATGCTGGCACTGTTTGTCCTGCTTCCTGCCTGCATCAGCTTCTTTGTAACCTGAAATTCTACATGTATTATAAAACTTGCTATAAAAAAGGGTTTTGGCTATTAAGGGGGTGATCCATTGTTTGTCCCTCTCCTTTAGGATAGTCAGACACATAACTTATGTCTCTGAGTAATCTTTGGGACTCATGCGTCACACTGTCCCACAGGTGGATATGACACTGGAGCATTTGCTGGTACGATGGCACTCCCATATGGTGCTAGGGCTTAAACCTGGGTTGCCAAGGCAAATGTCCTACTTGGTAAACTATTTCTAGGCCTTATAAAGAAAATTCTAGATACTGACATAATTTTACTACAGTAATTATCTGGCAATATATACATCAACTCATCATATTTTACACCTATGTTACATATGTTATATATTGATAGTATCTCAATAGAGCTGAAAAAGACCCGAACATAAAACACAAAAGGGTAAAAGAGAACAAAATTTAACAGCCCAGTAATAGTTAACTTAGTGTGTGCTACATACATAGTTCTGAACAGTCTATAATGATTAGAAAAAGGGGCCAGGTGGTGGCTCACCTGCTTGAGTGCACATGCTATAATAATGCGCAAGGACCCAGGTTGAGGCCCCTTGCCCCCACCTGCAAGGGGAAAAGCTTCGGAAGCGGTGAAGTAGTGCTTCAGGTGTTTCTCTCCCTATCTCTCCACCCCCTCTCAATTTCTCTCTTTCTTTACCCAAATAAATAAAATTTAAAAAGGCATTAAAATATTTATTTTCTTGGTTATTTTGTTAAGGGAGAAATTATATCATACTAGTCCTATGGTACTAGAAGCTACCCCCATGTTGTATTTTCTAAGACCTACTTAAAACACATTAAGGGCTGGCAAAATAACTCACTTCAACAGTGCGCCTCCTTTACCATACATGTGACCCAGGGTCAAGCTCGGTCTATACTGCACTGGTGAAAGCTTTGATGCAGTTCCATCTTCTCCCATTCTTCCCCCCACTTACCTCCAATCTTCATCTCTATCAGAAAAAGTTGGGTCAGAGGAGTGAAGCCCTAGGAAACCCTGTAATCTATGGACCCCTTCAACTAGAAGCTCTATGATTCTAGTAGACTTAAATTCATCTGCACTGAAGGTTTCTTCCAATAGACACACTGTGTTAATGGGCTGGTTTTAAAATAGTTTTCATGACACCAAGACAGCAGAGAAGGTGGGATATTGAGATGTTTTGTTTTTAATAATTTTTTAAAATTCTCTTTATTTAATTTTATCTAGCCTTCAGTCGCTAGGGCTCGGTACTGGCACTACAAATCCACCACTTCTGGTGGCCTTTTTTTCCTTGATAAGACAGAGAGAAATTGAGAGGGTAGGGTAGACAGAGAGAGGGAGAGAAAGATAGACACCTGCAGACCTGCTTCACTGCTTGTGAAGTGACCCCTCTGCAGGTGGGGCTCAAACCGGGATCCTTGAGCTTTGTACTATGTGTGCTTAAGTGAGTGCACCACAGTCCAACACCCTTTTAAATTTTTTAATTGAATATATAGAGAGAACTTGAGAGGGGAGAGGGAGTTAGAGAGGGAGACAGAGACACCTACAGCCCTGCTTCACCCTTGTGAAGCTTCCCCTCCACTGCTCCCTACCCCCGCAGGTGGGGACCAGGGGCTTGAACCTGCATCCTTGCACACTATAATGTGAGCCCTTAACCAGCTGTACTACTGCCTGGCCCTTGTATTTTAATAAATTTTAAGGTATAAATGATCACAGCATACAATCATGCATTTTAAGCATATGCTTAATGAATTTTAGTATAGTTATAGAACTGTTATCACAACCTTGCTTACAAACTGGTATAAAATTACTAGACTGTTTTCCCATCTTAATTTCTATAAATGAGTGTGACTGTTTAAAACTATAATTCTAGCTGCACTACCATGTTTATTATATATGTATATGTTGTAATATGACAACTGTGATATACAGGACACAGAAGGAAAGTTAATTGGCCTATGCCATTTCAAGGTGTTATAAGTCAGGGAGGGGATGAGAGTATTTTGCAGGCATATCATCGAGGAGAGATGAGAAATTGTACCCATGTAACCATGTGCCAACAATGGTACTGTAAATAACTCACCAATAATTTTTTTTTAAAAAAAGAGTAGCTATAAACAAATTGGAGAAAAAGTAAAATTAGCAAATAAAAAGATGAAAATTAATAAAGTACTAGTTGGACTGATCAAGGGAAGAAAAGGAGAAAAATCATCAGTTATCAGAAATAAAAGCTGGTTTATCATTCTACATCAGGGGAAGGTAATATCCAGCCTGTACACAGGATAGCACCTACATTTGGTCTAGCCATGTCAAGGCAACCACAGCTTTTTATTTATTTTATTTTTATTTAGAAAAGTTGAGAGAGGAGGGGAAGACAGAGGGAGGGAGAGAAAGATAAGACACCTGCAGACCTGCTTCACCACTTATGAAGTGACCCCCCTGCAGATGGGGAGCCGGGAGCTCGAACCAGGATCCTTATGCTGGTCCTTGTGCTTCTTACAATGTGCAATTAACCTACTATGCTACCGCCTGGCTCCCAACCTTTTATTTTTAATGCAGTGTTTTAATACAAGAGGAAATGATGACAGGTGACTTGTTATAAAGCAACATAATGCAACCACAACTTTTTTCGTAACATTAAGTGCTAATTTTTAAGCTGATAATTTTGTATGGCCTGTAAATGTTATAAATATCCAAATGACCCTTAGCAGAAAAAAATATCCCCTACTCCTGTTCTAGATTGTACAGATAGGTAGATATATTACTAATTTATATATTAAAAATATAATAAATATGTTGTATATTTACTATACTAAAAAAGTATAATTTAGACGAAAACTTCAAATTTCCCCCCAAGTTAAAAAAATATGTAAAGCAACATGAGAAAACAAAATCTGAATAAACCCATATTAAAGAAATCAAACTATCAAAAATTTCCCCATAAAGAAAGTACAGTATGGGGCTGGATGGTGGTGTACCTGGTTAAGCACACATGTTATGACATGCAAGGACCCAGGTTCAATCTCCAGTCCCCATCTGCAGGGGAAAAGTTTTGCAAGTGATGAAGCAGTGTTGCAGATGTCTCTCTGACTCTCTCTCTCCCTTTCATCCCCTTCCCTCTCGTTTTCTGGTTGTCTCTATCCAGTAAATAAAGATAATACTTCACTTTAAAAAAAAAAAAAAAACCAAGAAAGTACAGGATAGGGTGGAGGAGACAGCATAATGGTTCTGCATAGAGACTATCATGTCTGAGGCTCGAGTCCCAGCTTCAATCCCTTGCACCATAAATTAGAGCTGAGCAGTGCTCTGGAAACAAAAGGAATGAGAAGAGGAGGAGGAGGAGGAAGAGGAGGAGGAGGGAGTGGAGGAGGAGAAAAAGGAGGAGGGAGAGGAAGAGGAGGAGGAGGGGGAGGAGGAAAAGGAGGAGGGAGAAGAAGAGGAGGAGGAACAGGAGGAGGAGGAGGAGATGGAGAAGGAGGAGGAGGAGGAGAGAGAATAGAAGAAGGAGGAGCAGAAAGAGTAGAAGGAAAAGAAGAAAAAGAAAGAAATTATAGGATGGATGATTTTGTTGGGAAATCCTATCAAATATTTGAGGGAAAAAATACCAATCTTACGTAACTCTTTCAGGAAATGGAGAAGGGCTATCAGTTTGTGCTATGAGATCAGCATAAACCTAATAACAATACTTGCAAGGTTTCATATATGAAAATAGGTAAAAATATATTATGAAATGACTGTCATGAATATAGACACAAAGATCCTTACAACATAACTGAATTCATAATGATCAAATGTGAGCTTATCTCAGGGAGACAATGTTATTTTAAAATTGTAAATATTAAATGCAACTTACCATTACAAGAGTGGAGAGAATCCATATACTCACTTCAGTAGATGTAGAAACAGCATTTAGACAGACTATATCCATTTGAGTTTTCATTTCCCATAGCTAAGGTATCAAATCTGACTTTAGTTTTCAAAAGTTTGGTGTGGGTTTGTCTGGGTATGAATATCTGAATGTTTATCTTGTTTGGGCTTCTTCAGCCCCTTGCACTTTTAGATTTCTGTCTTTAGCAAAAATTTGAGAGTTTTAAGTCCTTGTTTCCATTTATTTCAGTTCTATATTCCCTTTTTCCTCCCACTATCAAACATGAATAACATGTATGGTCAATCTTTTGCTATTGTATCACAGGTCCTAGATTCTCAATTCAATTATTTTAAAATTTTTTTCTCATGGTTGTTCAGAGTGATTGTAATCTTCAAATACAGTTCTGCTGTCTGCAAGTTGAGGACACCCAATGAATTGCATGCATCATTTATTTTATTTTTTTTTAGTTCTAGAAATCTTATCTGGTCATTTATAGATTATATATCTTGGCTCACTTTTTCAATTTTTAATTTTTTCCCAGAGTTTGTAATAACTCACTGAAAAATTTTTGACCACACAAGTTTTTTTTTTGTAATCCTTGTCTGCTAATTCCCAAATCTCTGTCATGCTGGCACTGGCATCTATTGATTTTTCTGCACCCCTGGGAATTGAGATTTTATTGGACCTTGGTATTATGAGTAATACAACCTATATCCTAGATATTTTGAGAATTTCAAGAATTAGATTTATAACTAAATCCTAATTACCTGAAATGCTAGCAGATAGTCAAACTGTTTGGGTACAGAAAACATATGTATGTTTATGTTCATTGCTAGGAAACTTGCTCTTATTGTGAGCAAAATGGACTACAGGACATGGACCTAATTTGCATATAGCTGATATCAGCCTGATGTATTATAGAGCATATTACAGACAGATGCAAACTCACAAGGGACTGTGAGTACATGAGACTATTTAAGCAAACACATGGCAGCAGTTCGCTCCTCCTGTTGGCCTTTTACCGTTGCTGTTCCTGTCAGTCTTCTCCCCTGACCCATCATGCTGCTTCCCCCGGCACCTGCACACAATGTTGTTGAACACTGGTAACTAAGATTAAGGACTCACGGCTCCATACCACCTGGCTAGATACCACAGTTTTGTGTCCCCAAACAACCTGTGCTATAATAAACCTCACATCTGATAAACCCCCAACAAAAGTGCCACAGAAGCCTTTTTGTTTTTAATTACTATAGTTCACGAAGTACCATTGTGCACTGTGGTTTAGATGTTACTTTAATTTCTATAAAGTTTTTCTAGGACTACTCTAGTCTGCTCTACTCAGATAGCAGGACTCCATTCCATAGTCTCCATAGTGTTTGCTAGCTGGGGAGGAGGAAATGTACCAACTTATTACTACAGGCCAGAAGTGAAAGATAAGATTTCTCCCACTGAACACAGTTCGAGAGAATCATTTCCTAATACAGGAATAAGAGGTAGAAGTTAGAATTCTACCTACAGTCTTCCCTGGGGAAGGGTATAACATCTATTACCACAAGCAGGGATGTAAGTCAGAGTTGCACTTAAGGTTTCAAGAATGACGGGCAGCAAGTTATACTTTAATCTATAGTCTTCAGCATTTGTGAAGAAAGAAACAAAACCTGTTACTTCAGAAGGTTAAAAAAAAAAAAAGAATTCACCCACTCAATGGCAGTGGCAGTGTTAATTATGACTGAAAAGAAATGCAGCTTAATGCACAGTGTACATCTCTAAAGGAAGCATGAGCACGCATGGACAAAATGTTTCTCTATTCCTCAAGTGCCCTTTTCCCAGTCCTTTAGTAAGAAAGAGAAAAGATAGCAGGTTTTTTTGGGGGGACTTTCTCTTTGTCTGTGGCTATTAGTATTTTCAGCTTTTACTAAGCACCCAGGAAAGGAAGTATAAGCTACAAGAAAAACTGCAGGTAATTCAATGCCATGTGCTTCCTCAAATTTCAAAGCCCCTGATCAGCCTGTCATCTTTTCTCCACTTTTTCAGTTTTTTGGTAAGTGCCTTAAATTATTAGTGGGAGGAGTAAAATGAAATGTTTTTATCTTATTTTGAACCAGAAGTTTCAATTTGCATAAAAACAAGAGCCACTTATGAGTGGAATGTTGAAAAGACAGTTACACACTATAAAATGAATTAAAGATAGTAAAATATTAGTGGTAGAATCTAGATGGAGGTAAATGGGCATAATGTCTAAAATCCTCTCAACTCTTTGTATGTTCTAAAATTGTCATTACAGATATGGGATGGGGGGGTGGAATCTAATGACCACACTAAAAACATAGTTGTTTGTTTTTCTAATCCAGACCATGTAAAAGAATTCCGTTGAGTGAACGAAAAGTACTAGAAATTTCCTTTGATCAGTACGTTATCATATTAACTAGAATGAGAGGTTAATAGATAATTACAACTCTTTGTAAAAGCTCTAGGCAACTGAATGCTACTTCTTGTTCAAAATAACTTATTTTGTCCATAGTCTGAATGAAGAGTTTGTTGACTTTATATTCCTAAAAGTAATTCCATCAGAGTTAACGAAGTTAGTGACGTTAAACATCTGATATATTCAAGGAACAGTTAACACTGGGGAGGGACTAGAATTATTGCTTATAATGAAAACAAACGAGGGGAATAATTCTTACAATTAAATCTTTATTTTTGAAAAACAACCTATTCAATAAAGAAAACTAATAGAGCAGTTTAATTTAAGGAGAAGTGGGGACACAGGTATGCCACTGATCCCTGAGTTAACTCTGGCTGGACTCTTTCTGTTTATTAATACACAAAGTAGTCACCTCTATGCTGGAAAAGGTCTCAGGAAGACAAAGCCATCTAGGATACGGATACTTCTCATTCGTTGAGCAAGTATAAGTGGGAAAGTTGGCATCAGAAGAGGCATCAGAATAGGATGATGTAAATCTGAACCCTAGTTCTATTTTCAACTAAATGACACTGGGTCAGTGTCTCTGCATATCAATTCCCTATATAAAATGGAGATAATAAATGCTGATATAAGGATTAAATAAAATGATGAATATAAAGTGCTCTACTGTCTGTCTAGAAACTTATTTAAGCATACTTTGATTCTGGCAAGAATTAAAAGAAAATAACTAGACCTTTTGTGTTTTTTTTTCATACTATTGAAATTTAATAAAGAACTTTCTGTCAAAATGACTCACACAATAGGAACCTCCCAAATTTAGCTTTATTATTGGCTGGCTTACTCTGTGGCTAAGCTCTCTTGGGCCAGGCAAGGTAAAACTGTAGAGTCAAGATTGATTTGCCTGAATCATCAGAAACCTAGAAAAGCCACAGAACTAGAAGACCACTAAAAGATCACAGAACTCTTGTGGGCATTCTTCTAGAGGAACCTACACTAAGCCTAATTAGTACAAACTCGAACAGAATTTTCAACATGCTATGAAACCTTATGAGCAAAAGCTTTTTCTCTCCAATGGCTAAAATAAGTTTTAAATTATCTATACTTTTCAAATGGATCTTACATATTTTTTGTAAATAAAGAGATCTTAAATACATAACATATTATTTGGTAAAATCCCAAAGCCCTTTTTATTCCTGTTATAAAATAACAACAAATATAGTGGTTCAAAATTTATCCTGTATCTTTTTTGTTTGTTTAGAGCCTTACAATGCCCTTGTCCATATTTTTGTTAATCCAACAGTTACATTCCCAATACTGTGCTATATATCTTCACCCTATGTTTACAATCAGTACAGAATTCTTCTTTTCTCTTTTAGATTTTTTAAAGATTGTTTATTTTTATGAGAAAGAGACCAGAGTACTACTGGACTCTGGCATAGAAATGTGCTGGAAAAAAAAAAAAGTGCTGGAGACTGAACCTGGGACCTCTAGGGTGGTAGGCATGAAACATTTAGTCAACAGTCGCTCTGGTATCTCCCTGGCCCTAGTCCAGAAAAGTCAAGTTGGCTTGTTTTATGCTCCAGTTCCTGACTTACTTTCAATCAAGCCAGTTCTCATTCCTATGAAGACTATTTATAAGCTCATTTAACAACTTGGTATCTTCTTTTTGGCTCTGATTTCTGGCTTCTTCCTTCCTTAACTATAATTCATATTTGTCCTCATCAAACTATATTTCTTTAAGTCAAGGCAAGAAAATAAAAGTGTTGCCAGCCCAGATGTTGGATATAGCTCCCAGGAGTCAATGCTTCCCAACTGGTTTACACACTAATTTAAACTCTTAAACCCATGTAAGCTTTCTTTCTTTTAAAAAATTATCTTTAGTCAGATCCTGCTTTTAGTTTCCCTTTCAGATCTTCTTTCTCAACTTTTGTTGATGAGTGGGATCATCCCATACTCATCTTTATCTTTCTGACTCAGCTCACTTAACATGTAATTCCTTCTAGCTCTGTCCAAGATGGGCCAGAGAAGGTGGGTTCATTGTTCTTGATAGCTGTATAGTATTCCATTGTGTATATATACCACAGCTTTCTCAGCCACTCATCTGTTGTTGGGCACCTGGGTTGCTTCCAGGTTTTAGCTATTATGAATTGTGCTGCTATGAACATAGTAGTACATACCTCTTTTTGGTTGGGTGTTATGGAGTCCTTGGGGTATATCCCCAGGAGAGGAATTACTGGGTCATATGGAAGGTCCATGTATAGCCTTGTGAGAGTTTTCCAGACAGCTCTCCACAGAGGCTGGACCAATTTATATTCCCACCAGCAATGCAAAAGGGTTCCTGTCCCCACATCCTCTCCAGCATTTGTTGCTGCTGTACTTTTTGATGTATGCCATTCTTACAGGAGTGAGGTGGTATCTCAATGTTGTCTTAATTTGCATTTCTCTGACAATCAGTGACTTAGAGCAGTTTTTTCATATGTTTGTTAGCCTTTTGGATCTCCTCTGAGGTGAATGTTTTGTTCATATCCTCTGCCCATTTTTGGATGGGGTCATTTGCTTTTTTGGTGCTAAGTTTGCTGAGCTCTTTATATATTTTGGTTATTAGTTTCTTGTCTGATGTATGGCATGTGAAGATCTTCTCCCATTCTGTGAGGGGTCTCTTTGTTTGTTTAATAGTTTCTTTGGCTGCGCAGAAGCTTTTCAATTTGATGTAGTCACATTGGTTTGTTTCTGCTTTAGTCTTGCAATTGGGTTTATTTCATCAAAGATTGATGAAATTGAAAATAGGGCACCAAAGTAAAAACCCTGTGGTGAGGGGTAGACAAGTGGCTTCCTGGGCTGGTGGGGTTGGGGGTGGGTGGGTGGGATGGGACACAGTATTTTCGTGGTGGGAATGGTGTTTATGTACACTCCTAGTAAAGTGTACTCATATAAATCACTAGTTAATTAATATGAGACGGAAAAAATTAATTGTATGTCTCGAAGTTTTTAAAACACAGACTGAGTCTTCTTAATATATAGGCTGTGTATCTGACATGCGGACTCTCTCAAAAGCCTAGACCAAGTAGATTAGAGGCAACCAGTGGCACAGCTATTTACAAGATACTGGGTACTATATAGCAAACCCTAACAAAAGGACTTTTCAAAGTTAACCCAATTACCAAATAATGTGATGATAACATTAACTATCCATTGTCTTTTTGAACCCTAAGATAGCAGGAACCTCACATATTCACTACAGCGCCTATATTTCTCCCAGTCCTGGAACCTTAGGATAGCGCCCACTTTCCCGCATGCCTCTCCCAATCCATATCAAATAATATTGCATCAGCCGATTGCAACCTAATCAACGCAATGATTGCCACCTCAACATGCTTCAGCTCAGACTGTGTCCAGAGACTTCAGGTGTGGAATGACAACCCTTCAGCTTCATTACTCGGGTGAGACCTTTCCTTTCATAGCATTCTCATCCCAGGTGCATCATTTTCTAACAAAGTCCCAAAACCTAGATAGAGACCAGGTTCTGTGAGAGAGAGCATATGTTCACATGTATCCATAAACTAGTGCAAAATATATACCTAAAAGCAGAAGTACACTAGAGTTTGCAGTGAGTATCCCCCCCAACACTTCCTCTCCACTATTCCAAGCTTTGGGTCCATGATTGCTCAACAATTTGTTTGGCTTTGTATGTTAACTCTCTTTTCAGCCACCAGGTTCCAGATGCCATCAGGATGCAGGCCAGGCTTCCCTGGACTGAAGACCCCACCAATGTGTCCTGGAGCTCAGCTTCCCCAGAGACACACCCTACTAGGGAAAGAGAGGGGCAGACTGGGAGTATGGACTGACCAGTCAACATCCATGTTCAGCAGGGAAGCAATTACAGAAGCCAGACCTTCCACCTTCTGCAACTCACGACCCTAGGTCCATGCTCCCAGAGGGATAGAGAATGGGAAAGCTATCAGGGGAGGGGGTGGCATATGGAGATTGGGTGGTGGGAAGTGTGTGGAGTTGTACCCCTTCTACCCTATAGTTTTGTTAATTTATCCTTTCTTAAATAAAAAATAAATTAAAAAAAAGATTTGAAGACAGGGATTCAAAGCTTCTGCACATGTTTATGCACCACTGTTTAAAACAGTCAAAAGGTGGAAAGAACTGAAATGTTCACCAAAAGACAAGTAAATAAATAAATGTGGTCTATCCGTACAGTGGAAAAAATTATCTTTATTTATTTATTGGGTAGAAATAGCCAGAAATCAAGAGAGAAGGGGGAGATAGAGAGGGATAGCAATAGAGAGACACCTGCAGATCTGCTTCACCACTTACAAAGCTTTCCCCTTTCAGGTGGGGACTGGGGGCTTGAACCTGGGTCCTTGTGTACTGTAACATGTGCACTCAACCAGGTGTGCCACCACCTGGACCCCACCCATGTAAGCTTTCAATTCATTCAAGCTTATGGATTATAACTAGGAAGGTATTTCCCAAACTTAGAAATACAGTAGTCAGTTTCTTCCTCTACTTTCTGCTGTCAATAAATGTCATCATTATTTACCTCTGCTTTTGGCTCAGCTGACTCATTAGAGGTATTGAGTTGTTCCTTGGCTTGGGCCATCTGGGTCATCAACCTATCCATGTGGGACTGGATGTCTGCCAGTATCTCAGTCACATGAGCTGTGGCCATTGCTTCCTGAATGTCCACTAGATGAAGCGCCTTCTGCTCCTCATTAGCAATCACTTTCTGCACTTTCTTAAATTCCTGCTGTATAAACATCTTCATCTGGTTCCGAGTCACCTGTAGAACACAGAAGGAATATGTTTGCCACATAAAGAAATGGTAAGGGAAAGCTGTTACTCTAAGTGTTAAGCAGTCTTGACCGAAAAGACAAACCATCCAGAGCCTGAAGTTTTGAGCATATCCTCTAAAAAGTTCCTTTGATACCTCTGATGAAATTCCTGCGACTTATTTTGCTCCTTTCATTCTTAGGAGGTCATTCTTTCTCCTTTCTTTTGCTTTTTTCCTTCTAATCACTTGCCTATCAGCAGTATATGATTAGTTTTTTAATATTTATTTATTTATTTTCCCTTTTGTTGCCCTTTTTATTTTTAAATTGTAGTTATTATTGTCCTCACTGATGTCGTCATTGTTAGACAGAACAGAGAGAAATGGAAAGAGGAGGGGAAGACAGGGAAAGATAGACACCTGCAGACCTGCTTCACTACCTGTGAAGCGACTCCCCCAAAGGTGAGGAACTGGGGTGTTGTATGCTTTACATTGGGTTGTTCTAGTTCTCCTCCGCCAAGAGAATTGGATCAGTCCTGTTAGTTTCCTGGGCCCACTTGGCCCCGCCCCTAGGAACCCCGCCAGAGGAGAGTTCGAGGGTTCCTGAGTTCCAGAGTTACAGAGGAAGAGAGAGTGCTTGCGCGGGCTGCGGGGGCAAAGAGGCAGCAGAGTTCTGTTTGGTGATTAGTTTGGTTTAGTTTATGAATTGTTGTTCCTGAATAAAGAAATACAGCTTCCCTGCCCAGCCGTATGTCTCTAGTCCTCTCTGTTACCCGCCTGTGAAGCTAGCCTGGCCAGCTGGAGCAGCCGAATTTTTAACAACACTGGGGGCTGGAACCGGGATCCTTACTCTGGTCCTTGCACTTTGCGCCACGTGCACTTAACCCACTGTGCTACTGCCCGACTCCTATAGTTAGTTTTTTAAAAATGTAATTAGTTATTAAAAAGTAAAGACTTCAGTATGGGCATGGTTGAGGTTTTAACAAATGGGGAGTTTGCTACATGGCGGTACAGCAGTACAGAGTGGTATTATTTAGGTACAGCAAAACAGACAAAAAGACAAATATTAGCTAGACATTATGGCCAGAGAGGCATGAGTATTTTTTTAAGTTTTACCAGAGCTAAGCTCCACATGTACAGGTCCAAGGAGAATCGGCTATGGCCATCCTTGGGGATGAAAGCAGACACTGAAAGCACAGGATGAAGACTGCTACAGATGAGTTCGCAGGAACAGAGAGCAACTTGGTTTACTTAAGTCTGTCAGCCTGGCAGTCAGTTGTAGGCTAATTATGTCCATGTTCCAGGATGGACAGGAAGCTCAGAGTCTGTGTTCGTGTCCCAACAACATAATATTAAATAAACTGTGTGTTATAAAACTGAAATTCCTCCTCTCATCCCTGAGGTCACTATCCTTCTCAAAGGGTAATTACTATTAATAGTTTAGTATGTACTCTGCTGCTAATTTTTTTTTAAATATGGAATACTTCATGAATTTGCGTATTATCCTTGAGCACGGGCCACGCTGATCTTCTCTGTATCGTTCCAATTTCAGTATATGTGCTGCCAAAGTGAGCACCTGGTAATTTTTCATTGTATCCATATGCATACATGCATACTGATAATTGACATAAATCTATTAAATAGTTTTTATTCTTTATAGAAATAAGAGACATTCCTAATTTTTTTATAACAAATGATACAAAATGAACATCCTTGAATATACCCTGGCATTGCATATGAGTTTTTTTTTTTTAGAGATGATTCAAATCACTGAGTTAGTTTGTATATACTTTAAAAATAATGACGAGGGGGGCAGGTGGTGGCACACTCAGTTGAGTGCATACACTACTATGCATAAGGACCTACGTTCTATCCCCTGGCTTCCACCTATAGGGGAAGCATCAGAAAAGGTGACGCAATGTTGTAGCATGTGCGTTCTCCCTCCCAATCTCACTCTACCACCTCAGTTTGTCTGTCTCTACTCAATACATAGTTAAATAAAATATTAAAAAATAAAAATTTCTTGATGTTTAAAAAAAATAATGACTGATTCCCTAGCACCAGCATAAGTCAGAGCTGAGTAGTGTTCTGGTAAAATACTACTACTAATAATGATAGTAATAATAATAAAGATTTGACTTTTGTAGCCCAGGTCATCACAGTGGCTGAAATGCTGGCCTTCAAGCATGAAATCCCAATTCAATTCCCAGTATTACATGTGCCAAAGTGGTGCTCTGGTTCTCTCTCCAATGTCATTATGTAGGTACCTAGTCGCAGCAATAACCCTGCTGGTAATTTTAAAAAAAAGAAAAAGAAAAAAGGCATGCCTTTGTCAATAACTATACTCATTTAAGTTTCCTTATCACCAGGAGCATTTTTATGAGTATTTTTTAAGTACATATATTGATAGCTGAGGTAAAGAAGAGGAAAGACAGTAGATAAAAGGAGAAAAGCCATTTAAAATTGAGAATTTTTAAAGCTGAAAGGGGAAGTGAAATTTTTCCTTTTACACAAAAGGAAACAGGCATAGCTGCACACTTGGTAGAAAAGGTTGGAAAAGTCCAATCCTTTTACTTTCAATCCAGTGCTCTGTTCCCCGTTAGATGGAAAAATCTAGGAAAGAAGATTGAGAAAAGGAAGACTTAAAGGCAAGAGGAGAATAAGGCCATTTTAATTAGCTTCTTAAAAACTGAAAGAGGCTTGATACTTTAAGCAGCTTTTGTAACACTGTCACAAGAAAGTCAATGCAAAATAAGACCTGGATGACATGAATCCACTCACATCAAGTGACTAAGCGACATAAACCCTCAGGAACTCATATACTCTCCCAGTGCTAAAGTAAAGGGGAGGGGAGTGTAAATGTTATTAATGTCCCTGCAATTTCTGTATCAGATTGAGAACTGTGATTTGCATGTATTTATATAATTCTATTTTTATTTTTTAGTGTGCATATTTCAAGGATGTTATACTCTATGGAGAGCATTTATCAAGGGGTATCTATGTCTTTAAGTAAAATTAGGTCTTGCAGCTGGCAGAGCACAGGATTTACAGGCCTGAGACACCAGTTTCAATCCCTAAGCCTGAATGTACTAGAGAGGTGCTCTGCTTTCTAGCTTTCATATGGTAATTGTGACCTGCTGTTTCCAATCTTGATGTCAGCTAGTTCACCCATCCTTAGGCAATCTGGTGGTTCCCTGCTTCTGGGTAATTATCATATAGATGCTAAATTTAGTGCAGGAACTACAGCCCACCATTTCTGGGCTCCAGGGATTCCTCAGCCTCCAGAGTAGCTAGGATTATAGGTGTGCCCCAACAAGCCAAGCTCTATCTCATATGACATAAAATTTAAAAGGAAGTCTTTTTTTTTTTTTTTTTTAATAAAATTAAGTCCATTTGAGGCCTCCTCTTAGAGATTTTATCTCATAAGTTTTAGTTAAGGGATGGCTTTCTTTCTTTTTAAAGTCATTTTATTGGGGGGGGGAGTTAATGGTTTATAGTACAGTTGTTGACACATGGGTATCATTTCTCATCTTCCCATGATAGGTGTCTGCAAATTTCTTCAACACTCTCACTGGAAACTTGGGCCCTTTTCCACCATAGTGCACCAGACCCCCAGAGCTGCCACATCCCCACCCCACCCTGTCCCCATACTAGCCAAATCCCTCGCCCTCTTTCACCAGTCTTTTGCTTCGGTGCAATGCACCAAACCAGCCCAAGTTTTACTTTGTCATTCTTACATTCCACCTATGAGTGAGATCATCTGTTATTCATCCTTCTCTTTTTGCTAATCTCACTTAACATGATTCCTTCAAGTTTTATTCAAGATAAGGCAAAAGAAGATTAATTACTTCATTATTTTCAACAGCAGATATAAATACCAAAAAATCTTAGCTATTCATCTGTTGTGGGACGCCTAGGTTCCTTCCAAGTTTGTGCTACTATAAATTGTGGTACTGTGGACATAGGTGTACACAGACCAGGGCCATCTACACTCTTCCAAATGCATCACAGCCTGGTCCCTGTACATCTATGTTCCCAGCAGCATAATTTGTAGTAGCCCAAACTTGGGATGACTTTCTAAATGTCTAAGAGACACTCTTCAGTGTTCCAAGTGAATACAAAACAGAGTTTAATAAAATTTTAAAAAATCTTACAGCTTATTTCAGTCCACCTCAGATACACATGTGGTTCAAAGTTAGGAAGCTTACAGCACAGTCAGGGAAGGTGTGTGCACAATGCAAGTAGGTGGATAAATCATGGCTTTTAAAACTTAAATTCTCTATTTCCCACTGCTTTACATAGGACTTTCAAGATGACACTTTATTTCACATGTATAAGGCCATAAGTAAGAATTGAAGGCTGAAAAAAACCAGTCTACAAAACTTTTATGCCTTCTCACTTTTCCATTCTCTACTGAACAAACTGGTATTCTCCAACATACTTCAAAATGGTATGTACAAATTTCTGGGTCATGGCATCCATTCAAATTCAGAGCCCAAAGGACAGACTCCCAGGGGACTAGGCAAGTGATAGGCTGAATATCATACAGAAATGTATCCTTTGAAGAGGCCTTTAAAATTCTCTTTTAGGTTTCATTTCAGATCCATTCTGCTAAAAACATCAAGGTTTTCCAAAAGCAACAGGCCCTTCATGTATCTGATATCTCAGGGCCACTGATACTTCTGAACAGGATTCTTAGGACATCTTTTTTTTTTCTTCTACAGGACAGAAAGTTGCTGAGAGGGGAAAAAGAAAGGCACCCACAACACTGCTTCTCCCCTGCATCTTAAGTCTCTGTCCTGCAGAACCCTAAAGGTGAAAGTTGTAGTCTCATACTCTTGACAAAACTATGTGTGGTATTACCAAAAAGAAAAATTCTACACATACAGAAAAAAGAGAAGATTAGGTGTATTTCAGAATTATCAAATTGGTGACGTAAAAAGTACTTGGGGGGGGGCACACTGGGTCAAGTATACATAGTACAAAGCGCAAGGACCCATGCAAGGATCCTGATTCAAGCCCCGGCTCCTCACGTATGGGGGGGGGGGGTCACTTTACAAATGGTGAAGCAGGTCTGCAGGTATCTTTCTTTCCCCCTCTGTCTCTCCTTCCTCTTTCAATTTATCTCTGTCCTATCCAATAAAATGGAAAAAATGGCCTCCAGGAGCAGAGGATTCCTAACCTGGAAATAACCCTGGAAACAAACAAACAAACAAAAACACATTAAGAACATTTATTATTTTTTGATATGAGAGAAAGACATATTACTCAACTCTGATATGTACTGGTGCTGGTTCTTGGGCCTGGGATCTCCCAAAACTTTTTATATAATATCTACTCGAAACTGTCATATATTTTTAAAATATTTTTTATTCCCTTTTGTTGCCCTTGTTCTATTGTTGTAGTTATTATTGTTGTTGTTATTGATATTGTTGTTGTTGGATAGGACAGAGAGAAATGGAGAGAGATAGGGAAGACAGAGAGGGGGAGAGAAAGAACCTGGATCCTTACACCGGTCCTTGCACTTCATGCCACATGCGATTAACCTGCTGCACTACTGTCCAACTCCCTGTCATATTTTTAATACCTTAGGAATCTCTTTGCCTTAAAGTCTTTCCCTCCACTTCCTGTCTTCCCCTCATCTGTCCATTTGTCCATTTGCCAGGACTTTAGACCTAAATTATTCGATCATTCCCAATGGACCTCTTCCCCCACCAGAGAGAAAGAAAAAGAAAGACACCATATGCATGTTACTCCCATATAGTGGCTGGAAGTTTGAACCTGGGTTTTGTACATGGTAAAGCATGCACTCTACCACATAAGTTATCTCCTGATCCCTAAAGCGAAACTTTTTTTTAAGATTTACTTATTATGAACAAGGATACTGAGAAAGAGAAGAGAAGAGAAGAGAGGAGAGGAGAGAGAGAGAGAGAGAGAAGAAAGGAGGAGGAGGAGAGTGAACCAAAGCTCTGGCATAAGGTGATGCTGAGACTGAACCTTTGATACTTCAGGCATGAAAACTGGTACTCTAGAGGCTGAACTAACTTACTGTTCCCCCAGCCAAAATCTTTTTTTTTTAAATATTTGTTTATTATTGGATAGAGACAGAGAGAAATGGAGAGGGGAGGGGGACATACAGAGGAAGAGAGACAGAGAGTCACCTGCAGCTCTGCTTCATCACTTGTGAAACTTTCCCCGAGGTGGGGACCAGGGGCTTGAACCTGGGTTCTTACACACTGTAATGTGAGTGAGTACTTAACCAGGTGTGCCACCGCCTGGTCCCCCCTGCCCAGCCAAAATCTTCATATAAAACCCCAGAATGTAACAGAGCCAAAGCAGAACTACTCTGATTAAAAAGAACAATTTCTCAAAGGCTGGTGAAAGAGCTCAACATTAGAGCACAGGACTTGTATATCCAGGTCCAATCCCTGACACCATATGCCAGAGTTGAGAAGTACTTTGGTGTGTCTCCTGTCTCCTCCCTCCAAAACTAAATAAACCTTTTACTTGATTTGATTTTATTTTTTAAATCGCTCATTGAGTCTCAAACTATTTCCTAGGGCACCAGTAGTGGTCTCTAAGAGAATCCCACTGGAAAGACCAATAGTTCTCCACAAATTAAACCAAGAAAAGTTTCCTTCCTTTGGTCAAGTGCTTGGTCCTTAAGTGAACTTTTGATCCTAGAATTTGAGGACTCTAGATTGTTCTAACTGTATGAGGGTGAAAAGTTATGTTATTACATAAAATTTGACAAGCTTACTTAAACAAAATCTTGTATTTTGAAAAAAAAACCTGTGACTTGTTTTTGATTGGTCAGACTAGTGAACATTTAAGCATCTGTACTTGAAGAGCTGAATACATCTGCCTCATCTTACTTCACAACTGCTTCATTTTTTTTTTGCCTCCAGGGTTATTGTTGGGGCTCAGTGCCTGCACCATGAATCCACTGCTCCTGGAGGCCATTTTTCCCCCTTTTTGTTGCTCTTTTTGTTGTAGCCTTGTTGTTATTATTGTTGTTGATGATGTTGTTCGTTGTTGGATAGGACAGAGAGAAATGGAGAGAGGAGGGGAAGACAGAGAGAGGGAGAGAAAGACAGACAACTGCAGACCTGCTTTACAGCTTGTGAGGCGACTCCCCTTCAGGTGGGGAGCCGGGGCTCGAACCGGGATCCTTACCCCAGTCCTTGTACTTTGTGCCATGTGTGCTTAACCCACTTTGCTGCTGCCCGACCCCCAACAACTGCTTCATTTTATAGGTGAGGAGAAAAAAAAAACCTCAGATAAGTGTACCAAAAAATATAAAATATCAAGCTTAGAAACCAGCCTCTGGTTCAGTCTTTCTGCTATAACACTCTAATGATCCTTTTTTTGCCTGTGTCAAGTTGTTGAAATTTGTTCCTTAATAGAGCTGTTTCCTCAGCTAATAGGCTACTTTTGCTGTTATCCTCACTGGAACGTTATTTCCTTGAAGTGATTTCTTGGGAGAAAAGATATGCATCTAAAGAGTTAAGTCTCTTCACATGACACTTTCTCTGTGCTTTTATAGTTAATGCTTCCAATCTAGGCCAGACCCAGGAGGCATGCAGACTGGCGCTTTACACATACATAATTGAACGCATAAAACCTTGAATTAAGAGCTTGTACTTAAAAACAACACCATTCAATGTGCTTGACATGGGCTAAGAGCCATTAAACTTTTAGCTCGCTAGCCTCTAGGAAACCAAGATTTTATTGGCTTTTCTAGTATAGACAGGTTATAAAAACAAGCATAGTAGCTACAAAGCATCACGGATTAAGATAGATTTGTTCCAGAAAATTGTTGCTGTGATGAACTGAGAAAAGTTAGAAACAGGAAACTGCAAAAGTAACATATCCAAGTCTACACTGATTGACGGCTTTAGAAAAAGTTATTTTAGCAACCAAATTTCCTGCAAGGTTTAAAGAAGCCTATTCCAAAAAAAAGACTTTAAGTAATTGTGAACTGCAGAAAATAAAGGCTGAAGATTCTAAATACCCCCCCAAGTTAAAAAAAAAAAAAAGAAAGAAAGAAAAAAAAATGTCCATTTGCAGTCCTCACTTCCACTTCAGAATGGTCACTATTCTAAAACAGGGGGGAAAAATTTAAACAGGAGATGAAACTTTTTTTTAGGTGTTGTGAGCTGTCCTCATTCCCATGCATAATGACCTTCCCCACCCCAGGATACCAGTATTCATGGAAACTTTAAAGTATAGCCTCCAATATTTATTCTGACCTTGTACTACAAGAAAGTTTATTCCTAACTTTTGTCAGGCTCCAAGGAAGTTAAGGAAAGAGCCTCATCAAGGAAGAGGACAATGTTCTTTTTCAATGGATGGCTTATTCCCCCATTTCCTGTGTCTTCTGTGACTGAGTAGAATAGCTGCTATGTGTGATTAGAACAACTCCCACTGCTGAGACTTGGAAAATTTTCCAGCATCCTAGAAACAAAGCAGATGTGAACTGTGAACTATATTCCATTACTAATATTCTCAGTGTGAAGGCAGATAATTTCCTGATAACCTAATATGAAGCCTGTACTGCTCAGGTTTTAAATGGAATGATGAGAATAGTAGAAAAGGATTATTAAGATGAACCCTTAAGCCTCTCCTCCATAAACCATCATTCTCATCTTCATCAGAAGCCTTAGGCAAAAGCATTATTTGTATCACTTCTGCTCCTTTGATCACAACCATCTTAAGGCAGCCCTATGATTTTTGCCTCCAGGGTTATCATTGGGGCTCCATGCCTGTACTAGGAATCCCTTGCTCCTGGCAGCCATTTTTCCATTTTATTGGATAGGACAGAGAGAAATTGAGAGTGGAAGGGAATACAGAGAGGGGGAGAGAAAGAGAGACATCTGAAGACCTGCTTCACTAATTGTGAAGCGTCCACCAAGCAGGTGGGGAGCTGGGAGCTTGAACCTGGGTCCTTGTGTGTATCTTTGCACTTAGTACTATGTGCGCTTAACTGGATGTGCCACCGCCCAATCCCACACAGCACCATGTTTTAACCACTTAGTTATTTTAAGAATACTTATGAAATAAATGATACTGTTGATAGTTATTACTATCATTTCTATTATAAAGGCAAGAAATACACTAAAATGTTGAAAAGTGGTTGTCTCTTAGTGATGAAATTAGTAATTTTTTTCTACTATGCAATCTAATTTTTTCTATATTTTTATTATATTAAATAAAAATTAAAAATTATTTTTTTCTTGAACAATATTTTTCTAAAGGAAAAAGAAGTCAAACTGTCACTAAAATACTAGCAAATGAGACCCAACAATGTATAAAAAGAGTAAGACACCATGAACCAGTAGCACTTATCCTAGGTACGTAAGGTTTGTTCACTATCTGCAAAACAGCTAATACAATCTATGATATCAATAGTGTAAAGAAGAAAAATCAAATAACCAGGCCAAAAGATTCATTAAAATCATTATGCATTTATGCATTAAAAACATAAGTTCCTGTATGATAAAATTCTCAGCAAACTACTAATAGAAGAAAATTTTCTCAACTTCATAAAAATATCTATAAAAAAATCTACAAATAACATTATATTTATTGGTTAGAAGTTACAAAGTTTCTTGCTAAGATATGGAATAAGATATAACCATATGTGTTGGAAGTACTACCTATTGCAATAAAACAAAAGTAACAGATTGGGAGGGGAAAAACTGTCACAAATGATGTTTGTCTATGTACAAAATTTGAAAGAACAGACAAAAAAATTCCTAAATGAATATATGTTTACAGCAAGACTGCTGAGCACAATGTTAATATAAAAATCAATAATTTTCCTATGGACCATCAATAAAAAAAGAAGAACTTGAAATTTAAAACACAATGCCATATTTTAGCACTCACCCAGATTAAATACTCAGGTCTAAATTTAACAAAATATGTACATCATGTATATAAAAACTGTAAAAATATACTGGGAAAAAATCAAAGAAAACCTGAATAATGTAGAGATACTCAATGTTCATGAGCAGACTCACTGTTGTCAACATGTCTGATCTTCCTAATGTGATTAATGCATTCTTAACCAAAATCCTAGCCAGTTACTTTGAGGAGACTGACAAATACATCTCAAGCTTACATGATAAGGGAAAAGATCAATAGTCAACAAGACATTGAAGGAGAAGTACAAAAATTAGAAAACAAACTCAGAATGGTACAAAAAAAAAAGCTTCAAGATAGACCCACATAAATACAGTTAACTGTTCTTAAACAGTAGGACAAAGGCAATACAATACAGAAAAAATATCTAACAAATAGTGCTAAAAATGAACATACGCAAAAAAGAAAAAAGTGAAAGACTACAACTTTCACAAAAATTAACTCAAAATGTATGACTTAAATGTCAAATGAAAAAATCTATAAAAACCCCAGAAGAGAACATCTAGATGATCTTAGTTATAACAATAATTTTTAGTCCAAAGTATGATCCAGGAAAGAACTGAGAATGGAATTTCATTAAAATGTCTTTATTAAAACTTCTCATTAAAGTATTGTTGAAAGAATGAGAAGATAGGCCACAAAGCAGAACAACATATTGGCAAAAGACACCTGATAAAGAACTGCTACCTAAACTCAGTGCATGAGAGTACTGCTCTTGCACAGGTGAAGGACGGGAGTTGATCATGGTAATATCATAAGATGGAGCTGGTCTGTTTCTCGCCCCTTCTTTCCCCATAAGAAACAATCTTTAAAAAATTAATCAAATATAAAACATTAACAGTCAACAATAGAAAACAAACAACCCAATTAAAAAATAGGCTAAAGGCCTGAACAAATACCTTACCATGGAAAAAGCATAGATAGCAAATGTAATAGGATATGAATAAGGACTAAACATCCTGCGTTATTGTGGAAATACAAGTTAAAACACATTATTGGAATAGCCCAAAAGTGAACACTGTCAACATCAAATGCTGGTAAGAATGTGGAGTGGCAGAGAGTCGGGCGGTAGTGTAGTGGGTTAAGTGCAGGTGGCGCAAAGCGCAAGGACAGGTGTAAGAATCCCGGTTCGAGACCCCGGCTCCCCACCTGCAGGGGAGTCGCTTCACAGGCAGTGAAGCAGGTCTGCAGGTGTCTATCTTTCTCCCCCCTCTCTCCATTTCTCTGTCCTATCCAATAACGAAGATATCAATAACAACAATAACTAAAACAACAATAAAAAAACCAAGGGCAGCAAAAGGGAAAATAAGTAAATGAATATTTAAAAAAAGAATGTGGAGCAACAGCAGCAGAGCAACATGTGTTGCATGTATGAGGCTCTGCGTTCAATCCCTCACACCACTCAATTCATACAGGTGCACAACTACTGAAGGATACCAATTGCTAGTGAGAATGCAAAATAGTACAGCCATTTTGGACACAGTTTGAGAGTAAACTAAACATGATCTAACCAATATCATGCAGTTGAATCTTATGCCCATTTTAAAAAACCCCACACTAACCTTCTACACAAAAAGCGCCGAGCTAACCCTCGTGATACAGCTCCTAATACGAAATGGGAAGTAGAGTTTAGAGTAATGTGGCATAGCAGTTTTGTTTTTTGTTCATAACTACCAGAACTTGGAATCAACCAAGTTCTTTAAAGTAGGTGAGCAGATGAATTATGTTGGTACGTTCAGACAATGGAATATTATTCATGGAGAAAAAGAAATGGCTGCCAGGTCTTAAAAAACATGGAAGAACCTTACGTGGATATTACCAAGTAAAAGAAGTCAGTCTAAAAAGTCATACACTGTATAATTCTAACTATATGACATTGTGGAAAAGGTTGTGAAAATTATCAGTGAATATCAGAGGTTGGGGGGGGGATGAATAAGCAGAGCACAGAGGATTTTTATGGCAATCAAACTCTTCTGCATGACAGCACAGTGATAGATAATACTATACATTTTTTCAAGACCTGTACAACGTACAACAGTAGGCATAAGTACTAATGTAAATGTATAGTAATGATTTGTTAATGTAGATTCCTCTATTATAATAAAGGGAGTACTGACAGTGGGGGAGAGTGAGTAAGGGTTAGGGAGCCCTGTATTTTAAAAATGTTGCTGTGAATCTAAAACTTCTCTAAAAAACAAAGTCTTTTTCTAATTAGTATAATTAAAACAAAAAACGAAGTGTCACTGGAACGACCTAGAGAAAGTATGGAGGAAAGGTATGCATCCATACGGCCCAGTAGGATAATTCTTCTTAAACCTTCACCTCACAAATGCTAACATTTTCATTCTTTTTTTAAATTATTATTATTACTTCTGAGTAAGAGAATTTTACATGAGATACACACACTGAGAAAGAGGAACCAGAGGACCATTCTGGTAAATGCAGTGATGTGGACTGAAACAGGAACCTCAGGGACATTAGTCTGATATTCTACCAGTTGAGCCATCTTCCCAGCTACTCATTTTATTTATTTATTTATTTATTTATTTATTTATGAATGACAGGGGGGTCAGAGCGTCACTCTGGCACATGAAATGTCAGCGATCTAACTCAGGACCTCATACTTGCTAAATTCTAAGATCTGGCCACTGTACTATCTCCTAGGCTACATTTTCACTGTCTTTTCCGCTAATATCAGCTGCCTTTTAAAAATTGGACTCCTGTTTTCTATATGTTGAAGATTTTCAAGTCTTTTTCATGTAAACCCAATAATGGCTTCCACAAAAGCTAAGTAATAAACACATGCTATTCCTGTTGTTTGAGGGTTCCTCTAGATAAATCTCAGTCATCCTTGGGATTCTCTGAACAGGTTTTTGCATTTGAACAAACTCTTGAAAAAGTACTTGTAGTTGATTCAATCAGTGACCTGAAGTAGGAAGTTACTTATTTCTGAGAAATTAATATTTTAATGAGAAACAGATATCCTTACAATGTGTCAGAGGGACATCTGCTTCAAGAGCTTCTATAACCACAAAAGCACTGCCACTAACAATGACGCTCCTAATATAATACAAAGTAGAAAACATAGAGTATAGCAAATGGCATACCTAATTTTGGTCTAGTCTTGGTCACTGGACATTCTCTTAATTCATAACAAAAATAGGGTCTGCTGGATAATGACAATAAAAATATTAACAGTCGCCATGTGCAGACAATGCTCCAGGTGCCAACATACACATACTCTCCATTTAATTCTCTGGTAGCAATAACATTTCTGTGTTAGGAAAAACCAAGGAGCCCACAGAAGACAAAATCACTTGCCCAACATTATGTAACAGGTCAGCTATGGAACAGGGGTTCACCTTAGGTCACCCTGTTCCAAGGATGGTGCACTGAAGACCTCTCCAAATGCCATCCTTTACTGAAAAAGGGAAAGTCTCTGAGCACCAGGATTAGACAAAGCACTCAGGATGGGAACTGAAGGTCTTCAATGTCAGCCTTGTCTTTTGGACCTGAGCAACTGTGTGACTTCAGGCAAGTCACTGAATCTCTCAAGACCTGATTCTCTGGAGCCATTAAAAGTGAAAAGTCAGACTAGATTATTTTTTTAAATCTCTGAAATGGTCCAACTGCATAATCTTTTACATCCTTATACTACTACTACTAGCGTTTGCCCTTCTTCCGTAGCCAGTCAACAGCGTCAGGTTGAGCCTGATGTAAAGTTTCGAGACCTCCTTTGAATCTGGAGAGGTGGCAGCCCTTATGATAATTCACCAATCCAGATTTGTCTCTAGTCATATTTGTTGTCAAAACAGGAAGGGGGTTTTAAGTTGACTAGGATCTAACCTAGAAGATGTTACAATACACAGTCCAAATGAGAAGTGAACAGTGTGGGGGCAGAAGGTATACCCTGGTTGAGCACACATTTTCATGCACGAGGACGTAGGTTCAAGCTACTTGCTGGGAGAGGCAGGGCTCCAAGTACTTCACTCCTGTTTCCCCTTCCCCTTTGAAAAACACAGAATAATTCTGTCCTCTGACAGTGTAGCCCTCTCAGCCAACAGTTTGTTCTCTCACCTTTAACCACCAAGTTGACTTAGAAAGTCATATATTCCCTGCTGCCTCGTCTCTTCCATCACTAAACAAACTACTAATCTTCAATTCCATTTCATCTCACTAGTGACATATCCAAATTATTTAGCACTAATACGCATACAATAAATGTCCCTCTGCCTTTAAACTCTCTCCCACCATAATTTCTATGACGTTGCAGTTCTCTGATGTTCTGTGTGTTTGTCTTGTCAATGCAATTTTACACTATCTCTACAAGTGACTGTGATTAAGAAACTCCTTTTCCCTTTGGCTTTTCAGTATCAGCACTACTGATACTGGGGCTAGTAATCCTTTCTGTGTGTGTGTGTGTGTGTGTGTGTGTGTGTGTGTGTGTGTGTGTGTGTGTGTGTGTGTGTGTGTGTGTAAAATGTCCTATGTATTCTACAATGCTCAGCCGTATAGCTGGACCTCTGTGTTATATGATAGCAGCACAGCCCTCACCCTCAAGTTGACAGCCAAAAGTCTCCAGTCAACTTTAAATGCTCTTTGGGGCAAAATTGCTCTTTCTTCCTTAACAACTCCATCCCTACCTCTGAAGTTCAAGTTCTACCTCGATGGAAATACCTCCTAAGCCTATACATCTCTCCAGGTCTCCAATGTCACGTTTGTTTGACATGCATGTCCACTTTCCCATCACAAAAACCACCAAGCCTCAGGACGAATCCTCTCCTCTTTTCTTCTTTCTCCTCATTGTTTTTTTTTTCCCTGGATGCTTACACATTAAGCATCACTCTAAGTATTTTGCATGTATTAACTGAATTATGAATTCATAACACTGGTAACAAGAGGTGGCAACTATTATATATCAGTTTTACTGATGAAGAACTTTATAGGGAGGATAAGAAACCTGTCCCACATCACACACACAGCAAGTTGTGAAGTAGGAATTTGAGCTCACATAGTTTGATTATATAATCTGCCTTCCAACCATGTCTTTCTTCCATTCAAACCTTGACCTATTCTCACTGGCACTCTTAATCATACCAAGGTTTAGACAATCATTCTGGCCCCTAACCTCTGGAGTCAAGTTTTATTTTCTCCACAAGATAATTGACCCATATCTTGACTTAATATCTGGAGAAATTATGACATCTTCACTTAGTGCCTTGTACTAATGGTGGATAATACATTATGTCAGAAGCCACATTACACATCTGCCTGTCCAACACAGCCTGGGTAAAGAAGTATACTCAGATGGCAATGAAGACTTCCTCCTTTCAACAGGTTGGGGGTATGGATCAACTTGCCAACACCCATGTTCAGCAGAGAAGCAATTATAGAAGCCAGAATTTCTACCTTAAGCACCCCAAAAGTAATCTGGATCTGTACCCCCAGATGAGAAGTGATAGGAGGAAGAGGATAAAAGGGCTCTGAACTCCAGCTTCATTAAGACACAGAGAGAGAGGAAAAAGGGAGGGACATTTAGATGTAGTAATAGGATCATGAGTGACTTGGAGGGGTAGAGAGGACTGGACCTGGAAGAAAAAGGGGCAATTATGCACAAATGTAGACAGACAGTTGTAGAGATGATAGTTAACCCACGTCTGCAACTTGAATACACAAAGAAAACCCATGATAACTTCAGAAAATTAAAGTAACTTTAATATAGGACTCACCTCTCTACCTGTTCACTCCCAGACATACTCCTTGGAAAGTCAAAGCTTTATATTTACTATCAAAGTCAAAACAAGTAAACATTACCAGGAGAACTGTGGTGGCTTGCAATGGAGAGACTGGGGATTCAGAACTCTGGTGGTGTGAACGGTATGAAACCATACCCCTCTTGACATGCAATTTTGTAAATCAATATTAAATCACCAATAAAATAAAAGAAGAAACTTCATGTAGAGATACAGAGAACCAACAGACACGAGAAGGTAGTTGAAGCCACTGATTATGAGAGAAATGCAGATAAAGACAATAATGATATGCGACTTAAAAAAGACTTCTTCCTTTGTATTGTCTTTCCACTAAATAATGCCTTTCTACTAAATATACCCATGCTCTAGACCTCCAAAATCTATCTTAGCCCCAGACTTTTTGCCCCATTTCGGCCCATTATCCCAGTCCCAATCTCACGTGTACCAATAACTGCCTGAAATAAAAATTATAAATAAAAAAAAAAGAGTTTCTGGATGATCTGAAGGAAATGTCTAGAATGCGGATTTAACTTCCAACTTGATTTAGGCTAGTTTTCTCTCCTCATTTCCATTTGACCTGGAATTATTAGTTTTATAATTTTCACCTCAATTCTCATCTTCAGACTTAGCCCCTTACTCCCACCTCCTTGATTTTCAGACCTTAACTTTGTCTTTACTCTGGGGCTTAGCAAGTGCCTTTCATTCCTTGCGTCACATTCTCTCAGACAGGAGCCCTATAGTTCAGTAAGAATGTTCTAGGCTTCTCTTATTTCTGCTAGAGTGCTTCCTCCCGAAGCTATAAAATTTAATACATGAGCCAAATACTACATTGCTCTTTAACAGCTTCATGTTTATGACCTTTCATTCATTTCACTCACCCTTTTAAATTTCTCCCATAACAGTTATTTTTTCCTTCACATATAAACATATGCATGCCCATGTTTCTTAGAGGCTTTATGCTTGAGAAATCCTAACAAACATTCACATGGCATCTGCTAATCAGCTGTGAAGTGGGTAGCAACTATGTACCCCAGTCATCTGAGACATGCTGTCAGAGCGGACTGACAAGCAGTCCTTGGCCTAAGCAATGAGTTTGCTCTATGACTAGCATCTTCTTTTTCCCCTTAGGGCTGCCTGTTCACACTGTCAATTGTTATCACTTTATTGCCATGACAACCTGGTACGTAACTCAGTTCATGGCACCAGACTAGATATACTAAAAGCATCACAGGGAATATGGACTCACTCTGAAATCAATACTATGGTCTGTTCTGTTCTTTGGATGCTTCTCTCTTTGCCTGACCCCAGGGTGAAAGTAAAAAAAAGCAGCTGTACAATCTGGGGTGCTACTTTTTCAGAGTGAAAAATTCTGGGTTACCTCTTTATAAAAATGTGGAAGCAAAAGAATATTTCCTTAGAAACACCCAAGACCAGGTCCCAAGCAAGAATAACAGAGCTTCTTTTCCACCTACTTTTCTTGATTTCATGTTTGTCTATGAATAACTATAAAGATAGCTTCTATCAATACTTCAGGAATTGTGGAAGAAGTGGGAGGTAGAAACTAATACTGAATGTTTCATGGGACAAGTAACAGACAATATACTATTTTTAAACCTCCTAGACTTGAATATACAAAGAAAGCCCATTATTTTTGCAGAAAATTAAAGTAACTTTAAGATAGGATTCACCTCTGCCTGTTCTCTAGCAAGATAGACTCCTTAGAAAGTCACAGCTTTATATTTACTATCAAACTCATGATGCCAGAAAAACTAAACATCATGAGAACTCGGGCAGGCACACTAAGATGCAGGTTCATGCTTTCTGAGCCATCTTTGCTACAGAAATCACAATGGCAAAGCACATTGTTGTGAGAAAGGAAGTAGTTTTGAAAACTTATTCTATAAAATGGAGCTCAGAAAGTTGGAAGTACTTTTAATTGTAAAATATGGATGCTAATATTGTTCTCACAAATATATTTTGTGAAGACTGCACAACACATTTAAAGATCTTAGTAATTTCTGGGCACACAGGAGCACCAGAGGAACCAGTCTGCTAATTAGCAAGTAGCCATCATGCAAGTACATAACAGCAGACATTGGAGAAAGTATCAACATTTACTGTGTGCTTCTCATATGGTACTATGGAGTTCTCACAGACAATACCTCCCACTAGCTTACTGAGAGAAAGCCAGCCCATAGATTCTGGTTTCCTAAAGGAAAACAGGAAGTCCCCCCTCCCCCCCCCTTTTTTTTAACAAAGCACCACTTAGCTCTAGTTTATGGTGGTATAGGGGACTGAACCTTGGACTTTGGAGCCTCAAACATGAAAGTCTCTTTGTATAACCATTATGCTATCTAGCCCATGCCTAGGAAAGTCTTTAACACACATTCTAGGCACTGAACAGTAAAGATGTCCATATGGAGGCTTCTGGTCTAGGTTTCAGTAAATGGCAACAGACTATCAAGGAGTTATGGCTGTCTTTTCTGGTTTGCAAGAACAAGTGTAGTTACATCAATGATTTACTGAAATAAAGAGAACACAGGAATGATAGGTCCCATTCTGTACATCAGTACCTACATGGCCTTTAGGCACAATATGCTCCTCAGTCTCACAATTTGACTCCATTTGTATCTTTCAAAGACTGAAATCCTATTATGTTCTCTTAAGTATCTAACAGTTTGCTTACCTAAGAACTATAGGCTCGTGAACTATATTTGCTGAGATAGTCTGTCTAAACACTCCAGAAAAAAAAAAAAACTATTATCCTTATCATCCTTCATTATTTTATTTCTTCTTCAAACATTTTCACTTCCAGGATACTCAATAAAAATAATATAAGGAGTCCGGCAGTTTATCAGATGAGACAACACCTCCGATCTGTTTCACCAACAAGGGGATGACTGAAGGGAGGAGAGGACTTCCTGGAGACTCACCAAATGCAACTGTGAGTTTCCACTGCTACTGCCCTCAGAATATGGAGCAGCGGCAGGGAGGCCCTGTGCTGACACCAGGGAACAGAGAACTAACCAGGAAACTCAGGAGAAGATCTGTACCTCAGTGGCCTGACAATGGAGCTGTTAAAGTCTCTTTGCATAACCACTGGATTATTTCTGCCCCACCCTGCTTTATCTCTTGGTCAGGAGTCATTGATTAAGCTAAGAAGTCTAGTCATAGTTTAAAAGCCCTCAGGTTCCCATAGCTTACAGGGAAGAAAAAGAGCAAAAGAAGCTTTAAGCCACTGAGCTCCAATTCAGGGATTAAAATAATATTGAAACAACTGTCAGTTTCCACAACTGTGAGCCCTTTAATTACCTTACTGAGACAGAAGTCAATGCAGGCAAGAGTGATCAGTAATTTGAAAAGTACTGAGAGAGGGACCTCATAACATACTATATAAAATGGTTAAACCAACAAGAAGAAATATTGGAGAAATGAACCATGAAAAGAGTCCAGCTAAAAGGCCCACCAAAGGTTGAAACACAAAATAATGAGGTCAACATCCAAACACTAGTTAAGGAAATAATCACAGGAGTGAGTAAAGAGTTTGAAAGAACTGCCATCAGAAATGCAAAAACAACAAATGAGATCCTGAAAAAAAAAACACTACTAATTATCTCAAGGTTATTAGAGAGATGAAAGCTGAAATAGCTGAGCTAAGAACACAACTAGCTGAACAACCAAAAACAGGATCAGAACAGGGTAACAAAATAGATGTACTCCAGAAAACAGTAGAGGGGAGAGAGAAAAGAATAAATGAGGCTGAAGACAAAATTAGCAAGATCAAGGACAAACTAGAGACAACTAAAATGAAGTAAGAGATCTCAAAAAGAGATTAAGAGATTATGAAAACAACAACAGAGACCTATGGGATGACTTCAAAAGAAATAATATACACATTATTGGCTTACAGAGGAAGAGAGGAAGGGGAAGAAAGCATCCTTCAGGACATAATAGCTAAGAACTTCTCCAGTCTAGAAAACATCAAAGACATAAAGGTTCAAGAAGCCCAGAGGGTCCCAAACAGAATTAACCCAGACTTAAAGACACCAAGACATATCCTATATAGAATGGAAAGTAATAAGGATAAAGGATCCTGAAAGCTGGAAGAGAAAAACAAAGAGTCACTGACAGAGGAAAACCCATAAGATTAGCAGCAGATTTCTCCACACTAACACTACAGGCCAGAAAAGAATGGCAAGATATCTATTGTGTGTTCAATGAGAAAGCCTTTCAACCAAGACTAAGGCTTTTCAGTCCTGCTAGACTGTCATTCAGACTAGATGGAGGCATAAAAACCTTCTCTGACAAGCAACAGTAGAAAGATCACCAACTACCACCAACCCTGCCCTGAAAGAAGTTCTGAAAGATCTCCTATCAACAGTCAGACCACCATAAATATGCCATATATCAGAACACTCTAAAAATCTACAAGAATAGTGTTAAAATTCCTTCAATCTTCGATATCAATAAATGTCAATGGCCTGAATTCACATATTAAAAGGCACAGAGTAGGAAGATGGATCAGAAAACACAACCCAACAATATGCTGTCTACAGGAAACCCACCTAACTCAACAAGACAAACATAGACTCAAAGTGAAAGGATGGAAAACTACCATACAAACCAATGGATCAAAAAAGGGGCAGGAACAGCTATTCTCATAACTGACATAATAGACTTTAAAATAAATAAAATTTTAAAAGATAGGGATGGATACTACCTAATGCTCGGTGGATCACTCAGTCAAGAGGAATTAACAACTATTAACATCTGTGCACCCAGGAGAAGCCATATAAATACATCAAACATCTACTAAAAGAGCTACAGCAATATATTAACAGCAACATAGTCATATTAGTAGGGGAATTCAACACCCCACTCTCTCAACTTGACACATCATCCAGGCATGTCAATAAAGACATGAGGGAGCTAAATAAGGGGACAGATAAACTAGAACTATTGGACATTTTCAGAGTCATTCATCTCAAGAAACTGGAATAAACATTCTACTCAAGTCCACATCGGTCATTCTCAAGGATCGACCATATGTTAGGCCACAAAGACAACATCAGTAAATTCAAGAGCATTGAAATCATTCCAAGAATCTTCTCAGATCACAATGGAATTAAATTAACACTTAACAATCAACAAAAGATTAGTAATAGTCTCAAATGTGGAAGCTCAGCAGTACAGTCCTTAACAACTACTGGGTCAAAGAGGAAATAAAGGAAGAAATCAAAATGTTTTGAGAATTCAAAGAAAATGAAGACACAAGCTATCAAAATATTTGGGACACAGCTAAGGCAGTACTGAGAGGGAATTTCATAGCCATACAAGCATACATTAGGAAACAAGAAAAAGCACAAATAAACAGCCTGATCGCACATCTTAAAGACCTAGAAGAAGAACAAAGGAGCCCTAAAGCAACCAGAAGGACAGAAATCACTAAAGTTAGGGCAGAAACCAGTAACACTGAAAATAAGAAAACCATACAAAAGATCAATGAAAGTAAATGTTGGTTCTTTGAAAGAGTGAACAAAATCCACAAACCTTTAGTCAGACTCACAAAACAAAAAAGGGAAAAGACACAAATAAATCGGATCATAAATCAAAGAGGAGATATCACAACAGACACTGCAGAAATTCAGCATATCCTGTGAGACTTCTATGAACAACTATATGCCACCAAGATAGAGAACCTGCAGGAGATGGATGATTTCCTAGACACCTACAAACTTCCAAAACTAAGTAAAGAGGAACTAGATAACATGAACAGGCCCATCACAACTAATGAAATTGAAAGTTACCAAAACCTTCCCAAAAATAAAAGTCCTGGACCAGATGGTTTTACAAATGAATTCTATAAAACCTTCAAAGAAGAACTAATAACTCTACTTTTAAAAGTCTTCCAGAAGATTGAAGACACTGGAACACTCCCTCCCAGCTTCTAGGAAGCCAACATCACTCGGATACCAAAAGCAGACAGGGACACAACCAAAAGAGAAAACTACAGACCAGTATCTCTGATGAACATAGGTGCTAAAATATTGAACAAAATTCCAGCCAGCCGGATAAAGCAGTATATTAAAAAGATTATTCATCATGACCAAGTGGGGTTTATCCCAGGCATGCAAGGTTGATTTAATATAACATAAATCAATCAACGTGATCCACCACATCAACAAAAGCAAGACCAAAAACCACATGGTCATATCCACAGATGCAGAGAAAGCCTTTGACAAAATAAACATCCCTTTATGATCAAAACACGACAAAAAATGGGAATAGATGGAAAATTCCTGAAGATAGTGGAGTCTATATATAGCAAACCTACAGCCAACATCATACTCAATGGTGAAAAACTGGAAGCATTTCCACTCAGATCAGGTACTAGACAGGGCTGCCCACTATTACCATTACTGTTCAACATAGTGTTGGAAGCTCTTGCCATAATAATCAGGCAGGAGCAAGGAATTAAAGGCATACAGATTGGAAGAGAAGAAGTCTAACTCTTCCTATTTGCAGATGACATGATAGTCTACATAGAAAAACCTAAGGAATCCAGCAAGAAGCTTTTGGAAATCATCAGGCAATACAGTAAGGTGTCAGGCTACAAAATTAACATTCAAGAGTCAGTGCCATTCTTCTATGCAAACACTAAGTTAGAAGAAGATGAAATCCAGAAATCAATTCCTTTTTCTATAGCAACAAAAACAATAAAATACCTAGGAATAAACCTAGCCAAAGAAGTGAAAGACTTGTATACTGAAAATTATGAGTCACTACTCAAGAAAATTGAAAAAGACACAAAGAAGTGGAAAGATAGTCCATGTTTATGGGTAGGAAGAATTAACATCATCAAAATGAATATACTACCCAGGGACATATACAAATTTAATGCTATCCCCACAAAGATCCCAACCACAATTTTTAGGAGAATAGAACAAATGCTACAAATGTTTATCTGGAACCAGAAAAGACCTAGAATTGCCAAAACAATCTTGAGAAGAAAGAAAAGAACCAGAAGCATCACACTCCCAGATCTCAAACTGTATTATAGGTCCGTTATCAAAACTGCTTTGTACTGGAACATGAATCGACACACTGACCAGTGGAATAGAATTGACAGCCCAGAAGTAAGCCCCCACACCTATGGACATCTAATCTTTGACAAAGGTGCCAAGACTATTAAATGGGGAAAGCAGAGTCTCTTCAACAAATGGTGTTGGAAAAAATGGGTTGAAACATGCAGAAGAATGAAACTGAACCACTATATTTCACCAAACACAAAAGTAAATTCCAAGTGGATCAAGGACTTGAGTGTTAGACCAGAAACTATAAGATACTTAGAGGAAAATATTGGTAGAACTCTTCTGCATAAATTTTAAAGACATCTTCAAATGAAAGGAATCCAATTACAAAGAAGACTAAGGCAAGCATAAACTTATGGGACTACGTCAAATTAAAAAGCTTCTGCACAGCGAAATAAACCACTACCCAAACCAAGAGACGCCTCTCAGAATGGGAGATCTTTACATGCCATACATGAGACAAGAGGCTAATAATGAGAATACATAAAGAGCTTGCCAAACTCAACAACAAGATAACAAATAACCCCATCCAAAAATGGGGGGAGGACATGGACAGAATATTCACCCCAAAAGGCCGAGAAACACATGAAAAAATGCTCCAAGTCTTTGATTGTCAGAGAAATGCAAATAAAGACAACAATGAGATACCACTTCACTCCTGTGAGAATGTCATACATCAGAAAAGGTAATAGCAGCAAATGCTGGAGAGGTTGTGGGGTCAAAGGTACCTCCTGCACTTCTGGTGAGAAAGTAAATTGGTCCAACCTCTGTGGAGAACAGTCTGGAGAACTCTCAGAAGGCTAGAAATGGACCTACCCTGTGATTCTGCAATTCCTCTCCTGGGGATATATCCTAAGGAACGCAACACACCCATACAAAAAGATCTGTGTACACATATGTTCTTGGCAGCACAATTTGTAATAGACAAAACCTAGAAGCAACCCAAGTATCCAACAACAGATGAGGATGAGCAAGTTGTGGTATATATATATATACAATGGAATACTACTCAGATATAAAAAATGGTGACTTAACCGTTTTTTGGCAGATCTTGGATGGACCTTGAAAAATTCATGTTAAGTGAAATAAGTCAGAAACAGAAGGATGAATATGGAATGATCTCACTCTCAGGCAGAAGTTAAAAAACAAGATCAGAGAGAAAACACAAGCAGAACCTGAAATGGAATTGGCATATTGCACCAAAGTAAAAGATTCTGGGATGTGTGTGTGTGTGTGGGGGGGGAGAATACAGGTCCAAGAAGGCTGACAGAGGATCTAGTGGTGGTTGTATTGTTATATGGAAAACTGAGAAGTGTTATGCATGTACAAACTATTGTATTTACTGTTGAATGTAAAACATTAATTCTCAAATAAAGAAATTAAAAAAATAGTAATATTAGTCCTATTTTACAGATGAAACTGAAGGTTCAGGAAAAAAATAATATAGATAGGAAGAGCTAGATTATAAACTCTAATACCTATGTTCTTTCATCATAAAAGGGAAGGAAAGCATGTCAACATACTCAACATAAAATATAAAAATTTCTCCATGAATGTGTGAACAAATTCTACAATGATAATATTATTCTTATCTCTTTTTTTTGCCTCCTGGAGCCCATTTTTCCCATTTTGTTGCCCACTGTTTTTATTGTTGTCATTGCTGTTGTTGGATAGGACAGAGAAATCGAGAGAGATGGGGAAGGCAGAGAGGGGGAGAGAAAGATAGACACCTGCAGACCTGCTTCACTGCCCCTGAAGCGACTCCTTTGCAAGTGGGGAGCTGGAAGCTCAAACCGGGATCCTGATGCCGGTCCTTGTGCGTCATGCCATGTGCACTTAACCTGCTGTGCTACTGCCCTCCTCCAATTCTTAACTTATCTTCTATAGGCAAAAAAGTAGTAGGGTCATACAAATACTATTAATTTATATAACAATCATAGAAAGACAATTTATAGGTATCATTAGTCTTACAGCCTTGGATAAATCATTATTTTTTTTCACCATCTCTATAATGACAACTGTAATGTCTAATGAATTAAGCTAAGTTAGGTGTTAAGGAGATATCTAATTCACCTGTTGTGGAGGAAACAAAATTCAAATTCATTAAACAAGTAGACAGTCAACTTGATGCACTGAATTCAATGGAAGTTCTTTGCACAACTAGCAAAACATGAAGGAATTTGTTTTTTGGTCATGTGCAAAGTCAGTGGGGACAGGGATGAGTGTGGGTCTCACCTGTTGTACTTACATACACATATAAGAATCTCCAAATAGACCTGAGGTATACTGAGAATTGCATTCTGTATACTGTAACCTTCCCTCGTATACATCTAAGTTTTATTTCCTAACTGAACAAGAATCTGAAAACCAAGAAAAAGGGAGGGCAGGAAACAGAAGAGGAAGAGGTCTTTAAATAAGACTCTAGTTGATTTTTTTATCACTATTATCACAGTAAGGTTTTATATCTAGGTACCCAGGGTCCTAAATTAAACATCAAATACAATCCTGCACTGGAAACATGAAGTATGGCTTCTGTGGGGGAGTCCTGACAGCTTCACTCCTCTCTACATCGTGGCCATGTAATAATCTCTTCAAGCTGTGGCAGGAAGTATATTATCAAGTCTCCTGTCAGCATAAAGAGGAGCTGGAGCAGAGGGAGAAGGACATTACAATGTGTTAATTTTATTAAGTCATTTAAAACTGAATTGCTTTGCTTTCTAACACTCCTACCAGGCAGCTCAGAAATCAATGCTCACCCCAGTTTTTAAAGTAGTGAGAGCCCATCTGTACACTGTTTCAAGTAGGAGCTCTGGGGCTCCAGTAGAAAGCAAGCAAGTGATAAAGTGGCATGGAAAGAGGAACAAGGGGGAGAGAGCTGGTGGTGGCACGCTGGGTTAAGCGCACATAGCACAACATGCAAGGATCCCTGCGAGGATCCCTGTTCTAGCCCCTGGCTCCCCACCTGGAGGGGGAGGATGCTTCACAATCGGTGCAGCAGGTCTGTAGGTGTCTACTCTTCTCTCTACCCCTCTATATCTCCCCATTCTCTCTTCAACTTCTCTCTGTCCTATCCAATAAAATGGAAAAAATGGTCTCCAGGAGTAGTGGACATAGTGCTGGCACAGAGCCCCAGTGACAACCCTGGAGTTTAAAAGGGGGGGGCAATGGAAGAGACGAGTATCTCAGTGGTGGTTACTTAAAAGTGGGGATATGTATATCCTAATGTGGATCTTAAGTACAACACAGTTCCTTTTCTTACTTCCTTTTTTTTTTTTTTTTAATTTGGCACCAGGCGATTTTGCTAACTAGAGAGTTTGCTCCATAACAATAAACATAATTGCTTCTAAGCACTGATTTCTTGTTTCTATTGGGAATATATGGGCATACAGGTGAACACTCCCAAGGCAAATACATTTGCCTTGACTTAAACAGATAATATAGAGTGACGCTGACCTAATTCCAGATATGACAGTGACGCAAAGTTCCCAAAGTCAATTAGCCAGGCAGAAACTGCATGGGGTCCCAACCATGGAGACTGAACTAAAATTATCTACATGTCATTATCATGGACAGAGGTAGCAACGGTCCTTTGAAACCTGTACTCTGTTAAGTGGTCACCATCCCTGGGGAGTATTAACTGATCAAAATACACATTCTAGATAGTATAAATAGATGACTTACCTCTCTTGACAAGAGCTGGAAGATCTCTCACAGAACATGTACTGTTGGAAGTAGTTGTCAGGACGGAAATGTCAGCAGTAGCTATCATTCATAGGACGTTATACTAAGCACTTTAAAGGGACTAACTCATTTAATCTTGGGACTAATCTCATTTAATGAAGTATATACTATTATTTGCTGTTTTGCAGTGGAAGGGAAATAAAGCACCAAGAGATGAACAGGCACAGGACTACACAGCTATCCATTCCGCACAGGAATCTGTCCCTCTGCATTATGGTTTCAGAGCCTGAGCTTTTAATGACTCCAGTATACTGCCTCCTCCTGACAGAAGTGAACATCAGTTCTGATCTTGTAACTGTCGATAAAAAGAAAGGAGAAAGAAAAGGACTACTTGCTGCTGACACTTTCAGTAAAGGCTCAAAGCAAGTGACTTGGGTATCTCAACATCTACATTGAAATAAAATTCACTTATTATTATTAACTTATTATTAACAAGGAACCTAGTTAAAGGATGCAATTCAATGCTCTTTTTTGTGTTTTTGTGTAGCTATGCAGTCATCATCACAATTAATTTTAAAATATTTCATCACCTATAAAGTAACCACACTATACCCATTAGTAATCACCCCCACCCCGGTCCCATCACTGCATTTCTCTCAGTCTCAGGCATCTTTCAGTTGACCTTCTCTCTCTAAAATTTGCTTATTCTGGACATTTCTTTCTTTTTCTTTACTTTTTTTTTTTTTGCCTCCAGGGTTATTGCTGGGGTTCAGTGCCTGAACTACGAATCCACTGATCCTGGAGGCTACTTTTTTTTCTTTTGTTGCCCTTGTGTTTATTGTTGTTACTGGATAGGACAGAGAGAAATTGAGAGAGGAAGGAAGACAAAGAGGGGAAAGATAGACACCTGCAGACCTGCTTCACTGCTTGCAAAGCAACCCCCCCCCCCCGCAGGTGGGGAGCCGGGGACTTGAACCAGGATCTTTATTCCAGTCCTTGTGCTTTGCACCATGTATGCTTAACCCACTGGGCCCAGCCCCCTGACTTTCTGATAAATAAAATCACACAATATTTATTCTTTTGTGAATGGCTTTTTTGCCACTAGGGTTATCGCTGGAGCTCAATAACTACAGGACTCCACTACTCCCTGCAAACTATCCCCTTTCTGAGAGGGAGATAGTGAGGAAAGAGACACAGTAGCACAGCCCTACCGCTTGTGAAGCTCTTCAACCCAACCCCATCCCAGAACTCCCATGAGGTGGTCAGGGGCTTGAATCCAGGTCCTCATGCGTGGCAACATGTGCACTCTACCAGGTAAGCCACCCCCCTGGCCCCATGAAAGATTTCTTTCACTCTGCATGGTTTCAAGCATTTTCCATGTTGTGGCATATGTCAGTGCCTTGTTATTTTCACTGTCAAATATCATTCCAATGTATGGATACCACAGTTTGTTTACCTCTTCTTAAGTAGGGTTGTTTCCACATCCTGAAGTACAAATATGTTGTGGTGAATGGTTTGCAGGTATGGTGTTGACATGTGCTTTCACTTCTCTCAAGAATGGAACTGCTGGATTATATGGCAACTCTATGTTTAACCTTTTGAGAACCTGCAAGGTTGTTTTCCGAAGTGACAGTAGCACTTATTTTCTCATCAGAAATGGTGTCAGGTTTCAGGGTGAAAGAGAGAGATAGAAAGAGGGAGAGACAGAGAAAGAGAGACCACAGAACAGCTCTGCTACTTGCATAATGTTCCCTGTGCCGGTGCTCCTAAGTGGTGGCTGGGGCGCAGGAACCCTGGCCACCAAGCATAGGAGAACCATTTCCTGGTCTCCCACGGTTGTGCCTTTAACTTTTGTTTTGGTATGCTACTGATTGAAAATAATGAACAGTGCATTTTGAGGGAAAGAAAAGCAATCAATATATAATAAAGTAGCTGTTATTAACTGCATAATAAGAGGCTAGTTTGATTGAGTTTAGCATGTTATGCTTTTAGTTCGATGCTTTCTAAAAGACCAAGCAGAGAGAATCAATGTGTTTTCCAAGCTTCAGTTTCCTCTGCATACACTATGAAAGACAACTTCATAGTCATTATAAAGGAAAGCTGAGAAGATAAAGAAATCAAATTGCTTTAAATTCTCTAACAGTCTAGGGTTTGTACATATGCACATGCCCCTTGACTATCCTAAAATTTAGAGTATTTTAAAATCTACAGACAAGTGTCCCACTTTGTACCATAGACATTTCAGAAAAGTTTGCAACCCAGATCATGTATAACATATTAAGATGTCTTACTATTTAAATTACCACTTCCTACTATACAAACTAAAGACTGTTATTAAAAATAATCTGTCTAAGGTATAGCAGGTTCTAGTTCTGTGGAGGAATGCAACCATTAAACCATATTTCAAAATAAATAAAAATATAAAAAACAAACAAGCAAAAAACAGACTTCACTCTAATAAGTTGTCTCGGTCACCAACCGTAAGGGTTCTGATTCCTGACCTGAGGTCCATCTCTAGAGGCTAATATCTTCTTTTCTTTATTTATTTCCTTTTTTTTTTTTTATCAGGAGGCCTGATGGTTTATGGTAAGTACACTGTAAGTAGTACATGTGTAAAATTTCTGTTTTCTGCAAAACATTCTCACCCCAGTCTAGGTCCTCCACCACCTGCTGTTCTGGTTTTAAAACTCAGCCCACCAGGATGAGCCTACTCAGCGCAAGACATGAGCCTTGATTCTCTTCATAAATCCTGACCAAGACTCTTTTCTTGTCTTTTTTGGTGCTTCTATTTCTCTAATGGACATGCCAGTTTAAAGGATTCCTTTCCTCGCAGGAGCTGAGCCGACTCCTCAGTCCTCTTCCCACTACCCTCCCTTACTCCTATGCTACCTCAGCTGCACTGACTTGCCTCCAAGTCTGGATTTTCATGTATGTTTCCCCCCAAAGATGAAATCATTTGGACCTATTTCTAAGAACTCTTCTGGCTATTTATTGGGAGAATGAAAAAAATCAAAGAGGGAAAGAAATTAGCCAAGATCCAGTCCAGTTTCTAGTCATACTAAATCCATTGGATCTGAAACTGTAGGAAAGATCATGGTTTAAGGTTTAGAGTAAGGGTATTAAAAAGAAAAAAAAGAAGAAAAAAAAAAAGGAGGGGAAAGCCTAGAGGTAGGCCCAACACTCTGTATCTTAGTAACTTCTTCAGTTTTTTTTTCATGCATACTTAAACTTAAGAACCATTGATCTGGACGAGGATGCCTAATAAGTGTTTTGGATAAAATGAGTTACCTCAAAGAACAATGAAGTCAGGGTGTGATGATACCTTTGAGGTAGAGCGCACACCTTACTATATGTGAGCACCACGTGCAAACACTACAGGCATCACAGGAAGAGGAGAAACTCCACCAATGGTGGAACTGTGCTTCAATGTTACTTACACTCCTTTTTCAATTTCTCCCTTTCCCTAAGAATACAGATTGAAAAACTGGGTCACAGAGGCTACTCAAAGGTATTACTCAAGTACAAGGTTCTCTGTATCCTTAGCACTCTATTTTTAAAAAGGAAAATTAAACCTACATTATTGATACAGAAAAATAGCTGGAGTGGTCTATGTAGTAAGACCATGGTTACTGTCTAATTTTAATTTTGAAATTATTAAAGTATATCTTCTCCACACAGAAAAATGTTTAGAAAGGTATACATCTAACTGCATAGTGGATTTATGGGGAATTCATAGTCTTTTACATGTATCTGTAATTTTCAATTTATGAGCATACTGTTTAAATTTATACATATATATATTTATTTATATATATAAATGATTAATCTATGAGACTTTTACTCCTCTCTGGCAATAATCAGGTAAATTAACTCAGTTCCCACAGATTTCAGTGTCTAGCCTAATCAAGCGTAATGGTGTTTTAGGGAATTCTAGAGGAAGTACGGCAGAGATAGCACTCTTGTTTCCTGGGTCAATCATCAGTACTTCTAACTAAAGCTGCTATGCCAGGAAACGACAGGTCATGAAGCCTAAGAGATTCTGCCTTTCTCAAATAGGCCAAATTTAAAAGGAGAGGTGGTGGGGGTAGGGGTGACAGCTCTGAGAGAAGAAAGTGTGGAATAAAATCCTCAGGGTTCTCTTGTAAGACACCAACAAAAAAGTAGAGAAAAAAAAAGCCATGGCTTTTCTGACAACCCAATAGCATCATACACAAAAGATATGCTGTCATTTCTATACATCCACCCATTCATTCTTCTCTGCCTACAAGCATGTAGGTGTAACAAACATAAAATACAGAAGTTGTTCCAGAAACCAGAGAAACTCAAGACAAAAAAAAAAGTTTCAGTAATCTATAATAATTGACTAGTTCATCTTCATTAAAAGAAAACTACTTACACCAGGGGTCTTTTTAATTTGAGATAACAAAACTAATAAAGGTTAAACCATTTTTTTTCTATCCAAACATACTCTACTTCTGGGACCCTAACAGAAGACAAAAAGATATTACTAATGCCCCAATACCTTCAATTCTATATGAGGAGTAATTTATTTTCTAGGTTGGAGACTACAGTCACTTTTTGAAGAGACTGTGACTGCTTATGCTCTGCCTCATATAGTGTTTCAGATAATAAAATGGGGGAAAAAGTGACGACAGGACATAAAGGTGATAAAAACACTGATTAAAAAAATGTTTGGTATTATTTTCATTTATTGGATAGAGACAGCCAGAAATCAAGAGGGAAGAGGAAGACAGAGAGGAAGAGAGACAGAGAGACAGAGAGACACCTGCAGCCCTGTTTCACCACTCGCAAAGCTTTCCCCCTGCAGGTGGGTACTTGGGGCTGGAATCCGGGTCCTTGCACATTGTAACATATGAGCTCAACCAGGTACACCACCACACGACCCCAAAACACTGATTTTTGTATACTGATTTTATAGCTTGCCACCATACTATATTGTTCAATAATTTCCAAGAGTTTTCTACTGGATTCTTTTGAATTTTCTCTCTCTATATATACTATTATAGTATTTGTAAATAGTGATAGTTTTACTACTCTTCCAATTCATGCCCCTTTAATTCCTTTCTCTCACCTAAATGCTATGCTTAGGACTCACAAGGACAGTAACAGTGATAATGGGTAACCCTGCCCTGAAATTGACCAAGAGGAAAAGCTTTCAGTTTCTCATTACTGAACATGATGTTGGCTGTAGGTCTGCTGATATAAATATCAATAGTTTGCATAATTTCTCATCTAGTCAATTCTTTTTAATATTTTGATCATGAAAGGATATTGAATTTTATCAAAGGCTTTATCTGCATCTGCTGAAATAATCATGTTGTTTTTGATTTTCCTTTTGTTGATGTGGTGGATCATATTTATTGATTTACATATACTAAACCAGCCTTGCATCCCTGGAATAAATCCTTCTTGGTCACAGTGCACAATCTTTTTAATGTAGTGCTGTATCGAGTTCGCTAGAATTTTGTTCAGTATCTTAGCATCTATGTTCATCACGGATACTAGACTGTTTAGTTTTCTTTTGTTGTGTCTTAGTTCATTTTTGGTATCAGGATGACACTGGCTTTTCAGAAGGAGGGTATTCCTGTGTCCTCAATATTGTGAATATATTGAAGAGCTTGGAAAGTGTAGGTAGTTAGCAACTCCTCCTTTAAAGGTTTTATAGAATTCATTTGTAAAACCATCTGTTGTTGGGAAGACTTCTGATTACTTTTTCAATTTCTTTGGCTATAATTGGTCTATTAATGTTTTCCAGTTCCTCTTGGTTTGATCTTGGGAAGTTATCCATTTCTTCCAGGTGCTCTAGTTTGGTGGCATATAGCTGTTCACAAAAGCCTTATATGATACTTCAGATTTCTACAGTGACTGTTGCGGTTTCTTTCCCTTCATTTACAGTCTGATATTGTGTCAAAACAAACTTATGTTCCTTTTCCTATTTAACTATGAGAGATTTTAATTCTCAAGTCAAGTCAGCTAACACCAATATCAGGCAGTTCCCAAGAAAGTATCTGGGTAGGAAAAGAGAGGCTGAGCTAGCTATTCATAATCCCTCTGGCATGTTCGGCTCCCAGTCCATTCCCTCTCTGGTATGGCTTCTCACAGAATCAGTCCTACAGCCCCATAATATTTTTGGGGGAGGACAGATCTGGGAAGATGAAACTATTTCCCCCATCCAACTATCTAGGTCACAAGGATAAAAGTATTTGCAGTGGCAGCTGGATCCATAAAGTGGAGGTAAAACAAGATGCTAGTGCTGTACACCAACCTGATGGCTTTGGAGCCTGTTCCATCCAGTCCACAGCACAAGCTAGCCAGTATCTCAGATGCCTCTGACTGGATTTAATGGATACAAAGGATACTAGACTCAAAGGTAAAGGAAGATTTAAAATGCACTCGTCTGCAGTTCAGGGAAGATAGTGAATGATTATATGATTATCAGTCATCAAATACAGAAGAGGAGAAACATGACTCATCTCTAGGTATATTAGATGACTAAATGAGTAGGTTTAATTAGATCTTGATGTAGCATTCACAGAGACTATCATTAATATTCCTCAAATTTAGCTCAAAGAAAAAGAAGTATTTGGGATACCAACACTCAATTGATTCCAAAACATACTTACGTTAGGGTCTGAACTCTTGAACTTGAGTCTTTCCACCAGTTCTATCATAGCTGCCTTCAGTCCACCTGAATCTTTGCTCTAGAAAAAAAATAATAAGGGTCACTAGACAGCACTTTGTTGCTCTCTGAGACACAAACAGCATTTCACAAGACAATGAAATAGAAAGTTTTTTTTTATCAGCCTAGAGAAATGAACAAAGGACTAAAGAGAACTGTGCTGTCACTCTTATATTGTCAAAGAGGACTGAGACATAATTTGTCTAGTGACCTAGGAGAACCATTAGAATGAAAACTAATTGCAATTTGTACAGGCTGACTCACTGTTTCATCAAAGAGCTCAACCAGGCCAGTGTTCACTGAGGGCAGAGGTGCTGCAAAGGGATTTATTTCCATGTGGAATGTCCACTTAATGACCTGCTCATCTACTGATATTTATTTTGAGTCTCTACATGTCAAATATGAAGACATGTCATTTTAAATATTTGTAAAACAAAAACAAAGGAAACACCCTGGGATTTAACTGGGAATGGCATTACAGTGTGCTGGCTAAGTGTATAGGTTTTTGAGCTAGACATATAAGGCTTCACATTTGGAGTCTCTCATTAGCTGAATAACCTCAAGCAAAATATTGAATCTCTCAAAACCTTCTCTTCTACAAAATGGGGATAATAAAGTAAGGTTATTTTGAGAAACTGAAGTAGTGTTTTAGAAGTATGTGGCACATAGTAGGTCTCATTGTAGCCATCTATTTTTATTCATTGGATTATCATGATTTTAGTAGCACAGACCAACAGAAATGTATCGTAAGCCACAAATGCAAACTATATATACAATTTTAAGATTATAGGAATAATAGATTAGATGGACACATTGCATTTTAATAATTTTTAGGGGGTCAGGTGGTAGCGCAGCAGGTTAAGCACAGGTGGTGCAAAGCGCAAGGACCAGCGTAAGGACCCGGGTTTGAGCCCCCGGCTCCACACATGCAGAGAAGTCACTTCACAGGCAGTGAAGCAGGTCTGTAGGTGTCTTTCTCTCCCCCTCTCTGTCTTCCCCTTCTCTCTCCATTTCTCTCTGTCCTATCCAACAACGAACTACATCAACAACAACAATAATAACCACAACAAGGCTACAACAACAAGGGCAACAAAAGGGGGAAAGAATGGCCTCCAGGAGCAGTGGATTCATGGTGCAGACACTGAGCCCCAGCAATAACCCTGAAGGCAAAATAACAATAATAATAATTTTTAGTAGCACAGTCCAACAGAAAGATGACATAAACCACAAAGGCAAATGATATATGTAATTTTAAGTTGTACAGCCACAAAAATAAAATTAATTTTAAAGTATTTTACTTAACTCAGTAGACCAAAGTATTATCAGCATAACATGCATTTTCAGCATGAAGTGCTATATGTGTGTGTACACATATATATTTTTTCATTCTATATCTTTGAAATCTAGTGTGCATTTCACATGTACTATCCAATTCAGTTTGGTTTGGCCATATTTTAAGATTCAGATCATTGATGCAAGAGGCACACTGGCTGGATCAATTCCCAATTCTGCCATTAACAATGTGATCTCAGGCAAGACACTTAGACTCTGTACCTCTATTTCTTTATCTGTAGTGTGAAGCTAGCAGCCATCCCTATTTCATAGGGCTATAGTAAGATAAAATGAGTTAATAGTTTACATTAATATGCCAAAGGAACAAACTAAAAGCAGAGCTAACACTCAGTAAACCCAAGAGGGATATAAAAAATTTTCATTTCTATTTTCTATAACCCTCACAAAGTTTTTAATTCCTCAAGGGTAAGAATAGCATCTATAGGGACCAGGCAGTAATGCTTCAAGTAAAGTCCACACATTATCATACGTGAAGACCCAGGTTCAAGACCCCAACCCCCACCTACAAAGGGAAAATTTCATGAGTGGTAGAGCAGGCTACAGGTTCCTCTCTTTCTTCCTTTCTATTTTTCTTTGATTCTAACATAAAAAAGAAATGGTTATGGTTATGCAAACAGACTCTCATGCCTGAGGCTCTAAAGTCCCAGGTTTAATCCCCTGCACCACCATAAACCAGAGCTGAACAGTGCTCTGGTAGAAAGAAAGAAAGAAAGAAAGAAAGAAAGAAAGAAAGAAAGAAAGAAAGAAAGAAAGAAAGGGTTATAAATGCAAACTAGTGCAGCCTCTTTGTAAGACTACATGGAAAGTCCTTAAACAAATAAAAATGTCACTACCTTATGATCCCTCGATACCACTCTTAGGAATTTATCCAAAGGACACTTAAACACTAATTAGAAGGGTCAGATGCATCCCTATGTTCATAGTTGTATTATTCATAATAGCCAAAGAGTGGGAGCAGCCTAAATGCCCATCAACAAATAACTTTCTAAATAAGATATATATCACATGGAATACTACTTTACAATAAAAAAAAAAAGATGATATAGTGTCCTTTGGGACAAAATGAATGGAACGAGAGGTTATTATGCTTAGCAAAATAAGTAAAGAAAGGAAAGATAGCTAACAAATGGTTTCACTTACATATGGAGTCTAGAGAACTGATACACATGAACTTGGAAAAAACCCCAAACTGATACTCAGTTTAGATGTACTTTACAAGCTTAACTTAGCTGACTTTCCTGTTCTAGCTATGGTAATTTTCATAATTTAAATTTTTAGAATGATGGTTTACAAATCTCCTATTTTCTCTACCAAATCAAATCTTTAATCTCTATGGTCTCACAGCAGACAGCTGGGAAAAGGAATCCAGAGGTCACATACCAGGCAGTGGGTGAGAACTGAAGAATCTAAAAAAGGGTTAAGTTGCCAGACACAATCCTGCTTTTATGAGATGATCAGACAATTAAAGCCTGTCTGGTGATATCATTCCTCTAACCTGCTTCTCACTAGCTGAACAAGCAGGTCACCTGTCCCTGGAAAGCTCTCTTCCCCCACATCCCAGCTGCCAGCACCCATTTTAAGCTTCTCAGTAAGAATTCTGACATATTCTGACTTTCCCTCTGGCTTTCAAGGAGAGAATGGAATGCACCAAAATGTGCCTCAAAACATTCAGAAAAGAAACAGGACGAGGAAGGAATCCCTAAGAAGCAGACAGCCTATTTGCAGGCAGATGTGCCTTGTCTAGAGAGATAAGGGGTCCCTTACTCTTCATAAAATACTGTGTGTCAGCAGAACCCTTCCTTTTCACAAAGTGTCAGCAATATTGTCTACTCAGAGGAGAGGCACAGAGACTGCCTTCAGAAAATTCACCCAAAAAGAAATTCTTTTTGAAAATTATGAGATTAATTGGGGGTCTATAACGAGCTAGCGAGTTGAATTCTAAATGGGTTGTAGGAAACTTTTCCAGTGGCTTTCTCTTTAACCCGTAACATAAGCAGCTGAACAAAAGGAAGAGGCTCATCTGGGCAAAACTGACCCTAACAGCTGCAGTGCTGAGGCAAAAGTATAAACAGAAAACTTCAGCCCCAAATCCACCTCCTTTCTTTTCCCACAATCCAGACTCTTACTGCCTTGTGGTAGTGGGGGATGGGTAGGAGGGAAGTCTTGTGCACAGGTGTTCAAGCTAATACAAAAGCTCTGAGGATAGTCTTCTCATGCAGAAATCATTTGGCCATACTTGGGGGGTCCTAGGGCTGTACATACCATATATGATGCTTAAAAGCTTTATTCATCTTTGGAAGAATAGATTCAGGAAGAGGCTAGAGGTGCCCTGGAAGTAGGTGTAGGCCATTTCTTTGGGTAATAATGGGCCCTGGGTGCTTGAGATTGGTCTGGAAAGGGACAGACATGGTTAAATGTGAGACCTCTAAAGCACTTGGTTTAGAGCATAGGACCGGGACACAGACTGTATGGGTCTCATGGTAATAGTTAAGATTGTCTTAAAACCATAGGGTGATATCACATTTTAGTTAATTATTTAGAAGCTAGTTATTAGTCAGAAGGTAATCACAACAGGAGACTGTGCCCTCATATCTCTCTACCTATGATGATTTGTCTCTGAAACCTGTGTTCTAGTTGAGAAGTGGATCAAGAGAATAACAAAAGGTACATTGACTCCAGCCTTATTCACAGTTGGTTCCACAGATGACCAGATTCTACTGTGATAATCTTTCACAAAATCAATGTGACTGGCAAAGAAGTCACAGTTGCCTTATATCTTACTTTTACACCATCCACTCTATCCAATGGGCTCTAAGAGCATATGAGTTCAATGTAAGCCTATCTTCTTTTTGCAGCACCCCCACAAAAATGTACAGAATAAAAAGAGACAAGTACTATGTTGTAAAACCCACCTCCAGAGTTTAATCTGTGGGGCTATGGGATGCTTAATAAAAGTCAGTTCCTAGGGATGAGTCACAATAAAGTAAAAGGATGAGTTAAATACTTTATTTTAGAGTAGTATTCTTTACTTTTCAAAGCAATTTCATATGTTCTTTCATTGGCATTTCAAATAAACTAAAAAAGCATCATATTCTCACTTTACAGCTCAGAAAAGGGTTGGTGGAAATTATGCAAGGAACTCCAAACTCAGAGATCTTATGTACAGTTTCACAAAACACAGTAGAAAAAAGGGATTGAATATGGAGCTCTTAGGTGGGCATTGTGTCAGAATGTACTCCTTCTATCCTATAGTCTTGTCAATATTTCCATTTTATAAACAAAAAAGTAAAATAAGATAGTACTGTATTTTCTTTACAATAAAGTGGTTCTGAGGAAGTTAAATTATGTCACAGAGATAGCCAGTAGCAAAACAAAGATCAGAAAGATATAGATGAAAATGATTTAAAATATAAAGACAACAAGAGTTGGATATCAAGAGCCCACAAGAAAATTGAGAGTTCCTATACACAGAAAAGGCCAAATAAACTCAAAATAAATTCTAACCAAGTATATAAACACAATAGAAATGCAATGTGGCTAATAAATACATGAAAAGATGGTAAAAAAAAAATACTTAACTTACTTGGATTTAAGATATCATTTCTTATGCGTAATACCATAATACTGAGAAAACATATAAAAAGACCTGATCTGATAGTATCAAGTAAGTTAGGGCTTTGAGAAATTCAGGGACTTTATGTTACTGATGTAAAATGATTTAAGTCTACTTTGAATCACATGCCTAGTAAGTTCATTTCTCTTTCCTTGAGAAATACTAGCAAATCTATCAAAAAGTTATGCAAACAAATTTATTGTTGCATTATATGTGATTCTGAAAAACCAGAAACATCACAGACATGCACCTAAAGTGGCTAAATAAATTATGATATTGCAGACTTCTGGAGGTGGGACTAAAGAGTAGGAGCAGCTACATTTCTTTCCTTCCCTTCCCTCCCCTCCCCTCCCCTCCTCTCCTCTCCTCTCCTCTCCCCAGTCAACTAGGAATAGCAGAGGAAATTGTCTCAGACCACAAGAAGACAGGACTAGAACTACATTGGGAACCCACCAAATCACTAGTAAGTGCAAACATGTGTGGCTCATGGACAAAGAGGAGCCTAATGAGAGATTCCTATGGCTAAAGCCCACATATACTCCCAAGCAACTGTTAATAGTCTGGAAGTTTGCTGGTTAAGGTGCCATCTCCAGTCTGTTTTACCAACAAAAAGACTGCTGAGGGGAGGACAGTACTCCCCTAAAGCTCACCAAATGTAACTGTGAGTCTCCAATTCTACTGTACCTCAGAGGCTGGAGCAGCAACCGGAAGGCCCCATGCTGACATTGAAAGGCAGAGAACTGGCTAGGAAACACAGGAGAAGATGTACATCCCAGTGGACTAGAGCCTTTCCACAGTGTTATCCCAATGAATTAGGAGACACGGTAATAACTGACACAGAACCCACAGAGTATAAATGGGATTTATTTGGAAACTCACAGGGCCAAGTAGTGCTGTCAGTTTGGCCCTGGCTGCTGGCAGTTGAATAGAGGCCAGGGCTTTGGATCCTCCAGCCTTGGGAGTTTCTTTGCATAACCACTGTGCTATCTCTCCCCTACCCTGATTTATCTCTTGGTCAGGAGTGAGTAGGCCAAAAAGCCTATTTATAGGTAAAAATCCCTCAGGCTCCCAAGGCCTACAGGGAAGAAAAAGAACAAAAGAGGTTTTAACACCCACTGTGCTTCAACTCAGGGATTGAGATAATACTGAAAAAACTGTTGATTTCCACAACTGTGAACTGTTTAAGTACTTTACTTAGGCACAAGTCAATCCAGGCAAGAGTAATCAGTAGATTGAAAAGTATTGAGAGAGGGACCTCATAACACTTTATATACAATGGTTAAACCAAGAAGAAACATTAGAGAAATGAACTAGGACAAAAGCCCAGCTAAAAGTTCCAAAGGTAGTGTGGCACATAAGAATAAGGACAACATACAAACATACAAATGAGGATTATTCACAGAAGACTAGAAAGACTAGTAGCAGATTTCTCCACACAAACATTACAGGCCAGAAGGTAATGGCAAGATGTTTATTGAGTGCTCAATGAGAAAGGCTTCCAACCAAGACTACTGTATCCTGCTAGACTGTCATTCAGACTAGATGGAGGCATAAAAACCTTCTCAAACAACAGCTGAAGAAATCAACTATCACCAAGCCGGCCCTGAAAGAAGTTCTGAAAGGTCTCCTACAAACAATCATATCACTATAAATATGCCATATATCAGAAAACTAAAAACCCACAATAATGACATTAAAATATCTTCAATCTATAATATCAAATGTCAGTGGCCTGAATTCACCTATTAAAAGGCACAGAGTAGGAAGAAGGATCAGAAAACACAACCCAGCCATATGATGTCTGCAGGAATCCAACATAACTCAACAAGTCAAACACAGACTCAAAGTGAAAGGATGGAAAGCTATCACACAAGCCAATGGACCACAAAAAAGGGCAGGAACAGCTATCCTCATATCTGAGGCGACAGGCCTTAAAATAAATAAAATTTTTAAAAGATAGAGATTCACATTACTTAATGCGCAGAGGATAAGTCAGTCAGGAGGACTTAACAATTATTAACATCTATGCACCCAATGAGAGGCTATCTAAATACATCAAAAATTTACTGAAAGAGCTACAGCAATATATTAACAGCAACACAGTAATAGTAGTAGGGGACTTCAACGCCCCACTCTCTTAACTTGACAGATGGTCCAGGCAGAAAATCAATAAAGACATGAGGGAGCTAAATGAGGAGATAGATAAACTAGAACTATTGGACATTTTCAGAGTCATTCATCCCAAGAAACTAGAATAAACATTCTACTCAAGTCCACATGGGTCATTCTCAAGGATAGACCATATGTTAGGCCACAAAGACAACATCAGGAAATTCAAGAGCATTGAAATCATTCCAAGCATCTTCTCAGATCACAGTGGAATTAAACTAACACTTAACAATCAACAAAAGATTAGTAATAGTCCCAAAATGTGGAAGCTCAACAGTACACTACTTAACAACTACTGGGTCAAAGAGGAAATAAAGGAAGAAATAAAAATATTTCGAGAGTTCAATGAAAATGAAGACACAAGCTATCAAAATATTTGGGAAACAGCTAAGGCAGTACTGAGAGGGAAGTTCACAGCCATACAAGAAAACATTAGGAAACAAGAAAAAGCACAAATAAACAAATTGATTGCATACCTTAAAGACTTTGAAAAAGAAGAACAAAGGAACCCTAAAGCAACAAGAAGGACAGAAATCACTAAAGTTAGGGAAGAAATCAGTAACAGTGAAAATAAGAAAACCATATAAGAGATCAACAAAAATAAATGTTAGGAAAGGGAAGGGGATGGGATGTGGTGTTCTGGTGGTAGGAACTGTATGGAGTTGTACCCCTCTTATCCTATGATTTTTGTCAGTGTTTCTTTTTTATAAATAAAAATTAATAAAAATTAAAGCAAAAGAAATGTGCAGAAGAATGAAACTGAGCCACTGTATTTCACCAAACACAAAAGTAAATTCCAAGTAGATCAAGGACTTGGATGTTAGACCAGAAACTATTAAATACTTAGAGGAAAATATTGGCAGAACTCTTTTCTGTCTAGATTTTAAAGACATCTTCAATGAAATGAATCTAACTACAAAGAAGCTAAGACAAAATTAAACCAGTGAGACTACATCAAACTAAAAAGCTCCTGCACAGCAAAAATAAACCACTACCCAAACAAAGAGACTCCTCACAGAATGGGAAAGATCTTTACATGCCATACATCAGATAAGAGGCTAATAACCAAAATATATAAAAAGCTTGTCAAACTCAACAACAAGAAATGACCCTATCCAAAAATGGGGAGAGGACATTAACAGAATATTCACCACAGAAGAGATCTGAAAGGCCAACAAAAATATGAAAAAATGCTCCAAGTCATTGTCAGAGAAACGCAAATGAAGACAACAATGAGATACCACTGCACTTTTGTGAGAATGTCATACATCAGAAAAGATAGCAGCAATAAATGCTGGGGACAAAGGAACCCTCCTGCACTGCTGATGGGAATGTAAATTGGTCTAACCCCTGTGGAGAGCAGTCTGGAGAGCTCTCAGAAGGCTAGAAGTGGACCAACCTTATGACCTTGCAATTCCTCTCCTGGGGATATATCCTAAGGAAACCAAACACAACTATCCAAAAAGATTTGTGGATAGCTATGTTCATAGCAGCACAATTAATAATAGCCAAAACCTGTAAGCAACTCAGGTGTTTCAACAACAGATGAGTGGCTATTGTGCAAGTTATGGTCTATATATACAATGAGATACTACTCAGCTGTTAAAAATGGTGATTTCACTGTTTTTAGCCCATCTTGGTGAAGCTTGAAGAAATCATGTTAAGTGAAATAAGTCAGAAAACAGAAAGATGAATATGGGATGATCTCAGTCTCAGGCAGAGATTTGAAAAACAAGATCAGAAGAGAAAACACTAAGCAGAACTTGGAACAGAGTTGGTGTGTTGCACTTAAGTGAAAAGACTCTGGGATGGGTGGGGTGGGGGTTCAGGTCCTAGAACATGATGGCAGAGGGTCTAAAGGGGGTTGTATTGTTATGTGGAAAACTGGAAAATGTTGTGCATGTACAAACTATTCTATTTACTGTTGACTATAAAACAGTAATCCCCAATAAAAATATAAATAATTATGATATTTAGAAACTATGGTATATAAGATAGCAAATGAAAATGATGTTCTGTATGTACCTGTTATAAAGCAAGACATGATGTTTAATGTTTTCTAAACCTTGCAAACTGGGACCTAACATAAATATAAATTTATTTTAAACCACAAAAATGAGTTATTTTCTTTTTTTTTCCTTCATTTTATTGGGAGATTAGTGGTTTATAACACACTCATTTACACAAGTACAATTTCTCATCTCCACATGATAGGAGTCTATAAAACATGGGAGACATATATGTATGTTAACAACTAGAAAATCAAAGGTTTGATGGGGGGGAGTGGGCAGTAGTGCAGCAGGTTAAGAGTAAGTGGTCTGAAGCACAAGGACCAGCGTAAGAATCCTGGTTCAAGCCCCTGGTTCCCCACCTGCAGGGGAGTTGCTTCACAAGCGGTGAAGCAGGTCCACAGGTATCTATCTTTCTCTCCCCTTCTCTGCCTTCCCCTCCTCTCTCCATTTCTCTGTCCTATCCAGCAACATCAATAACAACAACAATAACTATAACAACAAAGGGAAAATAAATAAATATTTTTTAAAAAAGGTTGGAGGGACCTGTATAAAAGGACAGTATAGGAAGTCTTAGACTGGGTGTCGGGTTAAGCGCAGCAGGTTAAGCGCATGTGGCGCAAAGCGCAAGAACTGGCATAAGGATCCCAGTTCAAGCCCCTGGCTGGCTCCCTGCAGAAGAGTCGCTTTACAGGCGGTGAAGCAGGTCTGCAGGTGTCTATCTTTCTCTCCCCCTCTCTGTTATGTGGAAAACTGGAAAATGTTGTGCATGTACAAACTAGTCTAGGCCTTTTAGATCTATCTCTAAAACATGTGTCATATTTCTCTCTGTCCTATCCAACAACGAACAACAACAACAATAATAACTGCAACAAGGGCAACAAAAGGGGGAAAGAATGGCCTGCAGAATCAGTGGATTCATGGTGCAGGCACTGAGCCCCAGCAATAACCCTGGAGGCAAAAAATATAAATATAAAAGAAAAAAAGGAAGTCTTAGACCTACTTAAACATATTCTTACTCTCTTATTATAATCCAGGATCCAAAAATGAAAGGAGGGAAAAGGACACATCTGGGGCTTGAGCTTGCCTAAACCTAAATGATAAGAAACTGTTTCTTTTGCTCTGCAAACATATATACCGGCAACTAGGAGAGAAAAGTCCATTACTTGGTGATCATATATGGGTTTCAGAAGGTTCAAATCCCTTAGAAGTGTTTGCAAAATTCGAGGTGTACTTGCACTTTTGTAGGCAAAGAGACATTAGTTTTTTCTCAGATGCCCCCAACGTTTAATGTTCCTCAGTAAAGTCTGTTGCACAGAGAAAAGAGACTCAGTGCTATTACTAACTCTCACATTAACTGATGTATGATTTTGGAAATTCATTTTTCATCTGAGTTCCTGTTTCTCAATCTACACACGATTGAAAGGAGCCAAATTAGTGTAACTTGGCATCCTGCAGCCTAACAAGCTTCTATTTTCTTTACTGGCTTTTATATCATTGCCCCACACAGAGTACTAAGAATTTCAAACTAGTAGTCAGCACTTAAAAACTAGGAGATATAAAATGTATCAATAAAACTTTCTAAACTATTTTGAAAATCTTAAGTATATAACTGTACTAGATTCCCAATCTCACATAGCTACAACTATGACTAAGAAGCAACCCACAGTAAGCATAAGGAACTCCTTTGTCATAGCTACCCTGGGTTCAATTTTCTTATTCATATTACTTTTCTGGTTGAAGCAACTACCTCTGATAGTTTTACTCCTCTAATGGTTCTTGTTATCCAAATTCCAAGAAAGGCAGGATATCTTTCTTCAAAGAGAATCAGTTTACCTCAAAGTTATATGTCCATCCATCTTCCCCCTTTCCCATTTATATGTAAAAGTGGCATCAGAACAGGAAAAAGGATTTCTGGACAACCAGTCTCTGTCCTTTCATGAGAATCAGTTTAGTTTAAGGTCAATTATCAACTGGGCACCAAAATGAGAAAAAGTTCTATATCAACAGCAATGTATATGTAAATCATATAAATATACAAACTGATTCCTAAATATTTAATTCCACATTATAAAGAGTCAGAAGATGGTGAGTTGAAAAAAGAACATTGCATGTTTCCCCTGTGTTGGTACCATGCATTAAAAAATAAAAAATCAATCCAACTTTCTTCCATTTTTACACAAAAGTTTCATTGATATTTGGGAGAATCAGTGAGAAAGGAACAGAAATAGAACACAGTAGCAGTCACATCACAAGTGAAAATTTTTTTACCATCTTGAGCTTCCACATCTAAATCCACTCCTGTTAGATAACTAACTTTATAGTTTACTCAGATCTAAAACCATTTTGAGTGTAAAAAAATCCATCAGGAGACCTTTTAGATCTATCTCTAAAACATGTGTCATATCTAACCAGTCTTCATCATCTCCATACTTTCCTAGTCTTAGAAGCAATACTGCTCCTACTCTTGGCCCCTACAGTTTATTCTCAACACTGTGCCAGTGACAGCTCATTCCCTTGCTTAGAAGGGCCATGAGAACTAAGCATAATATCCCAAATCCTTATTAGGGTCTATTCGATAATTTGCTATTATCTATTACTCTCCCAGCCCCCCATCTTTACTCACTATACTCCAGGCACCTTCTTCTTTCTGAGAGCTTGTTCCATCTGAGAGCATCTACATCTACCAGTCATTCCCCTTGGACCACTATGTATCCAAGTCTTTCCTTTATGGGCTTAGCATTTCCATTCTTTATACACGTGAAGTCTACCACTGAACACAGGTTATACTCAAACCCAAAATACAGAGAGGTGAACTATAACATTTTATAGGGGTGCCTATAACATTTTTCCCTATGACTATGTAGCAGAAAGAAAATGAAGATTTTTATTATTAATATTATTATTATTTTGCCTCCAGGATTATTGCTGGAGCTCAGTGCCTGCACTACGAAACCACTACTCCTGGAGGCTATTTTTTCCTTTTTGTTGCCCTTGTTGCTGTTTATTCTTATTATTGTTGCTGTTGTCATTGCTGTCGTTGTTGGATAGGACAGAGAAAAATCGAGAGGAGGGGAAGACAGAGAGGGGGAGAGAAATCTGACAGACACCTGCAGACCTGCTTCACTACTTGTAAAATTACCCCCCTGCAGGTGGGGAGCTGGGGGCTCAAATGGGGATCCTTAAGCCAGTCCTTGCACTTTACACCATGTGAGCTTAACTTGGTGCACTACTGCCCAACCCCTATGAAGACTATTTTCTAACCAGAAAGTAAAGGACTACTGCCTCTGTCTTCCCTCTGCTTCTATAAAAATTTCCTACCGTTCAGAATGTAAAGCAGAATTTTAAGAGGACGACTTGTGAATCTAAAATTAGACCTACCAGCTGTGTTTTGGTTAGCTAGTGCATAAGACACCAGCAGGACACTGAAATATATAGGAGCCTCTTCTCTGAAGACAAGTTTTCATCCACCTATCTACTCACCAGAATAGAGAAAGCAGAAGAAGAGGCTGTACAGTTTTCACTCAAAGAAATTTGGGTGTCCAAAATTTACACTACCAGACTAACTTGTCTGGAATTGAACTCAAAATAGAACCTTAGATGGTTCTATAACAGTAACAAGAATAAAAATCACCAATTACTGCAGAATCATTACACTGTAGGCACTGATAAATTCTACGCATCTATAATCTTGTTTCTCATCACTAGATGAAGAGAGAAAAATTACTCTCAAATCACAGATTACAAAAAAAAACAGGACTCAAGAGAGGCTGATTAAATTACCTAACATGATACAGGCTACAGCAGAGCCAAGACCCAAACCCATAGATTTATCTATTTATTTATTTTAAAGAAACAACACCCAAGATTATAAAAATCTTTTTTGGCATAATGAGGTAGTGTTCCACTGTGTATATACATCTACTTTAACTAGTCATCTGTTCTTGGGCACTTGAGTTGTTTCTTTTTTTTATTTTCCTTTTTGTTGCCCTTTTTTTTTATTGCTGTAGTTACTGTTGTTATTAACGTTGTTGTTGGATAGGACAGAGAGAAATGGAGAGAGGAGAAGACAGAAAGGGGGAGAAAAAGATAGACACCAGCAGACCTGCTTTACTGCCTGTGAAGCCACTCCCCTGTAGGTGGGGAGCCGGGGGCTCGAACCAGGATCCTTATGCTAGTCCCTGCGCTTTGCGCCACCTGCGCTTAACCCGCTGTGCTACCGCCTGACTCCCTAAACCCATAGATTTAATTGCAAAGTCAACTAAGACAAAGACTGCTTAGTCCTTCAATATTCATTCTCACATTTTCCCTCAGTAGCAGACCTTTGCTTTTTACTGGGCATGCTGTGGTCTGGAGTAAACAATATTTCCCAGCTTCCCTTGCAACTACTTAGGATCATGGGATTCAGTTCTGGCCAGTGAAGCAGAGGTAGCAATATATGCAACTTTTGGGGTGCTCCCATTCAAACAGAAGGGTATGCCTTTTTATTTTCTTATACTCTAATGTGCTCATTAGACCTCAGGCAATCAACTTGATCCATAAATTTTTACCAGAAAAAAAACAGAGCAGAGTTGAAAGAGCTGGAAAAGTAGACTCCTGACAACCTTATGGTTCCTCCATGCCAGTCTTAGACTGATGACATCCAGACTTAATTTACATATGAAATGAGTATTTGAGTTGCTGCTATTTCAATTTCTTCTAAATTATATTATTTTAGATGCAGCTGAACTTGATATCGATGCAAGCACAGATACACTAAATCACTATGCAATACGGTCTCTCTCAGTTCTTCAGTAATATCCTGAAGTGATAGATGAGTTTACCTCATATCACACTGTTACCAAGTATTTCATGTATATCTACTACACTTCAAACAGATTCTACACCAGGTGTTAAGAACACAATGATGAATAACATATAGCCCTGGTTCAACAAGAGTTTATAATCTACTGGGAGACAGAAATAACAATGATACAGTATCCTGTAGTTAGTGCTACAGTAAATTTGTATAGGCTGTTGCTATGGTAACACAGAGGGAACCCACCTAACAGACTGTCTACTAGTAAAATCCTACCTGTTTTTGAAGGCCCACCTCGAACACTACTCACTGCATGAGATCTTTTCTGGTTTCATGCCTTCAGCTAAAATTTATTTTTCATTTCTCTAGAACTCCATAACATATTATTTGTATCTCTCTATTATCCCCCCAAATATGTGGAAAAAGTTGTCATTCTTATTTCAAATGTAAGTTTCCTGAAGTAAGGGAACTTAATTTCTTCTCAATACCTATCATATAGATCACCACAAATACTCAAAAAATAGAGAAATTAGAGTTTAAAAAATATTATTTCTAACACTAACTATATACTTTAAACATACAACTGAAGGTATTGCTAATACTATAGAGAATTTAAAAGCAGACTGTCTGCTACTGGACTGAAGGCTAGCTAAACACAGCTGACGTTAGCTTAATCTATAATTGAAATTTAAACAAAAAGTAATCAGGTACCTTACACTACACATCAGTTATTGCCCATACTGGCAAGGAATTACAGACTGATCCTTTAGTATACTTGGTAGATTCTTTGCTTAGTTTTGTTTATTCATTTTTCTTTATTGATAAGTTTTCTGACATCTGAAAAGGGCACCAATAATGATGATGTTGACTTGATTCTTATCTAGTGCATGTGTGTGTGCATGCGTACACACACACACACACACACACACACACACACACAGAGACGTCCAAATTCTAAGGTTAAGGTCCATAGTTCTGTTTCTCTTTCCAATCTCATTTGTACTTCACATATCAGGATTAAAGTTTTGTCTGCACTCTATGAGCTTCCATCTAGCAAGTTCCTCGTTGGCTCTGGATATTACAATAATCAACAGATTGTTAATATGAAACTGAGTTGTTCATTCCAGACTGAAGTATATAACACTTCCAGCAGAAGACACATTGAGCACTGACACAGCTTGATCCCTGGCGTCTTAGTCTTGGATCAGATGCTCAGAAAGAGAAAAAGTGGGTGTACTCAAAGACAGGTAGGGTCATTTCCATGTTATGGACTGTGCAGGAAAAAAAACTTAAGGCACATAGTCAGTCTTTCATTCCCAGAGACTCAAAAATATTAAGCCTGCTGAATCAGCAGCCTTATCCTAGAAAGAATCAAAGATATAAATGCCAGTTAATTAATTCTATTTTGACTGAAAAGTAGGAGGGGGGGAAGAGAGCACTGGACTCTTGGGAGAGAAAGCAGGAAAAACTTATCATCCTGGGCAAGTTATTTGATCTCCGTTTTCTTATTTCTTAAAACAGACACAATGATAAAATGTGCCTCCAGAGTTGTCAAGTGGGTGAAATGAATTACGGTGTATAAAGCACTAGGAACAGTGCCTGGAACAGAGCATTATATATGTGAGTTAGATGCAAATATTGTTCTTGACTTTCTAAGAACCAGATTGAATTCAAAAGTTGACCAGTGAAAAAAGGCAGAAAGACATTTCCAGGCTAGCACATAACATATCCTTACTCACCGGAGGCCACAGAAAAGAGGGATAGAGACAGGAAGTGCTAGAGAATTTTCAGCCCTCTGTTCTCCAGGCCCCAGCTCTCCCATATATCATCAGTAATAAGTCATGTTGATAGCATTTCCCTGGATGCTGATTATGCTCCCAAAAAGTCAACTCTAGCCTAATAATGATATGAATATAAACAAATCTCAAAGGAGCAACCTATAAGCATGTGATCACCCCTAAGATTTTGTTGCAAAGGATCAAGGAGTCAATCACAGGTATTTTCTGAAGCATTCCCCTCCACAGGTGACTTCAGAAGATGTGGTGCCAAGGTGAGAAACACACTGATGACTAATCTAACCTCTTACCTCTTTCACTTCACTCTAATCCACACTGGCTATGTCGCTAGACCCTCACCTTTACCTTAACATTTTGCATTCACCATTCTTTCTACCTTAGCCACTCTTCTCCCACTTTCTCTTAATTTGTACATTGTAATACATGACTTTTAACAATTAAGACTGGGAGACCAGTCCACACCCTTAACAAGGTGTTTTTCCCTTCCACATAACAAAGCCCTCGATCTCTTTTGAATGAAGCTCCATCACTGTGAATTTTGAATCCACTGAGAAACTAAACTGTTATAAAAGGGATTCTCCCATTTTCTTTATACAGTAGTATTTTCACTTGTTCTAACAGCATATTATAACTACCAGGAGTAATGCTGTCACTCTCTTGTCAAGAATCAACTAATTCATTTATGAAGAGTTCTATGAACCAAACCAATCATCTCTGCTGTGAATAAAATCACTGACCTTTGAGCAAACAGCACTTAATGTCAATACATATGTAAATAAAATTTTCTCTAGATTGCTGCAAGATCACATAATTCAAGTTTCTGTCCAAATGTCATGTTCAGAGATGCCTTCCATAGCCATCTTATGAAAGTACTCATATCTTGCTACACTACTCACTCTTATTCCCATAATTTATTATTTTCATTGTACACACCAGCATGCATATTAACTAATGTATTTATTTCTGTATTGCCCCAAAGGTTTTGCTGGGGTTTCACATCTCACAGTTCTATCTGAAGATTCTTTTCTTTTTGCCAGGTGAAGGATGAGACACAGAGAGACTGACAGAATTATGAAGAGGAGAGATACTACTTCACCACTCACGAAGTCTCCTTTTTGCTTGATGTTCCCACTGGTGGTTGGAGGCTTGGACTCAGGTCCTCACACATAGTAAAGTGTATGCTCTACTGGGTGAGCTCTCTCCTGGACCTCCACTATGCACATTTGCCTGTCTCTGTCTGTTGTTCTCCCTCTCCCTCTCTCTCTGTGTGTCTCCCTCCCTTCCTCCCTCCCTCCCTCCCTCCCTCCTATGAATGCTAAGGTTCTGTCTTATCTATATGCTTTGAAGACTTAGTCTAGATCAAGAACACATTTTGAAGGAAAGACTGAAATAAGGAATCCTATGTTACACAGACTCCCATCTAACCATTTAAGGGCAGTTCTCAACGACACCAAGCCATTCCCTTTACATTAAATGACTTAGCATAATGTCTGATTCTATAGAGATAAGACATTAATTAAACAATTGTTACCAATGTCGTTTGCCCCCCCCACCAAAAAAAAAAAAAAGCTATCTTAAACATTACGTGTTATGAGAGAGGATGGTAAGAGAGAGAGGACAAATGAACTGCTCAACTCTGTCATAAACTGGTGCCAGGAACTGAACTTGCAGTCTCTGGGGCCTCAAGCATGCAAGCTAGTACTCCAGCAGAATGAGTTATCCTCCTCAACACACAAACACAAACACTCATCATAATGGCACACACCAGGGAAAGAGGTCTGGTTTCAAAATCTTTGGATGTGTTCATACTTAAAAGTACTTGCTAAGCTCTGCCAACTACTTCTCTCTTTGACTTTATAAGACTATCTTTGCTTCAAATGATCTTAGAGTAAACTAAAGACAGACTTTTCAGACTACATGGTATATGTCCCATCAGTGGGCAATGAAATCAACTTGGTGAAGAACCCAGATTCTTTTCAACACAATAGAACAGAAACAAAACATATTATATGCAGGTATGTAAACAATGTTCCATTTGTGTGTGTGCATTTGTATGTAAAAAAGGTCACCACATAAAATGTATTTCCATTACAAGGTATGTTCAAAAATAATTTTTAAACTGCTGGCTGTGATTTCTAAGTATGCTTAATTGCCCTTTTGTTGCTCAACAAAAAATAATTAAATGTATCCATGAAGGCAAATTCCCTTGACAACATAAGAAAGATCATATGAATTTATTCATGAACCAATCAAGTTTCTTTGTTGGACACTTTTTTTCTTCTTGACCAGAGCATGATGGTGACAGAGATTGAACTATTATGCTATCTCCCCCTACCACAATAATCCATTTTCAAAGGAAGAAATTATGGTCACAGTTAAAAAGAACCTGAAAATCTGAGACAAGAGATCATAATTTAGGCTGGCTACCTCCATATTTCTATATTACAGCTGGAGCACAGGCTCATTTCAAATTGGAATCCACAAAATCCTGTGGAGACCAAACCTCCTAGAGCCAAAACAGAAATATAGCAATAACTAGGAGATAAGGGAGGACTTTCAAAGTTCTTTTTCAAACCTATGTGACAGGCCTATTTCCCCAGTAATTTTTGAAAATTTTTTAAAATGCCTTTTTGGTGATTGTTAATTTAACCCCTACAAAGGATTCTCTTTGAGCCTTTATAGATCTAAGATCTTTTTACTATTATTTTTATTTTCTTTTAGGTCTAAGGTCTTATGACCCTTTAGCTTTAGTCTTGCTAAAGCAAGTTTCAGGTTGCTTCTGCCCCAGCCTTTCTTGCTATATTGTGAAGTTTGTTTCACTCTTAAGTGTCATCAGTCACGGGCCCAACAATCTGTCCCATTACTGCCATCACATTTTGGCTAGAAATGGAGATATCATAAATTCCACAAACTCCAATATGATAAGTCTAATTAGACTTCTTATACTCATAATAAAAGTAATTATCATTGTTTATGGGCACTTGCAGTGTGCTGAGCATTGTTTTAAGATTGACTTACTTATGAGAGAGGAGCATCAAGAACTAGAGAATCACTCTGGCACATGTGATGCCAGGAACAAACTCAGGACCTCATGCTTGACATTCCAACACTTTATCCAGAGCACCACCTCCCAGGCATCATTCTGACACCTCACTATTCATTTCATTCTTCATCCATCTTCTTCTCACAAAACAACCACCACCCTATTTTATTTGTTCCTTATTTATTTATTTATTTATTTTTAAAAGGTGGTATTAACAAAACCGTAGGATAGGAGGGGTACAAATCCACACAATTCCCACCACCAGAACTCTGTATCTCATCCCCTCCCCCTGATAGCTTCCCTATTCTTTATCCCTCTGGGAGTATAGACCTAGGTGGGAATTGTGTGGATTTGTACCCCTCCTATCCTACGGTTTTTTTTTTCTATTTCTCTCTAATATAATGGAAACTGCAACAGAAGTAGGATTCCTCCCATTTTGTGCACTATATCCCCAATGCTTAAGAGCACATGGTCTTGGCAGATGCTCAATTAAACCTTGCTCAATGAATATATATAGCAAAGATCCACTTGCATCTATCATGATGCTGAGTCATTTTTAACATTCCAAGAGACTTGACCCTTTGCCAGTAAGCAAATACATTGTCCTCAAAACATCTGAAATAAGAGATAACTTGAAGTGAATTAGAGTTACATCCAAGCTCTGAAAAATGATCAACAGCTCACCTTAGTTGCCAAGCAAGAGTCAATGGTATGGTGCCCTTTCTGCGGGTGAGAAAATAAAATGTTCTGGTCTCTACAGTTGTATTAAATGCAGTCTCTAGTATTAGGTAAAAGGGAAGACATGAAAACATGACACATGATCCAGAGTTAGAGCCCAAAAGATTAGGAGAAAACAGTTCTTTTAAAAAGAAACTAATTGTATTCAATTTGGCAGCAGAGACTAAAGAGATTAGCATGAACCCTATGTGAGGATGGCACTCAAATTCATGAAGTTTTATATTTGTTAAGACAAACCTTGGGACTTGGACTGTAGAAGTGATATTACCAACAAGGGTTTGTGGGAGGGGTGGGTTGCAAGCGTGGAGAGGGTCCCATGGACTTTGGTGGTGTAACACTGGTACTCTGGTAGTAGTTGTATTATAGTAACATATCCTAAAGAGGCTTGAAATTCTCCTTCTAGACCATTTAGAGTCTTGCAAGTCAAGCTACAAAACAAATAAATTTTTTAAATGTTACTGAAAATAATGAAATAAAAATACATTGTCATTCTAGAGTTGAAAAGCACTATATCGTAAAGCAAAGCTTGAATGAATGAGGGTTAGCAAGAATGCTAACCCGGATAGTGCCTCTACATTGGCATGTGCATGACACAGATTCAAGTCTAGCTCCCACAGCACTGGGGAAGTTTGGTACTATGACATCTTTCCCTCCCCCTCTCTCATCTATCTCTCTATCTGAAAAGTGTGTGTATTGGGAGGGGACTGTTTCTTTGTTTGTTTCTTTGCTACCATGGGCATACAGGGTTGGTGCCTGTATAATGAATGACTCTACTAACCCCAGGGGTCTTTGGTCTTCTTTTTCTATTCTTTCTTTCCTGATTTTTCTTTTTCCTTCTCTTCTTTCTTTCTTTCTGTCTTTCTTTCTTTTCTTTTCTTTTCTTTTTTTTTTTTGATAGAAGATGAGAGACAGGGTGGGGGAGGAGAGACACCTACAGCACTGCTGCACTACTTGTGAAGCTGCCTGTAGGTGGGGACCAGAGGCTTGAACCTGGAACCTTATGCCCTGTAATGGGTACTCTCTACCAGATGTGTTACCACCCAGATCCCTTACATGAAAAGTACTTAGTGAATGACTTGAAATGTAGCATTCACACCTGTAATCAAGACGGACAAACAAGCAGGGATCTATAATAACTTGCAAGACAAACTGCTAGGTTCAAAAAAGAAAAAAAGTACCAAGGAGACTCTAGATAACCTGCAACAGCCCGTAATTCCAGCTTAACCACGAAAAAACTCAGAAAAACCCAAACCAAGAGACAGTCTGCCAAACACTTGACTATCATTCCTCAAACTATCCAGACAATATTCAAGATAAATGGTATGCAATATGGCCATAGAATCCTGAAACGGAAATCATTTTAAGAAAAACTGGTAAAATTCTAGTAAGATTTACAGTTTAGTTAGTAATACAGTTCTGATATCAAGATAAGAGGACATAAAGAAATTACTGATCTGAGGACAATTACTGATCAAGAAAAGGGATGTGCATTTGATTAGGGGCTGACAATGAGAAGAGAGGGCTAGACAATATAGCAGAAAGCGAGCTTAGGGCATGCTAACTGTGGGCAGTTAGAGGAGACTCTTTGCACATAGACTTGGGTCCCCGCTAACTTGCCAGTAAGATTCTAGAAAACAGGCAAGAGTAAACTTGTCTTTATCTCACGCTCCTAAGGGGAATGTAGGGAGTGTTGCCAAAGTGGAAGTGGGAGTAAAAGAAAGATCTTGAAAAGGGTGTAGCCCTTGAGCAGACATCTGTGAAAATTCAGTCCAAGAAACCCCATGCAACCAAATTTAACAGAATTCTCAACAACATGTATTCACAGGCCACAGAAGCAGCAAACTGAACTCCTCTCTATGACGACAGCTTCATGCCAAGGCTCAGGGAATTCCTACAAATCAGTTTTAAAGACAAAACAAGGTATGATAAGCTACATAGAAGAACAAAAGGAAAAGGAACATTAAAAAGCATTATTAAACAATAACAGAAGATCTATAAAGTCTTCATATACTGGAATTATCAGAGATGGATGCTTATTGTTCTTAAAGATGATGGCTACAGTACTGAGAAAAACAACAGGAGCATATGATTCACATATTTACACATCACATTTCAAAATTTAGACAAAATGGAAAATAACATCAAAACTGGTTTAAAAAGGAAATCTTCTCAGACATATAAACTTATTAAAAATTGAATCTATAATAAAAATACTATACACAATAACAATATACAATTGACTCACGAACACAGGGGCTAGGGAAGCTGATCCCAACCCAATTAAAATTCCATGTATACTAAACAGAATTGGTACAGATCTACAAAAGAAGGAAAATAATCCAGTAAAAAAAAAAAAAGTGGGCCAAAGAACTAAATGGGCAGTTTTGTTAAAAAAAAAAAAAAAAGAGGTACACATAGCTTACAGACACATGATGAAATGCTCCACTTCACTTATCATTACAGAAATGCAAACTAAAGTATGCTGAGATACCATCTCACACCTGAGAGAAGGGCTTACTGCAACAAATCAGGAAATGACAGGTGTTAGAGAGGCTATTGAGAAAAGGGCACTCCACTACGTTGCTGGTGGGAATGCCAACTGGTATTGCCCCTTTGGAAGACTGTATGGAGTGTCCTTAAACCAATAAAGATGAAGTACCTTGTGAAACAGCAATATCACTCTTAGGCATTTATTTATCCAGTGGACATTCAAAATACGAATTAGAAGGGACATATGAACTCTTATGTTCATAGCTGCATTAGTCACAACAGTCAAAGAGTAGAAGGCAGTCTAAATGCCCATCAACAGATGACTAGCTAAAGAAGTTATAGGATATATATTCCATGGAATACTAGTCTGCAATCAAAAAAGAAGGTATTGTATCCTCTGGGACAAAAGGATGGAACTGGAAGTGATTACTTAGCAAACTAAGTAGAGAGACCAAATGGTTTCCCTTATATGTGGAAGCTGAAGATCTGATTTACATGAACTTGCCAAAAAAAAAAAAAGTTGCTCAACAAATTGTTTGGCTTCGTATGTTAACTCTCTTTTCAATCACCAGGTTCCAGATGCCACCAGGATGCTGGCCAGGCTTCCCTGGATTGAAGACCCCACCAATGTGTCCTGGAGCTCTGCTTCCCCAGAGACACACCTTACTAGGGAAAGACAGAGGCAGACTGGGAGTATGGACCGACCAGTCAACGCCCATGTTCAGCGGGGAAACAATTACAGAAGCCAGACCTTCTACCTTCTGCAACCCTCAATGACCCTGGGTCCATGCTCCCAGAGGGCTAGAGAATGGGAAAGCTATCATGGGAGGGGGTGGGTTATGGAGATTGGGTGGTGGGAATTGTGTGGAGTTGTACCCCTCCTACCTTATGTTTTTGTTCATTAATCCTTTCTTAAATAAAAAAATTTAAAAAAAAGTACAAACAAAACAGAAGCAAGCAAATTGTAAGACTTGGGAGAACTATGTTGATTATCTTTGGGAGGCTGGAGGGTGGGAATACAGAACTTGGGTGGTGGGTGTGTTGTGGAACTGTACATTATAATCTTATACTCCTTTTTTCCCCCCTTCAGGGTTATTGTTGGGGCTCAGTGCCTGCACCACTAATCCACTGCTCCTGGAGGCCATTTTTTCCCATTTTGTTGCCCTTGTTGTTGTCCTTATTGTTATTTTTGCCATTGATGTCATTGTTGTTGGATAGGACAAAGAGAAATGGAGAGAAGAGAAGAGAAAGACAGACACCTGCAGACCTGCTTCACTGCCTGTGAAGTGACTCCCCTGCAGGTGGGCAGCCAGAGGCTGGAACCGGAATCCTTACACCAGGGTCCCTGTGCTTCGGTCCACATGCGCTCAACCCACTGTGCTACCGCCCGTCCCCCAATCTTATACTCTTATAACAATAACAATTTTTTAAAATTTTCATGTATAACTTCTACTTTTCCAAGCCTAACTACCAATACTAGCTATTTAACCAAAAATCCTAAGTATAACTAAGTTAGTAGTATATGTACTATATACTCATTTTACAGTAAAGCTAAAAAATTACTATTAAGAAAGTCTTAAGGAAACATACATTTATAGCACTGCAACAGTACTATAAGTTTACATACTCTGGTTACAACAAAATTCACAAGCGGATTGACACAGCTGAAACCCCAACTATTCAAGAGTCAACTTTTTTCCCCCTCTCTCTCAAAAGCAGCAAAGCAATCAGGAGAGGAGAGCAGCAATAAATGCTGCCATTTTATAGTTGGTTATCTGTGAGAGAAAAATGAAACTGTGCCCCTACCTTTACTACAGAAATCAATCCTAATTGAAACAAGACAGAAAAGCCATAAAGGAAATCACTGATAAATTCAAGCACATTAAAATGAAGAACTTTTATTCAAGGCACTTTTTTTTTCTAGTTTCGAGGTTTCATTGCTCTGGCCCAGCATTTTACATAGAAAAAAAGAGGTGGGGGTGGGGAGGAAGAGAGACACACACACATGCACATAAACAGAGGGGAATACACCACAACACTGAAGCTTCAAACCTAAGCTGTGTGCAGGACAGACTAGTCCCAAAGCAATTTTTTTAATAAAAAGAAGAAAAACATATAGAAGATACCTGCAAAAAAGGCAAAAGAAGTCAGAAATTGTATATAAGTCTGTATATAAGCTCCTTTAAATTTAAAGAAGTAACAAAATACTATTGATAAAATAAGTAAAAATCCTTGAAAAGAGGAAATATAAAAGATATTCTCAGTTATTAGTAAACAGAATAATGAAAATTAAAATCTTAAGCTACAACTACATACCCACAACACTGACAAAATATTACTGTAAATATATAGTAACAGAGCTCTTATACAGTACTCAAGGCAATGCAAACTAGTAGAATCACCCTGGAAAACTATCAGCTATGTGTAGTACTACTGCAAATATGTATGTATAGTTAAAAGAGTAATTGCACTCCTAGGTTAAAATACCACTTAAATTTATGTAGATGTGCAGTGGGAGAAATGAACAAGAATATTTATACTACTACTGTCTATAACAGCTAGAACCTCCAGAATAAGGCGATGAAATATGTCACCGACAGAACAGGCACCTCAGGACATATTCATAAAATGAAATTTTCATAGCAAGAGTATGAATAAAGCAACAGTAACTCTCTGTGTAAGTCTCACAAAGTTCTGCAAAGAAACAGGATCCAAAACAATGCGTGATAAAATGCCAACTGTACCAAGTTCAAAAAAGTTTAGGAAAGCATACTAGAAGTAAGAAAAAATCACCACAACCAAAGTCGGGATAATGGTTAGAAAGGCAGAAGGCAGATGGGCATAACCAAAAAAAGGTATAGGGGAGTGAAGGAGAAGGCTTCAATTTCATACGCTGGATGGAAGCTGCATCAGTTATTAGACCATGCAAATGTTCTGAAACACTTTGCGTATGTATTTTACAACAAAGAGAAATATGGGATTTTCATCAACAGTGTATGTTTTATCTCAGTGCCAGAAATTGCAAGGATGTTTAGGCAAGTAAAAGAATGTGCCAACATTCACTATCAACCAATCACTTAATAAACTGATCTCCTCACTCACACTTTCCTCCCCAGTATCTCATTGGTGGCAAAGATCCACAACATAATTAAAAGGCAAATCACTTGTCAGTTCATTCAACAAATATTTATTAGTGCTTCCTACTTGCTAAATATTGTTCTAGGGGTCCAGTAAGGTTCTACTGATAGAAAAAAAGTGTTCTGCCTTCTAGCAAAGATGGAGCATGTGGGAACACGCACTCTGGTTCCAACTTGGTCTCCATCTTCTCACCTTCCTTTTCAACCAAGTATCAAATACATTGAACCTGAAAGGAATTTAGGGCATACGTGAAGTTATTAGCAAAACCACTGCCTGAGGAAATCTTTTCACTACAGAGGAACCAAATGCTTGGATTTATCTGGCTAAAACATTTCTGATAAACCATCTATCATTTGTCATGGTTTCCTACTTTTCAAGTGGGCCAAGAGATTGTCTTTGCCAGAACCTTAGATCAAAACTCTATCTCAACAAGGGCGATGCTGTGGGAATTGGTATAGGGGTGGGGGTGGGTCACAAATTCTATGGAATGTTTTACCCGGAGTCCACGCAGACCAAGGACTTGGCCATTTTCCAGAATTGTATAGTGGATTTTTCTGGGTCTATTTATCTTTCTTGAATCAGAGGTCACAACTTTCATCTGATTCTCAGATGAGTTCAACCAAAAAATGGTAAATACACACTACTCTAGTCGACTTTCTTGAGACAATGGTGAAATTGAACGCAGCCTCAACTAGGCCAAGTTGAAACCCAGGCGTCCTGAGCTCTAGGCCTAGATGCCCAATACTTACTCTTAGTTCTTCAAAGGCTTCGTCTAGGGTGGAGAGCTGGTGGCCCTGGTGAGCCCCAATGACCGGGCAGAGGACACAGATGAGCTGCTTATCCTCCTGACAATAGGTGCTCAAATCCAGCCCATGATCCGGACACTTGCGCTTGGCCACTCTCTCTGCTTCCATTTCTATCTCGGGGTCAAATTCGCTTTCAGCCTCGGTTTCTCCCTCGCCCTCTGAGTCTCCTTCTTCCTGATTGTCTTCCTCAGCCTCACTTTCTTGATCATCCTCCATGTCTTCCTCGCTCTCTTCTTCACTCTCTTCTTCGCTCTCCTCCTCCTCCTCCTCCTCGGCTTCCTCCTCCGACTCGCTCTCTTCTTCTTGGGACTCGCTGTCTTCCTCCGACTCGCTGTCTTCCCCGGCCTCGCTCTCTAGATCCCTCTGGTCCTCCACCTTGGCCTCCAGATCTTCCTTCCCGTCCCCTTCCCCCGGGGCAGCCGAGGTCCAGGCTGGGGCAGCGCCATGGACGTACTGGGCCAGGTGGTGCCCGGGGAACTTGCGGCCATGCGCCTCGGCGTGGCGGCGGCAGTAGCAGAAGCTGCACTCGCCGCACAGCTCCTCGGCCTCCGGGGCCTCGTCTGGCTCGCACTCGTCACACGTGCCGTCGTGCAGCAGCTCCTCCAAGGCCGCGCCCCCTCCGCAGGCCATGTGGGTGCCGGGCCTGGGCCAGGGCCTCGGGGCCTCCGAGCTGGCCGCCTCGAGTCCTCCTCCCCACCCGCGTCCTGTCCCGAGGAGTCTCCCTCCGCCCGCCTGGGCCGCGGCGAAGTCCCCGCCGACTCCCCGGCAGCAGCCCCCGCCCCACCAACGGAGAAGTGAAGGGCTACCCTGCGAGACCCTGTGAGCCCGCGGCCGGCGCGCTTCCTCCAGCGGCCCGGGCACTTCCGGCGCGGCAGCCCGCACGCCCGTCGGCCCCCGCGCCGCGCTGCCTGCACTGCCTCCCGCAACTCCCGGCAAATCTCCGCGCACGGTCCCCCACACCGCCCGGGTTCCGCCTTCTCAGTCAGGCGGCCTCCTTTCACTTCCTGAGTCATTTAAAGTGGCGATGGTTTTTTGGGAGCATTTCCCGCGGGGCTCAGCGTCCCCCCGGAGACGGGGGAGGAGGGCGCATGGGGTTCCCTCCCCTCCCCCCCCCCCCCCGCTTCCCTTCCGGAAGTGTCAGCCGGCTGCCACCAGGCCACCAGGCAGGTGTCTGTATATTTCAGTCTCTCCCGTCTAACTGATTGGCGCCTGTCCTCGTCCCTCCGCTTCTGTTTGCTCTGCTAGGTTCCCGGACAAAGTTTTGTTATCTTGGGAGTCCCTGGCAGTCTTGGGAAGGGTTGTGTTTGTTCTCTTGGGTTCGCAGAATATCAAAGTCTGGTTGAGCAAACACACCTTTTAGACTCAGAGCTGCTCTGTGCTTTGTCTGTTTGCAAAGTCTGTTTGCATTCCTGTCTCAGAACCTCCTGGGTAGCAACCTCTGTGCCCCCCCTCTGAGAGTTTGTCTCAGGTTAGACTGAATTGTCAGGTGAAGAAAGGCGGGGAGAGACGTTGTTTTGTTGAGTGAACATTCAAGGGTGCTGTCATTTTCCTTATTTAATATGAGGAGATCATGTCGATTCAGAAAGGGTCCCAAGAGAAAGGAAGGATGCTGTCACTTATTAAGCAATACTAAAGTGACAAGAATCAGAACAAATCTTTTTGTGGCTCTTGATAAGTTTTTTTTTTTTAATATTTACTTATTTTCCCTTTTGTTGCCCTTGTTGCTTTTTCATTGTTGTGGTTATTGTTGTTGGATAGGACAGAGAGAAATGGAGAGAGGAGGGGAAGACAGAGAGGGGGAGAGAAAAATAGACACCTGCGAAGCGACTTTCCTGTAGGTGGGGAGGCCGGGCCTCGAACCAGGATTCTTATGCCGGTCCTTGAGCTTTGCACCAAGCTCAAGCCACTTGAGCTTAACCCGCTGCACTACCTCCCCACTCCCTCTTGAAAAGATTTGTAGGGAAGCAATTACAGAAGCCAGACCTTCCACCTTCTGCAACCCACAATGACCCTGGGTCCATGCTCCCAGAGGGACAGAGAATGGGAAAGCTATCAGGGGAGGGGGTGGGATATGGAGATTGGGTGGTGGGAATTGTGTGGAGTTGTACCCCTCCTACCCTATGGTTTTGTTAATTAATCCTGTCTTAAATAAAAGGAAAAAAAAAGGCTCTGGGGTGGAAGGGAGGACCCGGGTCCTGGAACATGATGGCAGAGGACCTAGTGGGGGTTGAATGTTATGTGGAATACTAAGATATGTTAAGCATGTGAAAACTATTGTATTTTACTGTCAGCTGTAAACCATTAATCCCCCAATAAAGAAATAATAATATAAAAAAAAGATTTGTAAAAGCTTTTGAAAGAACCACTGCCCAAGGGGCCCCAAATTCTAGCATTACTATGTTTTGGCTTTGTGTCCGTGGAGACATTAATTGATGTTTCCTGATTTAAAAAAAAAGTATAAAAAATGAAAATAATGCTCTTTTGTGGGTGAAATGTAAAGTTGCCATCGCTATAGAAATATTGACTACGTTTTGACTATTATTATTGGCACATATTATGTTTTTGTGCCTAATAACTCAAGAATTTTAAACACATTTTAAATACCCTGGGCATTTTGGGCAGACTTCTCATAGTGGAAGCAAACCCTCCCCCCAGTCTCTCTATTTATGGAAGCGTTTTTGTATTTGAGAAAAGAAAAATTACTTTTTGGTCTAATCTGGGTAGAGGTGAAGGTGTAGTTGAGAAGAAGAATGAGCTAGAATGATGTTTTTTTGTTTGTTTATTTGTTTTCCATTGATTCACTTAAATCATTTTGAACTAGAATTTCCAGATGCTCTTTACAAAAATGCTAGGGGACAGACTGGGTAAAAAAAATCTTTTAAACTAATTTTAAATATCATATATAATATGTACTTAATCTTTGTGCATTGTTTGAGTTTTCTCTAACACTTTTTTAAACCTCAAAACAGTTCTATGGACTGTTGAGGAAAAAGAAAATCAGGTTTTTTTTTGGTCCCAATTCCACACACTTTTATTTTTCTTCAATTTATTTCTCTAGGAATTATTTCTATGTCTGCATTCAAAATGGGGATTGGTGCACCATTCTGAAAAAAATATTCAAAAGATGTCAGCTCAAAGATCTACATTGTATACTGAATGAATAGTCTTTCCTATTTGGTTATTTCCAATTCTTAAGGCTTAACAGAAATAAAATCACATTGTGTAGCCTTTATAAACATTGCTGTTGCATTTAGAAAAAAAAAATCTTTTCACTGAAAACAATTTTTCAGTGTCGTTCTTAGAAGAATATTTTTATGTCCAGGTATTTGTAGGGAAATCTTTTTATATTAGTATTGTTGTTGTTGAATGCTTTATTATTATCAATTTTACCTGACAGAAAGTTAAAATATACTGTGTGGTACAATGACTGACATTTCACATTCTTTCTTTATGTTCTCTTGGTGAGGGGGTCTTCTGTGTCAGAGGTCAAGGGGACTGTTAAAAACAGACTTCATTAAGCTGTAATGAGAAGATATGGCAGACTCAGTGAGATAGACCTTCTGTACCCCTCTGCCCAGAATTCATTCCCTAGGGTTTGGAATCTTTGGGAGTATCCAGAAAGAGAACCCCTTTGTATATTAATCTATTATTGAATAAAATGTTACTTTGAAATTTAGCATCGTAAAACAATACATATCTACAACCTCAAACAACTTCTGTGAGCCAGGAATATGGGAGTGACATATTTGGATGAGTCTGATTTCCTCAAGAGATTTCACTAGAAATCTCGGAATCACTTCTAACATGCCTCATGCTCATGGCCATTGGTAGGAAGATTCACTGCTTTATTCTGGGCTGTTTGAGTGTGCTTAGTACATGTTGAATTTTTCCCAAAGCAAAGGATCCAAGAAAAAGTAGGGTGGAAAATGCACTCTTTTATGACATAAGCTCAGAAGTCATATACAATTATTGGTGACAGCCTTTGTATCAGAGAGATCAGCCCTACTCAGTGTGGAATACACAGTCATGAATAATAAGTAAGGATATATGGCATTATCTTTGAGACTAGGTACCATTTTCCTCCCTCTTTGGTTATCAAAATGACTCACACCTCTCTCAAATACAAAATATATTTACTTACTTCATCTCTCCCAAATCTCAATGCATTATAACTATCAGCTCAAAATACAGAATAAAAAAGTACAGCTCAAAGTACGGATGTGGATGAGGTTTTTTGGCATTGTGTCTTAAATGTAGCTCCTTGAATACAGTTTATCTTCATATAAATAAATATCTATACTTACCCCAGAACTCAACACACAATAGTGGGACAGGCTTAGAATAGCAGTTACAGATACTTCTCTACTCAAAAGAAGAAAAAACATGAGGGAGAGAGGAGTCACTGGTTCATGGTAATTCTGAAATCCAGTTAGACTTACTTCGATTACTAAACAATTCGACTATTGCCCAAGAATTACTTTCCATGAGTCCTATTCTCTGAGTCATCCTTGCTTTTCCATGAAAAGTGTCACATGTTTACAGCCATGTCCTTTGGTGGTCTGCTTCCTGTAAGGAACACTTAGGAGGTGAGAGGATGCTTTTCATTTTGTACTGTCTTTGTTTCAGTATTTCTGCCAATAAATTCTTTTGAGATTTCTGTGAGTCTCCAATGAATCTAACCGAGGCCCACTCCTTTGACAATCACAATAAGCCCTTTACAAACACCTCATCACAGTCCCCTGTAAGCGTCAACCCGGCTTTGACCTAGCACGTTATGATTGGGCCCTCCTCAATCGCTATGGAACAGGCCATGGCCGGTGCGCCGCTATGCTCCATCGCTGGGGAGCCAGAGACGACCCGAATTGCCCCTGCAGCTACAGACAGACTATGACCCACATAGTCAATGACTGCCACCTCTCCAGATTCAAAGGAGGTCTTTACATCAGGCTCAACCTGACGCTGTTGACTGGCTACGGAAGAAGGGCAAACGCTAGAAGAAGAAGCCCTTTACAACCTTGTAGAGTCCCTCTGCTAAAACTGCTGGGGCGCAACACTTTGAAGCTTCTTGAAGTGCTGCTTTGGTCTGAATGATACTCTGGATCCTTACTGTGAGCATTTTTGAGATGATAACAAAGAGTTAATAGCCACACACCCAGCTTTAGCATTTGAAGATGTTTTGCTTGCAGTGTCCTAAACTTTACCTTAAAAATTGTTCTTCATTTTAACATTGTTTGATATCTTGAGAAGCTGGGATTTCTCAAATCTAACAAGTTCTAACATATCTAACAAGATACATTTTTCTTAAATCTTTTCTTTAGATTATGTCTCCTCATATTTTGCTATTGTCAGCAAGAAGACATAAGTCAGCACCTTCAATGTTCTTAGAAATGTGCTTAATTAGAATACCCAGTTCAGTAGATAGATTTTCTTTTTTTTTAAAGTGTTTTCAGTATTTCTTTTTTTTTATTTATTCCCTTTTGTTGCCCTTGTTGTTTTATTGTTGTAGTTATTATTGTTGTTGTCGTTGTTGGATAGGACAGAGAGAAATGGAGAGAGATGGGGAAGACAGAGAGGAGAAGAGAAAGAGAGACACCTGCAGACCTGCTTCACTGCCTGTGAAGCGACTCCCCTGCAGGTGGGGAGCTGGGGTTTGAACCGGGATCTTTATGCCGGTCCTTGTGCTTTGCGCCACCTGCACTTAACCCGCTGCGCTACAGCCCGACTCCCAGTAGATACATTTTCTACTTTAAACATTATAGCAGTGTTGCTAAACTTCCTGACATTAGATAACAAAGACAGCATTTCCTCCAATTTGCAGTAGAATTATTCCTATTTCCTTTTAAGTCTTCATCTATAGCTATCTCAAAAGTTACTAGGAGTCTAACATTTTCTTTTAGGCTCTTCAGAGTTTCAATAACACTTTACTCATAGTACTTCTAGCTTCTCCCATTGTAGAGTTTCAAGATCATTCCAATAGTCTAGACCTTTGTTATAGAAGCACTTTATTCCCTACAATGAAATATGTATTCATTGTCTACTAATGAATAATAAATCACCAGCAAATGTTGAATTGCCTAATATCAACTATGACACTTGATATTAGTATTGTCAACAATATGTAAGGTATTAGAGAGATAGTATAGTGGTTATGTAGAAAGATCTTTGTGCCTAAGGCAGCATAGTTTTAGGTTCAATCCCCAGCTCCACCAGAACCTAAAGTTTAGCTGTGCTCTGCTAAAACAAACAAACAACAACAATATGTAAGGTATCTCCAAGATGCTCAGTAGGCAGTAAATATGGAAAATGACAGTTATTTGAAACTGCTTTATGACTAATTGTAAAACTTGCAAGGAAAAAGAAATAATAAATGAGGTCTTGCTGAAATAGATAAATCAAATTACCTGGGTGAGAGCTCTTAAGTTGTTAATATTTGCACTCTATATGAATGAGGAAACCTAGGTACAGAGAGGTGAAAAAAATGTGTTGAAGGTTACCCAGCCAAAGGTAACTGAGATGAGATTCAAACTCATGTGTCTCCATCTCCATGTTCAGGTGTAGGATGAGTGGGTGATAAATCTAAATTGACTGTCTCTCAGTAATTGTGCTTGTCTTTTCCTCCTAGCTGTAAAATCAATTTCTATCCCCTTCATCTGTCCCTAGAAAAGAACTGGTCCTATAAGATCCATAAGATAATATGTTTAACTTAAGGGAAATCTGTCAAAGTTAAAAAGAGGACAGAGTTCTGAGAATTTCTAAGTCCACTGCTTTAGGGAAGTCATGTATCCCCTTAACTGGTCCTATTCTTCTGTGATTAGACTTTGCCTTACTAGACTGATTTAATTCTCCTGCCCCAAACCCCTAAGATCAACTAAATCCCATTTCATGCTGTTATCATATTAGCTAACATTTTATCCTATTAAAGTCAGTGCTGTGAAATATGATACCCCGTAGCCAGTCCCAGCCCTGCCAAAATGTGAAGAATGAAACCCATTCTGTTCTTCAGAAACCTATTAGAGATGGATACCAAAAATGATTCTTTGGACCAACATCATCCTGAATATTTCAGTTTCATCCCACTCTTACAAGTGAATGGTCCACTCTTAATATTATGGTACTCTATAAACACCCCACCCCTAAAAAAAATTATGTGGAAAGACAACCCCGAACAGACTCTGATGAAGATATTTACATTGCATTCCTTTAGTATGACATTTAACTATATAGTGTTAAATAATTCTTGTAATGTCATAAAATACCTAATTTTTACAACCACCATTCTGTTCATGTTCCCCAAATATTCAAGATTCCAGTGATGCATTCATTGCATTGACCTGGGACCTGGCCTTCTTCAGGTAATTTTATGAAGTCCCTGTGAGTGGTTGCCACTATTCTAACAATGTGGAAGCTAAAAGCCAGAAGAGTTCTTTAAAAGAACTTCCCATCAATTGTAAATGAATCTCTGATTTTTCTCCTTGCTTTTTTTTTGGAGACAGTTTGCTCCCTAAACTCTGGGTGACTCTAATTCCTTTTTTTTTGTAAAAGACTGTTTATCACACTTCTCTCCTTGGAAATACTTTCTTACGGGTGGTCTTGGCTTTCATCTGAGCCAGTTGCAGGGAATGAGGGTAGACACTTAATCACTTGTGAGATCTGAGCTCTTTGGAAGTGAGAAAAATCCCTGAATTTGCCTCTGCTGAGTTTGCTTGGAAAAGTTGTCACATTTGGACAGGAACTAATTAAAGACTTTGCATTTCAGTGGTTAGTGCTCTGCCCTTGTAAATCAAGGATAATGAGGGGGAATCTCTGAGGATTGTTCTCTCCATTTATTTATTTATTTATTTTTGGAACTCAAGAGAGGCTAGTTAATCATGCAGATCCCAACCGATCTTTAGCCCATGCAAAGCAGCATTCTTACTGCTTTTCATTTTGACTTAATTTTCTATGCAAAATGTGTCCTGACTTTTCTGACAACCACAGACATACACCTTGACTTAATTTTAATGTTCTTTCATATCCAGTCCCATTTCCTTTTGCCTAATTTTTTAAAAACATTTTTATTTATTCCAGGTATAATACTGAACATGAATTAAAGCTTTCAGTGTATCTCTCTTCCTTTCTTGTGCTCTCAGCTTACTTTATGTTCTGCAAGTAGGAATTCATTTAATTTAAAACAAAATAATCAAGGACCACAAGATAGCTCACCTCAGAGGGTGTATACTTTATCATGCTGCAGGACCAGAGGTCAGGGAAACCCATACAAGGTGGAGGGATGCTTTGTTGCCCCCTCTTTCTCTCCTATATCTTACCCTCTCTGTCTCTCTATCTGATTAAAAAAAAAAAAAAAGTGCTGAAACAATGGGACTGTGCAAGCATGAGACCCTGGCAAGAGAAAAAGAAAGGACTGAATGAATGATTAACTAGACAATAACATTTTAAAACAAGAAATCAACTATGGGGTAATCTTTGGGCTACCAAAGTAGCTCATTTAGTTAGTGCATTGCTTTCTTCTTCTTCTAGCGTTTGCCCTTCTTCCGTAGCCAGACAACAGCATCAGGTTGAGCCTGATGTAAAGTTTTGAGACCTCCTTTGAATCTGGAGAGGTGGCAGTCGTTGACTATGTGGGTCATTGTGCCCAATCCAAATTGAAGCTCAGTCCCTACCTACCAGATTGAAGGAAGCTTTGGCTCTGTTATCTCTTTCGTTCTCTTTCTCTGCCTTTCTTCCTCTCTCTATCTCTGTCTTAAAAACTAACAATGAGGTGACCCTTTTATGAAAAACAATTTTTTTGGGGTGGGGGAGAATCTGGTCATATATCTAGCCATTATGCACAATTAGCTTCTGTGGTTCCCTAAACCGTGCCACATCTTGCCATGCCTCCTATCTTGTACGTGCTACTCCCTCTGCCAACAATGCACCTCCTCACTTCTTCCCCAGCTCCAGCCTAGCCCTGTGTCCTCTTTCCATTCATCAGAAAGCAGTTAGGTGCCTTCTTTGCTGTGCAGTGGACCCCCTAAGGCTAGAGACTATGCTTGTTGACCCCAATGTCCTCAGCACCCTGCCTAGCACCTAGTGTCTGGATCTCCTCCATGAACTGGAGAGCTGAGAGTGAAATGTGAGTGAGGGTGCCATCAAATAATTTTATTTTCCAGACCATGTTATCTTGAAAGTGCAGTAGGGCACTGATGACAATTATGTCAAGTCTAGGAGCAGGGAGCAGAACTGTCTGCATATACTAGGATGATAGTCCTCCTCCAAGGTGACAGGGGAGGCAGATTTCCTGTCCCAAAGACTAGACCAGCACTTTATCTTGCCTTTGTCTGACTCCCTTCCTGCATAAGCTGCACCCCCCCTTTTTTTTTTACTATCCTCACTGTGCCACCTTTCAGGTTCTGAAAGGTCCATTTAAGAAATGCTGTGCAGTACTGGGCTGAGTGGAATCGCTATATCATGCAAGACAGACAATTTTGATATGTTGAGGAAAATGCTGTTGTGAGCTAGTAGGTGATGTTTATCACAACAATTAAAAAAACAAAGACTTTAGAGTTTGACAGAACTAGATTTGAATCCTTAATTAGGTCACTATGAGAATGTTATCTAACCTCAGTTATTTTATCTCTACAATTGGATGCTCCAAGTCCTATTTGGCTCTTTGTGGGGAGTAATTTAAATAATGCATTTGGCTTCACATTTTAAGCACATTAGCCAAAGTTACAGATTCACTCATTTTATCTATATAAAAATAGCTTTGCCAGGTCTAATGATCTGAGCAATGGACTGAAAATGCAAAAGTGTCACTTATCACACCTCTGCCATCTCTGAGCTGTGTGATTCTAAGCAAATCATTTAGCTTCTCTGACTTCTTAACCTCCTCTGTGAAATGAGTGTTGGAGATGATTTTTGTTTCAGTTGCCTCTTGCTACACTAAATTTAGTGGCATAAAATAATGATTCATTATTTCTCAATATCTTGTACATTGCATGGGCTGCATTCAGGCAGATCTCTGTCCCATGTAGAGGTAACTGGAGCTACTCCTACAGCTGCTTTTAGCTGGGCGCTCCATCAGAGCTGGAACAGCCACAATAATATTACTCGTTTACGTGGTAGCTGTGCTGTCAGATTCCTTTCTCCTTTGTGTGAACTCTCAGCCTCTAAGGTGGTTCTCCCTCTACGTGACCCCTGGCAGGTTAACCAAAACTTCATGAAATAGAAACTAGTTGCCAGAAAGCATCAAGTTTCTTTTTTTTATTTTTAAATATTCATTTATTCTCTTTTTTGTTGCCCTTGTTTTTTTATTGTTGTAGTTATTATTGATGTCATCGTTGTTGGATAGGACAGAGAGAAATGGAGAGAGGAGGGGAAGACAGAGAGGGGGGAGAGAAAGACACCTGTAGACCTGCTTCACTGCCTGTGAAGGGATTCCCCTGCAGGTGGAGAGCTGGGTGCTCGAACCAGGATCCTACCGTTTGTCCTTGAGATTTGCTCCACGTGCTCTTAACGTGCTACTGCCCAACTCCCCCAGCCTCAAGGTTTCTTAAGGCATAAGCCTAGATAGCACAGTATTCTTTCTTTTTTGCCTCCAGGGTTATTGCTGGGGCTCGGTACTTGCACTATGAATCCACTGCTCCTGAAGACTATTTTTTCCCCTTTGTTGCCCTTGTTGTTTATCATCATAGTTGTTGTTATGGGATGCATTGGATTGACCTTCTCGTGGTGCATCCCGTGAGTACCCATTCATTGGGGAAACTGACGATCCTTCCTAGCCAACTGAATCCACATGGATCCCAGTCACTTTCAAAGCCAGCAACAAGCAGCTCCTGACAGCTTTCAACCTGACGCTGTTGACTGGCTATGGAAGAAGGGCAAACGCTAGAAGAAGTTGTTGTTATTATTATTGTTGTTGCTGCTGCTGTCGTTGCTGGATAGGACGGGGAGAAATCAAGAGAGCAGGGGAAGATAGAGAGGGAGAGAGAAAGATAAGACATCTACAGACCTGTTTCACTGCTTGTGAAGCGACCCCCCTGCATGTGGGGGGCCGGAGGCTCAAACGGGGATCTCTGCTCTTCCTTGCGCTTCTCGTCATGGTTACTGCCCGACTCCCCCCCATTGTTATTTCTACTGTAGAAGAAACTTGTCCAAAGTAAGTTGGATATCAACCAAGATTTCAGGGGAATGAGATAGGCCCCACCTCCTTAAGATTTTCAAAGTCACATTGTAACAAATTATAGAAATGATGCCTGAAAGTATAGTCTTTCAAAGTCACATTGTAAAAAGGCATGCAGCATGGGATGAATTGTTGTGACTTTTCTTTTTCCTCCAGGGTTATCTCTGGGGCTCAGTGTCTGCGCTACAAATCCACTGCTCCTGGAGGCTACTTTTTTCCCTTTTGTTGCCCTTGTTGTTTATCGTTGTTATTGTTATTATTGCTGCCATTGTTGTTGGATAGGACAGAGAGAAATGGAGAGAGGAGAGGAAGACAGAGGGGGGAGAGAAAGAAATCTGCAGACCTGCTTCACTGCTTATGAGGCGACCCCCTTGCAGGTGGGGGAGCGGGGGGGGGGGGCTCAAACCAGGATCCTGACTAGGGTCCTTGCGCTTTATGCCACGAGTGCTTAACCTGCTGCTCTCTGACTCCCTGTGACTGTTTCTCAAATCAGTTACCAGCATACCTTGGAAATATCATGGATTCCATTCCAAGAAGTCTGAATAAAGTGAATATCGCAATAGAGCAAGTTGCACACATTCTTTTGGTTTCTTAGAGTTATTATGTAGTGTATTAAATGTGCAATTACATCATGTCAAAAAATATGTAGGCACCTTAATTCAAAAAGACTTTATTGCTAACAGAATTACTAACCACCATCAGAGCCTACAGTGAATCATTATCTTTTTTTTTTTTTTTTTTATAAAAAGGAAACGTTGGAAAAACCATAGGATAAGAAGGGTACAACTCTACACAATTCCCACCACCAGAACTCTGCATCCCATCCCCTCCCCCAATAGCTTTCCTATTCTTTAACCTTCTGGGAGTATGGACCCAAGGTCATCATTGTGTGATGCAGAAGGTAGAAGGTCTAGCTTCTGTAATTGCTTCCCCGCTGAACATGGGCAGTGACAGGTCAATCCATACTCCCAGCCTGCCTTTCTCTTTCCCTAGTGGGGTGGGGCTCTGGGGAAGCAGAGCTCCAGGACACACTGATGGGGTTGTCTGTCCAGGGAAGTCTGGTGAGCATCATGCTAGCATCTGGAACCTGGTGGCTGAAAAGAGAGTTAACATACAAAGCCAAACAAATTGTTGACCAATCATGAACCTAAAGGCTGGAATGGTGCAGATGAAGAGTTGGGGGGGGGGGCTCTGTTTTGTAGATAGCTAGTAGGCATATTTTAGTTATATTCTAAAGGGCCTGTGGCTATACTAGGTTTTTTTTTTCCCCCTGAGCCTGAAATCTGATATGCAGGTGGATCCAAGTTATTGTCTGGGGACATGACATCATGGCTGGAAAAGGGACAGAAAGCTGATCAGGGAAGAGAGTAGCTCCCTAATATGGGAAAGGAGTATAAATATTGTTGACTATAAACCCCATCTATTTGATTTGGTCTGGGGCCCATATTCAGCTTAGGAGCCTATGTGACCTCTGCATCCCTGTAGATCTGAGCTCACATTCTGTGGTCATGAGTAGGAACATTTCAAGCTGCCCCAATATCGATCCATCTTCCTCAGGTGTAGCATAGAGTATGTTGTCCATTCTCCCTTCGGAGGATGGAACATTCTCTACCATGGTTGATCCACGTTGACGGCAAGGTCCTATGGAGGCCCACAGAGGGGTCTATTTTGTTGTTCCTGAGAAAGATGACTGGTAACAATGGAGAAAGGGATTTATTTGAGGTCTAGGCCCATCATGTCTGTTTGCTGGTGGAGGGTCTAGTAAAAATTACAGTATGTACATAGTGAAATAAAGAGAAGACTTCCTGCATCACAGTCCTGTGCTGCATGCTGGCTCTGATGATTCACACTTAAATCTGAATCTCTGAGGCTATCCCACTTCTCCTCATTTGGGTTTATGGATTCTAGAAATTCTCTAGTGAGATCCTAGACTCTCAAGGTTTTGAAACTTCTGAGCTCAGTCTATCCACCATATAAATCCTTTTTTTTTTTTTTACCACTAGTACCTTATTATTGTCTGCAGTCAACTAGACCCCCAATTTCTTTCCAGAGATTTGGTGCAAACACAGCTGGTTACAACCTAGTTGCCATCCCATCCCCTCATCTTTTCTCACTGTCAGAATCCTGACATTAGTGTCATCAGCCCAGAACTATGAATCCTTTTTTCTTTTTATTTCATTTCTCTCTTTCTTCCTTCCTTCCTTTCTTTTTTTTTTTTTAAATAGAGGCTGAAAGACAAAGAGTGAGAGACTGAATAAAAGATATTGTAACACTACTGCACTTCTCATAAAATGTTCCCCCCAAATAAATAAATAAAATAAAATATTCTCCCTACAGGTACTCCCATGTGGTAACTAGGGCTCAGACCTAGGAGCCCTAGAAGTGCTCTACTGAGTGAGATGTCTGCCAGCTTCCAGGCATTGGAAGCTGGAAAAGATGAGGAAGCAAATGACCTACTAAAGCCTTCAGAGAAGAATGCTTGTCTATGGACTGAGGAGATGGCATAGTGGTTATGTAAACCACTTTTTTGCATGAGCTTCTGAGCTCTGAAGTTCAGTCCCTAGCACCACTATAAGCAAGAGCTTTATACTTTTGGTGTTAAGAAGAAAGAGGGGAAGAAAGAAGAAATGAAGCAAAGAGAGAAAGAGAGAAAGAAAGGACAAAAAGGAATGCATTTCTTCTTTTTTTAACTTATTTTTTAAATTTATTTATTTATTTTAATTTATTTTTTATTTAAGAAAGGATAAATTAACAAGTCCATAGGGTAGGAGGGGTACAACTCCACACAATTCCCACCACCCAATCTCCATATGCCACCCCCTCCCCTGATAGCTTTCCCATTCTCTATCCCTCTGGGAGCATGGACCCAGGGTCTTTGTGGGTTGCAGAAGGTGGAAGGTCTGGCTTCTGTAATTGCTTCCCCGCTGAACATGGGCATTGACTGGTTGGTCCATACTCCCAGTCTGCTTCTCTCTTTCCCTAGTAGGGTGGGTCTCTGGGGAAGCAGAGCTTCAGGACACATTGGTGGGGTCTTCAGTCCAGGAAAGCCTGGCCAGCATTCTGATGGCATCTGGAACCTGGTGGCTGAAAAGAGACTTAACATACAAAGCCAAACAAATTATTGAGCAATCATGGACCCAAAGGTTGGAATAGTGGAGAGGAAGAGTTGGGGGGATACTCACTGCAAACTCTAGTGTACTTCTGCTTTCAGGTATATAATTTGCTCTAGTTTATGGATACATGTGAACATATGCTCTCTCTCACAGAACCTGGTGTATGTCTAGGTTTTGGGACTTTGTTAGAAAGTAATCCACCTGGGATGGAATTAGAGAATGCTATGAAAGGAAAGGTCTCACCCGAGTAATGAAGCTGAAGGGTTGTCATTCCACACCTGAAATCTCTGGACACAGTCTGAGCTGAAGCATGTTGAGGTGGCAATCATTGCGTTGATTAGGTTGCAATCAGCTGATGCAATATTATTTGATATGGATTGGGAGAGGCATGCAAGAAAGTGGGCCCTATCCTAAGGTTCCAGGACTGGGAGAAATATAGGCTCTATAGTGGAGATGTGAGGTTCCTGTTGTCTTATGTTGTCTTAGTGTTCAAAAAGACAATGGATAGTTAATGTTATCATCATATTATTTGGTAACTGGGTTAACTTTGAAAAGTCCTTTTGTTAGGGTTTGCTGTATAGTACCCAGTATCTTATATAGCTGTGCCACTGGTTGCTTCGGAATGCATTTCTGTCTACATCTTGGCTTTAGTTCACTGAGATGTGTCACTTAGTCATGGCATAGAGGTGCACTCCTTGAACTTATGGGATTTGTATTTGTGACATAGAGTCCTATGAAGAGAGAAAACAGAAGTTGTAATTGGGGTGTTTACTAGAGCAAGATCTAAGACAAAGGTTGTTTGGAACTCCCTCTGAGCTGCAGGTCTTCTTCAGATGAGGCTGTCTGGCTCCTCTTAGTGGGAGACTTACATTAGGCAAGACATCAATTTTGGGCAGCAGAAGGCCATGAGAAGGGGCAAAGGGCACAAAAGCCATGCTTTCTATATGCTGAACTCTTATGCTTTCAATTCTACATTTTGAGAAACCCCTTGGTTAGATGAGGAAATAAAAAGCTCACTGTAATTAAGTGACTTGAAAATATTGCCAAAATAAGCAAATGGTTTAATGGCAATTTTTAAATTTAATTTATTTTTTATCAACAAAGAGCCATAAGTCTTTCCTATCCATGAAGTATTGATTTAGTTATTTCCTTTTTTTTTTTTTAATCTTCTGTCCACCTGATGTTATAATTATTTGGGAGTCTCCAGCAGCATACGTACCAGAGTGATGTCTGGTTCTTTCTCTCTCCTCCTATCTTTCTCATGAATAAATAAATAAAATATTTTTTAAAATCTAGAGAAAAAATTATTTAGGAGGCTAGGACTGTCTGCATTTATTTGCTCAGACCTGCTTCACCGCTTGTGAAGTGACCGCCCTGAAGTTGTGGAGCCACTGGTTTGAATCTGGATCCTCAAGCTTTGCGCCAGCCATGTTTGCTTAACTTGCTAAGCTACCACCCAGCCCCAAGTTATTGATGTTTTAATGTGTATGTTAAATGCACTAGCCCTCTTGGTGTGGGATGATCACCTTATAAATAAGTTTTTCTTATAGCTATTTTTAAATGACACTTTTGAGGCTCATAGAGGTTTATTTCTTTGTCCAAGACCACCCAGCTTGTAAATAGCAGATATAAGACTTGAATCTTTGGGATTTCAAAGCCTGTGTTTGAGCCACTCCCCCATATTCCCATCTCTCACATAAGTAAACATCTATTTACTTTGACTGGAACATTGTATAATCAATGTCTGCCTTTTCTATTCCTGAGCTAAGTACCCAGTTATTCTTCTCATTCTCATTCTCTCCCTCTCTTCTTCCCCCCTCCCCTCCAGGGGCTTTATCTCCCCAGACTGACTTTTTTAAATACAAAGAGAGACACAGAGGGAGAGGGAAAGAGAAAGACAACACAGAGCAGCAGGACTTCTCCCAATGTGTTGGGGACCATGCTGGAACCTGGGTTGTGCACATAGCAAAGCAGGCGTCTTCCCAGGTGAACTAACTACCTTGTCTGCCCTGTTCTTGTTTTCTTACAATCCAGTCTCCAGAATTTTAATCTTTCTAGGTAGCAGCTCACTTCTCTGACAACCTTACCAAAGGCATGTGCTAGAACAGCAATCAGGAAAGTACCCTGGGAATGTAATATATATATATATAATTGTTCATCTGATCTCCACAGGAAATTAGAAATCACTGTATACTTAACTGGAAAAATACTTGAAATGAAGGGTGAAGTTTACTGTTATTTAGATTTTGATTAAAAATGTGTATCCCTTATCTAAGGCTGGGACACTGGAAATGAAGGAGCTGAAAGCTCACTTTATGGAACAATAATGATCTTCTTTTATCATGCTATATTACTGCTTCCTAGGCCTTTGGTCAAATACAATAGCTTTATTAAAGATGTGATTCAGCTGGAAAGGGGGGGCTGAATTGTCCTGCCACTGGAGCCCTGGTAAGAGATAAGAGGAGATGAAAGTGCTGGCAGGGGAAGAGGTGCCTCAACAGAGAGAGTGTGGATGCTGGTGTCTCACCCCAAAGGTTAATTCTTCCTTCCTCTAGGAGTCACACTGTCTTGAAATCATAGTGGAGCAGCCTGGGACCACTTAACTTCTAGTCCATTTGGAGAAGGACAACAAGACTGAACTGAACAGAGGTCTGAGACTGCAGTTTGGGCCTCAGGTAAAGTTGATGATGAGGCCAGCAAAATAGCTCACTTGGCAAGTGTGCTGTTTTGCCATGTGAGAGATCCTAGTTCAAACTTGACCTCCCCCACACTGAAGGAGGCTTCGGTGCTGTGGGCTCTTTCATTCTCTCTTTCTCTGTCCCCATCTAAACAATAAATTAATTTAAACAAATAAAAGCCAATCATCTTCTATCTGGAGATCTTAGGTTTGGGGCAATCCCCAGAGAAATCGTGGGTTAAGTTCCAGACCACAACAATAATGCTGATAATGCAATGAGTCCCACAGACTTTTTCTTTGTTTCTCAGTGAATAAACAAGCGACACAATATTTTGAAGTTTAGTAAGTGTGCGATCGCACATCTCAACACATTGCACACCTCTTTTTTATTTCTTGTTAGTAGTATGATACATGATCATAAGATTACAATGTATAGCTCCACACCACACTCACCACCAAAGTTCTGTATCCCCATCCTCCCAAAGATAGCCACCATCTTTATCACAAGTCTTACAGTGTGGTTGCTTCTATTTTGTTTGGATTTTTTTTTTTTGGCAAGTTCATGTGAATCAGATCTCTACATTCCATATGTGAGTGAAACCATCTGTAGTTGCCTTTCAGCTATTTACTTATTTTGCTAAGCATAATCACCTCCAGTTCCATCCATTTTGTTTGGAAGGATATAATATCATCTTTTCTTTATTGCAGAGTAGTATTCCATGGAATATATATCCCATAACTTCTTTAGTCAGTCACCTGTTGATGGGCACTTAGGCCGCTTCCACATTTTGGTTATTGTGAGTAAACGGCTTGTGTCTTAATCACACCTGACACTGAGGCACAAAGTGAGCACATGCCTTTGGAAAAATGGTGCACATAGGCTTGCTGGATGTAGGGCTGCAACAAGCCTTCAATTTATAGACAGTACGGTGCTTGTGGAGCACAGTAAGATGGAGGCAGTTTGCCCTCATGGGGAACCCATAGTGATAGGCTCACATTTATCAAGCACTGCTTTAAACAGCACTCACTGGCTATCACATGCAATTCCCTCAACAGTCCCCCAAGGAAAATACTGTAATTGTATTGTATTGTATTGTATTGTATTGTATTGTATTGTACAAAGGGAGGCAGAGAGAGTCACATACCTAAGTTTACATGATAAGTGGTGGCATTAGGGTTTGGAATCATATTCTGCCCCCGGAGCCCAGGTATGTTCTCGGCCATGACACTGCACTGCTAAACATACACCTGTTTTCACCGGAAGGCTGTGCACTCTGGAGGCTGGTTAGGAATGGGGGGGAGGGAGGCCCCTTAGAGGACCAAAAACCTCCATTCTGCTGAAGAAAAAAAGGATTTAGAAGGAAATTGTTGTGGGGCCTTTTAACTGAAGCAGTGCTGGCTCCCTTTGAAGGGAGAGAAATGAAGCCATTTTCAGAGTTGTGGGGAGGGAGGTTAGAGGTTACCACTAAGCCACCATGGCTAAGCGACATAGAAATGCAAGCCTGTCATTGCCAAAGTGACAAAATAGAATATCAGGACACATTCAAAACAGCCCTGTGCAATTGTTATGGAAATGAGGCTTTTTTTTTTTTTGCCAAGCATGTAAGGAATAAATGGCACCATGAACAATTAGCTATGAATTAGAGGAGGAGGCACTGAGGATTGGGGTCATCAATGGGACCTTGGGCAAGTTACTTAACCCCTCTGAGCCTTCATTCCCTAATTTGTAAAGATGGATCTATTAATAGCATCTACATCATAGAGTTCTGGGAAGATTAAATGGTTATCGCGTAGATAAAATGTTGACAATAGGCTCCGTGAACAGAAAGTGACCAAAACATGTGAATTCTCCCTTCCTCTCACCTGTCAATTCTTCTCCGCCTAATTTTCCTCTCTTTGTAAAATGCAAATGATGAGAGCAAATCTTTTATGGAGTTGCTGAGGGGGTTGAATGACAAAACAAATGACTGGTGCTCAGAGCAGTGCCTGCCCATAGGAAATGCTTGATAAATGCAGACATTCATCATTATGGGTATTGAGCAATGGCAGAGCTCATTTGGTTGCACTTTGCTTTGTTGCACGGCACAGGTACTGTGTTTTTACAAATTGAAGATTCGTGACAACAGTGCACCTAACAAGTCTATCAGTGACTTTTTGTCCTAAGCAATTCCACCCCCTGTAAAATGAAGCCCCACCTGTCTTGAGGGAAATACACTAATTACCCACAAAGGAGTGGGATGACCACCGACACGTCCTTATTGAGTGTCCTTCCTGCTCTAGGAGCCGGACTGAATACTAGATACATAGTAGTATCTAGTATCTATGTATCCTTTTTTTGGTTTGAATTTTCCTCTCTTGGAGTTTTCAGTCTGTATGGAGTCAGACACTGAGAACAGAAAGCTAAAAAGGACAAGGCCATGGGAGTATATAGCAGCAGCCAGAGATGTCTGAAGGGTGAATGCCAGGCCCTTGAAGGAGAGGACTCTGGAGAGAGAGGGCCCCAGGAAAGGGGATGAGCTGATGTGAAGTCTCAGAGTCCACCTAGAGTGAGGCAAATCAAAGAACATAAAGCAAGGAAATGGGCTTATTCTGTCTGGGGCTCAGAGAGCAGGGATGATGAGTGTCAGATTGAATCAGAGAAAGAGCTAGAGGTGGGAGCATGGAACTCTTACAGCACTGTTGTAGCAGCTGGTTTCTCAGATTAACCCAGATGAGGTCCAGAGATGAGCTGGAGCCTCATAGCATCACTCAGATTCTAGACATGAAGACCCCAGAGGGCAGAATCCCCCACCCCCATCTCTGTCTCTCAGTATTAGTCCAGCTAGTCAGGATTCAGTCTCGAAAACAAAGACCACTCAATACATCCCATGATGAAAGCATTATCATTCAGGGAATTAGAGTTTGGCAAAACTGAAGTCGGGGAGACGAGAGGGAATGGTGGGGCAAAGGTTAGAGAGACAGTTGGTGAGGTTCAAGATACAAGATCCCAGAATACTGTGCTTTAGCATATTGAATATCTTAAACTGGGTGAATCTGAGGAAACAGAAGCAGAGGGAGGATCTCTGACCTGACCTTCTGTGGCTTCTGTGGCTTACTTCCCTGAAACAAGTCATTAATCTCCTCTAAGATGGCTCCCTCCCTGAACCTGGAGGAAGGAAGCCATTTCCATTACTAGAAATTGTGAGTTGTGGGCAGAGATATCTGTGCCAACAGACCCAGTTAAAGTAATCTGTATTGTCGTAGTTTCTTAGACTGACAGGTGTGGGACAATGTGAAAGCTTGGTAGAGCTTAGGGGAGCTCTCCCATCCTTGGATGGAGGTCTGAAAAGACACCCCACTTGTTGGCCTCTCTCTATACTTGTTGGGGTATAGGAATGAGCCAAGAGGGAAAAGTCTTCCATGACTCAGTTTCCCTCGTTAGTCTCTCAAGCCCACAGAAAACCTACAAGCCTCTCACACTTAGTTCCCCCTGCTAGCAGACCAAATGGCTGGCTGCTTGAGGGTTCACTCAAAGTTCACTATAGTCATTCAGAGTTCACACATTCACTATAAGTTCACCTTTTGATCATATAGGAGAACACACTCTATCATACAGTCTTGCCAGTACCTTGGCAGTGAACCCCCCACATCTATTTCCTTGCCTGCTTTTGATATCTATGATTTACATCAAGCCTTGTCTCTTTCTGTTTCATCTCATTCTACTGGTTTAGCCACTATGTTTTTCTTAATACCTTTGGATAATTAAGATACCCGCATGGAAAACAATTGCCTTGACCTTTTGGTATCACATCAATTCTTGTCATTCCTACCCCTCCCCACCATAGGGGCAAGCTGACCTTTAAGAAACCTGTAATTTCTGACATATGTGAAAAATGTCCTTTGTTCTATTTGCTATAAAGCCTTGTGTTCTACCCTAAATAAACTAGAGGTTCATCCTAGGATCCCTCCTGATGCTTCCTTTCTTTGTACATGGTCCCTTGAACCAGTAGTGGAAGGCCAGCAGCTTACCTTCTGGTTGGAGGCACTCCATGTGAGCCCGGCAGATAGAGACTAGGAGGTCACGCAGGTTCCCGTGCGAAATATGAGTATATATGGGCCCTAGGTCAGACTGATGGGGTTTACAGTTAACAGTATTTATATACTTTCCCCATACTTGGGAACTACTCTTTACCCTGACCCAGCTTTCTGGTCCTATTTTAAACACCATCTTCCCAGAAAATATTTTAGTCAATTTGAATGTTAGAGATTAGGCTTAGGCAAAAATTACTAAAAAGCTAGTATAGTCATGGGCCCTTTGGAATATAACTAAAATAGGCCTACTAGCTATTTTCAAAACAGAGAACCCAAATCTTCATCTGCAATATTCCAGCCTTTAGGTTCATGATTAGTCAACACATTTTTTGGCTTTATATGTGAGCTCTTTTTTTTTTTTTCAGCAACCAGGTTCTAGATACTACCATGATGCCAACCAGACATCCCTGGGCAGATGACCCCATCAATGTGTCCTGGAGACCCACTTCCCCAGAGCCCTGCCCTACTAGGGAAAGAGAGAGACAGGCTGGGAGTATGGATCGACCTGTCAATGCCCATGTTCAGTGGCGAAGCAATTACAGAGGCCAGACCTTCTACCTTCTGTGCCCCATAATGACCCTGGGTCCATACTCCCAGAGGGTTAAAGAATAGGGAAGCTATCAGGGGAGGGGAGGGGATATAGAGGTCTGGTGGTGGGAATTGTGTGGAGTTGTGCCCCTCTTATCCTATGGTTTTGTCAGTGTTTCCTTTTTATAAATAAAAAATTTTTAAAAACTACTAAAGTCATGGGACCCTTGGAACATACCTAAAATAGATTTCCTAGTTTCTTCCCATGGAAAGACCTCTAATTTCCTCTGCTCTATTCCTATCTTTGAGTTCTTATTTTTTAAAACAATTTGTCTTGATTTATATCTTACTGCCTTTTAGCCACGAAGTTGCAGACACTACTATGATACCATCCTGGCTTCCCTGGGCAGACAACATCACCGATGTGTCCTAGAACCTCATCTCTCTAGACCCCTACCCCACTAAGGAAATATAGAAACAGGCTGGAGTTATGGATTGACCAGTCAATGTACACATCCAGTGAAGAAGCAATTATAGAAGCCAGACCTTCCACCTTCTGCACCCCATAAAAAATTTTGGTCCATACTTCCAGAAAGGGATAAAGAATAGGGAAGTTTCCCATGGAGGGGATGGGACATGAAACTCTGGTGGTGGGAACTGTATGGAATTGTATCCCTATTATCTTAAAATCTTGTTAATAATTATTAAATCACTAATAAACTTTTTTTAAAAAAATGGCTTCTCCTCTCATGGCTCCCAAATACCTCTTTCAGGGATTCTTATCACTTGTCTTGAACCTAGAAGCACAGGGGTTTGAGAGTTCTGGAAATCCAGTGCCTGATTTCCCCTCTATGAGCTAGAAAGAGCAAATCATTTCCCTGTACAAAAGATGAACTGTGCTTTATCAAGCCTGAGACACAGTAATATTTTAAGCAGCACTAAAGAAGGGAAAACTCTACAACTAAAAGGACACAGTCTTCTAGCCATCAGTCACTAATAGTTCCCATTTCAAAGATGTGGAAGTGCTGTGTGTTTGTCTAGAGGAAAATGCCTCATAATTTTTTTAAGTGATATAACAACAACAAAAAAATTGTCAGCTTCATTACTCTGGTGAAAACTTTCCTAGCTCATAGTACTCCTTAATTCCATTTGGGGTGGTGCACTTCTTAACAAAACCTCAAATCCTAAATATAGGTCAGGGCCCATGAGATAGAGCATATGTACATGTATACATAAGTTAGAGGAAAATATATACCTTAAAGCAAAAGTGCACAATAGTTTGCAGTGAGTCAATAAATGAAGCAAGCAAGTAGAAAGACCTAAAAAGTCACCTTAAAGTACCTAATGAAACAAATTCTACTTAGACTTAGATACCCTCCTCACTTACCTCTGATTACATGTCCCTCAATCACTCCAAAGCTAACCTTGTCAAAGTAAGGGCTACAAAAGCTGAGTAAGGGAAAGAGACTGGCACACTTTAATGATGACTCTTTAGTCACGACCAGGCCACCCCATCACCTGGGGCCCTAGTCAGGGGGTCCTGTGATTCCTACATAGGCATGATGGAATAAGACCTCTAACAGATCCCTCTCACCACTATCACTGATAATCTCTATCAGGAACAACATAATGGACTCCTCTGTGGGCCCCTATAGGACCTTGCCCTTAATGTGGACCAACAATGGTAGGGAATGTTCCATTCTCTGAAGGGAGGTTAGACAATATACTCTACCTACTTACTACCCAAGGTAGATGGGTCCTGAAATTAGTGCAGCCTGGTATGTTCCAAGCTGTGACCACAGAATGTGGGCTCAGATCCACAGGGATGAGGAGGTTATACAGGCTTCTGTGTGGAATATGGGCCCCAAATCAAATCGGTGGGGTTGATAGTTAATAATATTTATATATTTTCCTTATATTTGGGAACTACTCTCTTCCCTGATACATCTTTCTAGTTCTTTTTCCAACTATGACACCATCTCCTCAGATGATACCTTTATCCCACCTGTATGTTAGCTATTGGACTCAGGAAAAAAATAGTAAAGTCATAGGCCCCTTGGAATATACTTAAAATAGACCTACTAGCTTTTTCCAAAATGGAGACCCCCAAGATCTTACATCTGTAATATTTTTGCCTTTAGGTTCATGATTGGTCAACAATTTTTTCTGTTTTATATCTAAACTCTATTTCAGCCACTAGGTTCCAGATGATGCCATAATGCTAACCCGACTTCCCTGGGCAGATGGCCCCACAATATGTCCTGGAATTCTGCTTCCCCAGATACCTGCCCCACTAGGGAAAGAGACAGACAGGCTGGGAGTATGGACCAACCTGCCAACACCCATATTCAGTGGGGAAGCAATTACAGAAGCCAGACCTCCCACCTACTGCACCCCATAATGATCCTGGGTCCATCCTGGATCCCAGAGGGTTAAAGAATAGAAAAGCTATCAGGGGAGGGGATTGGATACAGGGTTCTAGCAGTGGGAATTGTACCCCTCTTATCCTCTGGTCTTGTCAGTGTTTCCATTTTATATTTAAAAATGTAAAAATTACTAATTACTGACTATTGTGAATTATTTTATCTTTTAATTTTTATTGGAGGGAATAATAGTTTACAGTCAACAATAAACACAATTCTTAGTACTTGTATAAAATTTCTGTTTACGTTTTTCTCCACCATCATGCACCAGGAACTGAAAGCGCTCCTTCCCCACAAGAGCCCTTTAATTTGGTGCAAAACACCAAAAACCCAGCCCAAATTCAACTTTATGCTTCCCCTTCTGTTCTTATTTCTCAACTCTATGAGTCAGATTATTCATATTCATCCTTCACTTTCTGGTTTATCTCACTTAACATGATTCCTTCAAGCTCCATCCAAGATGAGGTGAAGAAGGTGACTTAAACCATTCTTAATAGCTGAGTAGTATTCCTTTGTGTATATATATACCACAACTTGCTCAGCCACTCATCTGTTGTTGGACACCTGGGCTGCTTCCAGGTTTTGGTTATTACAAATTGTGCTGCTATGAACATAGATATACACAGATCTTTTTGGATGGTTGTGTTTGGTTCGGTTCATTGGGATACAACCCCAGGAGAGGAATTCAGGGTTATAGGGTAGATCTAGTTCTAGCCTTCTGAGAGTTCTCCAGACTGCTCTCCACAGGGGTTGGACGAATTTACACTCCCACCAGCAGTGCAGGAGTGTTCCTTTGTACCTACAACCTCTAGCATTTGTTGTTGCTACTGTTTCTGATATATGACATTTTTACAAGAATGAAATAGTAGCTTATTGTTGTCTTTATTTGCATTTCTCTAACAGTCAATGACTTGGAGCATTTTTCATATGTTTGCTGGCCTTTCAGATCTCTTCTATGGTGAATATTCTGTTCATATCTTCTTATTCTAGGAAGGGGTCATTTGCTTTTTTGTTGCTGAGTTTGGTGACATCTTTATGTGTTTCGGTTACTAGCCTTTTACTGAGACAGTACTACAGTTGTCTCATTGTCAGGACCAAAGAGCCTCTTGGGTGGGTGCAGAAGAACTTACCTGGCTCCTGCCCTTAGCTCTCTGCTTTCATTTGCCTTCTAGGCCTGAGAGGCCTGGAATGGACTGAGAGGAAACTCAAGATTCATTCAGAGCTAAGAAAGTTAATTTCCCTTACTTGCCTCAAGGCAAACATTAAGGTTTTTATTTCAACTTTTTTAACTTCTCTGAAGTATACAAGACTTACCTAGTCAAGAAACAGCATTTTGCTACATCCCCTAGAAACTCCTTCCTGTATGGGTTGCCAATGAAGATTCTTTCCTTTTCCCTTGAAGTCCTGTCCTGGATACCATTTGCACAGATTAACTTTTGTCTACTTTGAACTTGAGAATACATAGAATGTTACAGGAGGTTTTCTTTTAGATGTAATTTCTTTCCTGCGATATCATATGTGAGATTTATTCATGCTCACTATATCATTGCTGTATAGTATTCTATAATATTGTCACTTCATTGTAATGTCAGGCATTTGGGCAATGTCCAGTTTGAGGCTATTTTGAGCAACAGATAGTGTTACTATTAACATTCTAATACACAGGGTGGTGTGTGTGTGTGTGTGTGTGTGTGTATTCATTTCTAGTGGTTATGTCCCTAGTTAAGGTTAGGCCTCCTTTTACCCAGAACTCCTTAAGATGTTCAGAACAGACCTTCTCAAGATGTGTGGATTACTTTGGCATGTGGATTACTTTGAATTGAGGACCTGCTGTCTCCTGAGAAACTTTTTAAAAATTTCTTTATTGAGGGATTAATAGTTTACAGTTCACAGTAAAATACAATAGTTTGTACAGGTGAAACATTTCCCAGTTTTCCACGTAACAATTTAACCCCCACTAGGTCCTCCTCTGCCATCATGTTCCAGGACCTGAACACTCCCCATCAAACTCCCATCCCCACCCCATGACCACCACAAGGGGCTTTTACTTTGATGCAATACACCAATTTCAGCCCAAGTTCTGCTTGAGGGACTTTTTAAAAAATTTAAAAATTTATTTATTTATTCCCTTTTGTTGCCCTTGTTGTTTTATTGTTGTTGTTGATGTTGTTATTGTTGAATAGGACAGAAAGAAATGGAGAGAGGAGGGGAAAACAGAGAGGGGGAGAGAAAGATAGACACCTGCAGACCTGCTTCACCACTTGTGAAGCGACTCCCCTGCAGGTGGGGAGTGGGGGCCTCAAACTGGGGTCCTTATGCCAGTCCTTGTGCTTTGTGCCATATGCACTACTGCCCGACTTAAAAAAAAATCTTTTTGCTTTATTTTATTTATTATTGGATAGAGACAGTGAGGAATCAAGAGGGGTGGGGGAGACACAGAGGGGAAGAGAGAGACACCTGCAGACTTGCTTCACCACTCGTGAAGCTTTCCTCCTGCAGGTATGGCCTAGGGGCTTGAACCCAGATCCTTGCATACCGTAATGTGTGTGCTCAACCAGGTGCACCATCACCTGGACTGAGAAACTTTTATCACTACCTCAGCTACCCAGAAAAATGAAAATTAGGGCCGGGTGCTGGCGCATGTGGTTGAGCGCACATGTTACAATGTGCAAGGACCCAGGTTCAAGCCCCCAGTACCCTCTTGCATGAGGAAAATTTCACAAGTGGTGGAGCAGTGTTACAGATGTCTCTCTGTCTCCATATCACCCTTCCTCTTGATTTCTGGCTGTCACTATCAACTAAAGAAAAAAATGTTTAAAAATAGATGTACTTTAAAAAAATGAAAATTTAGAGAATTGAAGTTTCATTCTTTTTTTTTTTTTTTTCCTTTTTCTTATTAGAAATATCACTATAGAGTTTCTGGTCTTTACTACAAGTCATTCTCTCCTTCCTCATCCTATGAGTCCTTTCTCCTTGAAGCCCCCCAGGCCCCATCCCCATTCCTCACCTAAGGACACAAACCTTTAACTTGCCCTCATTGTCTTTATGATTATTATTGGTGTGGTGTTTGTTTTAGTTTTTATCGGGGCCTGTGTATGCAAGATAACACTGCTTCTTGTGAACATTTTTTTTCCTTTTAATTTCAGAGAGAGAGAGACAGGGAGAGAAACAAGAAGAGATACAACTGCACTGCTCCACTGTCCATGATGCTTCCCTTGGCATCCTGTATGGGGTCCCATGCGATTTTGGAGGCTAGAACCCAGGTGCTTGTGCCTGGTATAGTATATACTCTACAGGGTGGGGAAATACCTCCTGCTGCTCAATTATATCTATGTAGATTCTTCATCCTAATACGCCTGATGCTAATTTGATTCCTTGACTATCAAAAAAAAAAAAAATCCAAAACATATAGGTAGAAGGAGAAATCTCCTCTCCTCCATTATGGAGTGAAATCAAATGCATATCAGGATTTCAGAGACTTGACCTGAACTTAACTGTTATATACATATTAATCTCTCAGGCATCACAATAGCACTGCTCAGTAGCTTTTTCAGAGAAGCTTCTAGCCAAGGGTTTGAATCCTTGAAATATTTCATAGAGAAGAAAATGAAATTCTTGACAGCACATGAGCAAAGAATGGACCATCAACATTGCTTCCAGGTAAGAGTTTGCTGCCAGCAGATATGCTAGGGCATGGTTGAAACTGAAGAACTTTCCACTGAAAGGATCTTTTGGGAGGGTCAGTTCTTCCTATGTCTTGTTTAATACTTCACTACCTGGGCAGCCCTGAAGGGCCTGACTTCAGGAACTTCTATATGCCAAGTTGGGTTTTGCATCCATGGCAACGAGTGCTTTACATACCATTTTCTTTCAGACAATGGGAAATTAAACACTTGATGTGAAATGATGTCAGGTTTCAGGGTGGAGGTGGGGGAGGGAGTGAGGGTGGGTCTCAGAGTAGCAACTTGTCAGAGGGAATGTCTAATACCATGCATTTGAGGAAAAGTGTCAATAGGAAGACATTTTACACTGTGGCATGCATAAAATACGTACCTCGCTGTCTGTTTCTCTTAGCATCCACCTTTTATCTCAGACTATAAACTGGGTACACACACACACACACACACACACACACACACACACCTCTTACATAGACACAATTCACACACAATCAAACAATTCTCAGGCTGAAGCTAAGAAACATTTTTTAAAGCTATTTATCTTCAGAATATGGAAACTTTGGGGGGTGGGTTGGGGACAGGAGCAAGAAAGTAGGTGCTCACTAAATCTAAATTCTTGACTCATGAATGTGGTCTTGAGCTCCTCAGCAGAGAAGGGGTGACATTGAGGCTCATGTTTCTTTTTGTGCACACGTTTTCCTTGTTATGATTCTTAATGACTTAATTCTGTGATTATCTTTATGCCCTAATAAATGTGCTTTTAACAATTAAGGGTTGTCTCACTGATTGTATTTTAAATTAATTAGGCAGTGGAGCTAACAGCTCCCACTGTCTGTTCAGGCAGACAGACAGGTGGGGAGGGGCCTTCCTGTTTATGGTGACAGTGTTGCCTAGCTCTTTGTTTTGTTTTAACTTTTTGTCCCTGCCCCTTTCAACATCAAAAGAGAAGGGATGACAGACCCACAGAACTGGCAGGATAAGAAATCAAGTTCAAGTGTGAAAAGCAAGCAAATAACACAGATTTCTCCTTTTTGTCTGCTTTCATGTTAAAGTCCAGGCTCAGCTCTAGAGAAGCATAAGTTGCTGGCTGAGCAGGCAGGAAACTATCCTCTTGTCACTGCAGCCTTTGGCTCCCAGGTAGAGACATCTCCACCCCTTGTTATTAGCATAGGCTGTTCCTTTTGGGGACAAGTTTTGGGCTAATCAACAGGCGTAAATAAACTCACCCCCAGCGAATGTGTGAATGCCTGATGTTTAGAAAGTCAAGCGTGGCAGGTGGAAAAGGATCCTTTTGACAAATCTCTTATTTATTGTGTTATTTCGCCAGCAAAGGTGCACATGCTAACTAGCTTTGTGAATAATTTGTGGATGGGAATGTGATCATTTTTCTAAGTCAGCCGGTGGGCTCAGTTCATTGCACTCCCCACCTAAAAATAAATTCTCAGGCTGACTGTGAACATACTGATACTTGCTGCAAGTGAAGCAAACTTATGGGGACCATTAAAGTGCCAGGGCATTGGAAAATAACAGTGAAGTGAATGCTGATTTGCATTTATGTCATAAAATAACTTGTCACCTTCAATTTATCACAGTAATTGGTACCAGAGGAGAATGTATGATGCTTATACTTGGTTCACAGCCACCTCTTCTCATCTCCCTAGTCCTTGCTTGTCCCTCTCCTGAAATAGTAATGGGTGGACTTCTGGAGATAAATGATCTTGGACCTTTTCTATAACACTGGGATTGGAGAAATCAGATGCATTCTTGTATTCAAAGACATTCTGTCTTACAACCCTCCAACAAAATGTGTGTTATTATCCCACATGCAGGTAAACAAACTGAGGCACAGAAAATGAAGAATTTAGTCAAAGTCAGATAACTTCTATGTGGGAGATTCCGGGTTTGTACCACTACAATAAGACTCTGGAACCCATGATTTTTTTTTTTGATAATTTATCGTTTCTGGCTTTTTCCCCCCTCCAGTTGTTGGGGCTCAGTGCCAGCACTACAAATCCACCTCCCCTGGTGGCCATTTCTCTCTCTCTCTCTTTCTTTTCATTTTTCCAAGACAGTGAGAAACTGAGAAGTAAGGGGGGAGTCAGAAATGGAGAGAGATAGGCATCTGCAGACCTGTTTCACCACTTGTGAAGCATCCTCACTGCAGGTGGGGAGTGGGGGCTCAAACCTGGGCCCTCGCATAGTTCCTTGCACTTAGTACTAAGTGCACTTAACTGGGTGCACCACTGCCTGGATCCCCCCCCTTTGATAATTTATTGTTAATTGCCACCAGGATGATCGCTGGGGCTCTTTGCCTACACAATGAATCCACTGTTCTCGGATACTTTTAATTTTTCTTTTATGGATAGAAACAGAGGGAAATGTACAAATAGTAAAGCTTTCCTCCTGCAGGTGAGGATGGGAGGTTGAGCCCTTGTCATTGCACATGGCAATGTGTGTGCTGTATGGGTGTAATTGTCAGACCTCCAAGCCCATGAATTTCACCGCTATGCTATAGTGCCTATCTTAGTCTATAATGCACATGCAGAAATAAATATTAAGGGCAGTACCACTATCTGGGAAATACACATATTGCCAATCTGTAAGAACAGTGTAGTGATGATGACACATCATTACCATCTTACACCAAGGCTAAGTAAATTATTCCAGCTGGGTTGAGAAAAATAACCAATGGTTTGTGGTTATTCCCAGTGCAGGTCCGGTGTGGTTCTCTTGATTACAATAGAATGCTTTGAATTCTGTGATTCTCTTTCTAACAGCCAGCCAAAGCCACCTATGACAGATAGTGGCATCTTTATTGGGGAAATTCTCCAGATCTCTATCCACTTAGCTATTACCCAAGTAGACTGTATATTTTAGTTTTCTGAATTATAAATTGGCTTCATCTGCCAATGAATTCCAAAGTGTTTCTGAGTTGGAGTCTCTCATGTTTCAGACAGCAGGTAAATTCAGCTTCATCTGACTGGCAAATGAACTCCCTAAAAGAGTGGTACTTATTTCAGGCATTCTGGAGTATGTAAATGGAGCTGCATTTGATGACAGACAGATCAAGTTTTACATCCTGCCTCTATCTCTGCTGTGGAAACTAGGCAACTTAACTGACTTCTCTGAACTTCCTTTTTCTGCTCTGTTAGCTGGAGCTGGTGACACTGCCCTGAAGAGTAAGGAAGGAAAGCAAGGTGCATACTTAGTTAGTTGATGATTGCAGGGCACTTAACAGATCACAGAAACAGACACCAAGCTCTCTTTCATTTAGTTCATGCTGTTGGCACTCTGGCTACACGCACTGGGCTGATTGTAAATTATTATTGTTGTTGTTATTTTCCTCCTCTGGAGATTGAACCCAGGACCTCTGGTGCCTCAGGCAAGAGAATCTAATGCATAAACCACTATTTTCCCCAACCTGTAAGCCATAGTCTTTATAGCTAAGCAAATCTAAAGAACACACATTACCATGTACAAAGATCCTGGTTCAAATTCCCATCACATGCAGAGAAGAAGCTTCATAATCAGTGAAGCAGTGCTGCAGATATCTCTCTTTCTATCTCCCTCTCTATCACCCCCCTTCCCTCTCAATTTCTCTTTATTTCTATCTTAAATAGATACATAAGGTAAAAAGCTTGAAACTTAATTTTTTTACTTATTTTATATTTATTTATATTTTCCCTTTTGTTGCCTTTTTATTGTTGTTGTAGTTACTGTTGTTATTGATGTCATCGTTGTTAGATAGGACAGAGAGAAATTGAGAGAGGGGGAGAAGACAGAGATGGGGAGAGAAAGACATCTGCAGACCTGCTTCACCTCTTGTGAAGCGATTCCCAGGCAGGTGGGGAGCCGAGGGCTTGAACTGGGATCCTTATGCCAATCCTTGCGCTTCATGACACGTGTGCTTAACCCGCTGTGCTACCACCCGACTCCCAAGAAACTTTATTTTAATTAACTTTTTTTTCAACTCCAGATCACTTTATTGAGGAAATGTAGATTCACAAGGATATTGCTGTCACAAGGTTTCATTTCTACAAGACAGGTATCAGCACACTTCGCTTTCAAGCAAATCATCATCTTATTCCACCATAGTGACTTAGGTACCCAACCTCCCCTTATACATTTATTTTTTAAATTTGTTGAAATACACATAATAGAAAAGCTACCATTTTAGACATATGCAAAATGGTTGAGCAGGCAGAGTGCAGAACTTACAAGCCTGAGGCCATATGTTTGATATCCAGAACTGCATAACTAGGGCAGAGTTCTAGTCTTTTTCATGAAATTACTAAAACAAATATTTTTTTTAAATGCCATCCAGTTTTAAGTATAAAATTCAGTGGCATTAAGTACATTTACTTTTTTCCTTCAACCAATACCACTCACTATACATTTCTAGAACTTTTTTATTTTCTCAAACTGGAATTCTGTCTTCATCAAAGAGTAGCTTCCCACTTCTCTCCTCAATCCCTGGAAACCATCATTCTATCTTCTGTCTTTATGAGTTTGTCTATTCTAGAGACTTTAGCTAAGAAGCACTTAATTATTTTTTTAATGTGAGTTGGGTCTCTTTTATTTAGCATAATGTTGTTGTATATATGCTTAATAATGATTTACAAGATTATATACCTGCCATCAAAATCTGTGACCCCTCATCCACCCCTTCCAATGGTAACTGTCATAGTCTCCCAAGGTCATAGATATGGGTTGGATATATATATATATATGTTTTTTTCAGGTTCATGTGTTTCAGTTCTCTATATTTGACTTATGAGTGGAATCCCATCTGGAAACTTAGTAGGCAGAGAACCTTTGGGGACCACATATGGCAACTTCGAGAGTAGAGAACCTTAGCCAGTTGCTAGGGCCCTGAGATTCATCCTAGGATAAAGAGAGAATGACTATAGTCACCAAATAGTGCATTAGAAGAGGTCAGGTGGGACATACATAAGACATCCTGAGCTGGGACAGTGTCAAATGTGTGCCCCATCCCAAGCTCCCAGGAGTATTTTATTTATTTATTTATTTTTGCCTATAGATTTATCGCTAGGGCTTGGTGCTAGCATAACAAATCCATTACTACTGCTGGAAGTTCCCCATCCCAACCCCTTTCATTTTATTTGATAGGACAGGGAGAAACTGAGAGAGGAGGAGAAGAGAGGGAGGGAAAAAGAGAGAGAGAGAGAAGGGATAGTCATTTGTAGACCTGTTTCACTGCTAGTGAAGAGTTCTCCTTGCAGGTAGGGGCTGGGTGGGGCGGGGGGGAGGCTCAAACCTGAATCCTTGCACGTAGTTCTATATGTGCTTAACTAGGTGTGCCACCTCTTAGCACTGCTTCCAGGAGTATTTATTGGTAAAATTATGCATTACATCAAGAAGGAATGAGGAAGATTAAAGATGTTTTTTAAGTAAAACATGCATCAGTAGTAAATATCAAAGCACAAATAACGGGTGGTTATCCATTACATAGATAAAGATCAGAACACATTTTTTTAAATTTTCCCCTTTGTTGCCTTTGTTGTTTATCATCGTTTTTATTATTTCTGTTGTTACTGCTGTCCTTGCTGTTGGATAGGACAGAGAGAAATTGAGAGAGGAGGGGAAGACAGAGAGGGGAGAGACAGATAGACACCTACAAGCCTGCTTCACTGTCTGTGAAGCGAACCCCCTGCAGGTGGGGAGCCAGGGGCTCCAACTGGGATCCTTGGCGCAAGCTTAACCCGCTGCTCCACTGCCCGGCCCCCCAAAATACATTTCTAAGGAGGAAAACATTAAGAGTATAGGTAGGAGTGCTTAAAACTGCCATTTTCCAAATGTCATTATATCAGGTACATTCTTTTGATGCCATAAGATATTGAGTTTATTCCAGTTATCCCATTCACAATGTCCAAACCCTCAGGGTAGCAGCCAGACATCAGAGTTATGGGAAATTACATGAGTGCAATATACCACTAACTTGTGGGCCAGAAAATTATTCTGACATATCTGACATAGCTCAGCCTTTGCCCTACTGCAGGAATTTGTAGGAAGGGACATAACCCAGCAAACAGGCCACACAGAATTATTGGACAGAGGAAAGTACCTGGCAGACAAACAGCAAATAAACATTTATTTATTTAAACATTTATATATTTTGCATAGAGGCAAAGTTAACAATCAGGATTTTTATAACAAGTATCAAAAAGTTTGGAATCAGAAAATTTCTTTAGAAATCCTGCAGTTGTCCTTCACTTTTTTATTTTCTTCACTAAGCATAATCACTGCCATCCCTATCCATTTAGTCCCAAAGGACTAGATATAATATTTTTATATTTTTAACTACAGAGTAGTACTCCATTGATTATATGTCCTGTGACTTATTTTTTTTATTTATAAGACTCAAGTTAATGATTTCTATTTTATTCCATTTTTAAAGGCTTTCTCTTTGATCTAACTATTCCTCATAGTCCCCCACCCCCATTTTAATCAGTAAAATGAAAAGACATGCATCAGAGAAGCATGTGGATCATTTGGGAAAAGATGGCTGACTGCACACAGAAGCTGAGGCCCATTTGTATTCACTTTTAAGGTCCTGTCTTCATTTCCTTGCTTGGATGTATATACATACATCTATTCAAATTTCCAGTTGTCCTTTCTTTTTCCTCTTCCTTCTCAGATAAGAAAAACCACACCTGACTTTCTCAATTTTTCTCCAGAGTCTCTCCCCTCTCACTGATGGTGTAAAAGCAAGGTTTCTAGTCACAGAAGTTCTAGATCCTGGCTGAACTGTAGTTCAAATCCTTCTGGTCATCTTTCCCTAACATTTCTCCCTCTGGGAGAATGAACCGAATTTCTTTTTGGGGGTTCCAAAGGAAGAAGTTTTGGCTCCTGTAATTGCTTCTCTGCTGGACATGGATATTGGCTTGTCTGTCGTTTCCTAGTAGGGTAGATTGAGCATAATGTTTTTAAGGCTCACTATGTTGTAGCATGTTTCAGAAGTTCCTTTTGTTTTTCTTTTTGGTGTGTATGTGTGTATGGGGCGGGTTAATCAAACCTTTTTTTTTTTTAGATTTTATTATCTTTATTTATTTGATAAAAACAGCCAGATATCAAGAGGGAAGTGGAAGATAGAGAGAAAGAGAGACAGAGACACCTGCAGACCTGCTTTACCACTCATGAAGCTTCCCCCCTGCATGTGGGGATTAGGAGCTTAAAATACGGTCCAAGATGCATATTGTAATATGTATGCTCAACCAGATGCACCACCACCCAGCCACTCAAACTTGTTTTTTAAAATTTATTTATTTATTCTCTTTTGTTTCCCTTGTTGTTTTACTGTTGTAGTTATTATTGTTGTCATCGTTGTTGGATAGGACAGAGAGAAATGAAGAGAGGAGGCGAAGACAGGGAGGGGGAGAGAAAGATAGACACCTGCAGACTTGCTTCACCACCTGTGAAGCGACTCCCCTGTAGATGGAGAGCAGGGGGCTCAAAACGGGATCCTTATGCTGGTCCTTGTGCTTTGCGCCACATGTGCTTAACCTGCTGCACTACCGCCTAACTCCCCAAACTTGTTTTTAAATACTGTAATAACACTTTATTGAAGAAATGTTAATGTATAGGATTGTTGTTGTCAAAATGGGGCATTTCGACATCTGCCCAAGTAGTTTGTCAGTGTACTTCACCTTCCACCAAGCCATCATTTTTGTCCTTACCATAGACACTTAGGCCCTCAGCCTTCCCTCAATGCATCTCCCCAACCTGAACCACCAAATCATTTTTTTTAAGGCTGAGTAATAGTAGTACATTCTGTGTATAAAAACCACATTTGGTTTACCCATCTATGTATTTATAGGCATCAGGAATTTGTTTCTTTTGTTTTTACAGAATTGGGAGCTCATATATGTGCAGTTCCACTGCTCCAAAGTTGGTATTTTGTTCTCTTTATTTCAGACAGACAGAGGGGGAGGGGAGAAAAAAGAAAGGGGAGATGCCGCAGCATTTATTCACCATCCACAGAGCTCCCACCAGTGATTTGCAGCTCCCACCAGTGATTTGTTGCTCCCATGAGGTATCAAAGTTTGAATCAAGGGCCTCAAGTGACAAGGCACTTGCTCTACTGGGTGAACTATCTTCCAGCCAGGTTTCTTTGTTTCTCTTTAAAAATGCTTTATACAGAGTATGGGATATTCTCACTTACAGACCAGTGTTGAAAGACAAGATCAGAAAGGAAAACAGTTAGCAGAACTCTGGGGTGGCAGGGAGGATTCAGTTCCTGGAACATGATGGCAGAGGAGGACCTAGTGGGGGTAGAATTGTTATGTGGAAAAATGGGAAATGTTACACATGTATAAACTATTATATTTTACTGTCAACTGTAAACCATTATTTCCCCAGTAAATAAATTAAAGAAAATAATTCATTTATTTATTGGATAGAGAAAGAGAGAAATTGAAAGGAAAGAGAGAGAGAGAGAGAGAGGAGAAGCAGAGGGAATGGGTGGTGGTGCACCTAGTTGAGTGCACATATTACAGTGCACAAGGATCCAGGTTCAAACCCCTGGTCCCCACCTCCAGGAGGAAAGCTTTGTGAATGGTGAAGCCAGGCTGCAGGTACATCTCTTGAATTAAAATTAAAGAGAGAGAGAGAGAGAGAGAGAGAGAGAGAGAGAGAGACCTTCATTATTGCTTCACAGCTGCTGAAGCTTTCCCCCTGCAGGTGGAGAATGGTGGCTTGAACCTGGGTCCTTGCATATTGTAACATGTACACTCAACCAGGTGTGCCACCACCCAACCCTCTTGTTTCTTTATTTTGGCTATTATAAATTATCCTCTGATGAACATGGGTATACAATGCCTACTTTCATTTCTTTGGGTTATTTATGCAGGAGTGGAGTTGCTGGATCATATGATAATTGTATGTTCAAATTTTTGAGACTGGGTACATTTCATATATATGAAATTTATGTATATAACAAAATAGATTGGAGTAATATTAAGATAATAATAATAATAATAATGTATATTATTTGGAGTAAAAAGGATGTAGGAAGTTCCCTTGAGGATTCTCAGGTGCTCCTGTAGGACTGTCCCACTGCCATTCCCCTAAAGGACCTAATGTGACAGCTCCACAAAGCCAAGGGCATATTACTCAGGGGGTTCTCCTCTCTGTTGCCTGCAGCTCTTCCCCAGTTACTGGTGACATACTGCCAGAGCAGCAGAAAGTAGCCCTAAAGATCATAGCATGCAAACCAGAACTGGGGAACAATATGATTTAAAACAGTCTCTGCACCGCTTTACAGTTAGGTATGTGTTTGAACGTGGTACATATCCACCCCTACCGCCCACCCCAACTCTGTCTGCTGGAAGAACTTAAGGCAGGTATACTGGGGGGGGTGTTAACCCTTCCTGAATCAACATCAGATGTTTCAGCAGCCCTGCCTCTAAGCAGTGAGTTACCTGAGAAACTGCCAGTCACTCGATGACATCAATTGTTCCATAACTGACAGACCCCGGAAAGCCTCATTATCACCAATGAGAGAACCTTATACATATCATGCCTGTCAGGGCAGTCAGGTTGGGTCCTGTCTGCATCCTGAAGAGTCAGCTCTAGTATCTCATGCAGGGAGAAGCCTGAACTTATCTAGGACCCCCCCCCCATCCCATAGGGAAGCTGGAGAAGATCAGAACTCACCATTTTTCAGTAATGGAACACTTTGTTCTCTAGATGTCCCTTTTAACCTATTGCTGATCTTAGCAGACAGGTGAGTTTTTCGGAGAATAAGTCTTGAGTTAGTGGATTAGGAACATATGGCAGGGTCTATGGAGTTGCAATTGACCCTTCAGTGAGCACGTGGCAGAGTTGCCTTAAGTCATGCAGACAGACAGAGCTTACTAGGAAAATGACTGATGAAGGATCTGCTTAGATCCACTGGGATGGTGGGAGAAGCCTGGATCTTGGCAGCAGACAGACTGGGGTTTGCATCAACTCTAATTGTTTATGTTACACTGGGCTTCTAAACCTCTCTATGTTCGTTTCCTCAACAATGAAGAGGGTTTAAAATTAAAAAAAAAAAACATCTTGGGGCTCGGCATTAACGCACTGGGTTAAGCACATATAATGTGAAGTGCAATGACCTGTGCAAGGATCTGGGTTTGAACTCCCCTGAACCCCACCAGCAGGGGGATCGCTTCTCAAGAAGTGAAGCTGGTCTGTAGGTGTCTTTCTCTCCTTCTCTCTGTCTTTCCCTCCTCTCTCAATTTCTCTCTGTCCTATACAGTGACAACAATAACAGCAACAACAACAATGAGAAAAAGAAAAGATGGCCTCCAGGAGCAGTGGCTTCCTAGTGCAGGCACCAAGCCCAAGCGGTAACCCTCGAGGCAAAAACAAAAACAAAACAAAACAAAAAACACCTAGACATTATTTAGATTACCTTCAGGAGTCTAAGTTTCCTTATCCACAAAATGGATAGACTAATTCCCATCTCTAAGGGATCACTGTGAAGATGATTAAAAAGTAGGACAAGTAAATGGCTCGTAGAGGCTACTCAGTAATTGTTAAATATGACTATTGCAAGCTCTTCCTCATCCTTGTCATGACAGAAAGGACATAAACAACTAGAATGCACTTATAGAAAAAAAAAACTTAGGGGTCAGGCAGTGGCACAGCCAGTTAAGCGCACACAGTACAAGCGCAAGGACCTGCGGAAGGATTCAGGTTGATCTCCCGCATCCCAACTGTAGTGGGGATGCTTCACAAGCCATAAAGAAGCCTGCGAGTGTCTATCTTTCCCTCTCCCTGTTTATCCCTCTTCTCTCAGTTTCCCATTGTCCTATCCGATAAAATGGTTAAAAAAATAAATAAATAAAGGCCACCAGGAGCAGTGTATTTATAATGCCTGCACTAAGCCCCAGCAATATCCCTGGAGGAAAAAAAAAAAAAAGACAAAGAAAGAGAGGGAGGCAGGGAAGAGGGAAGGAAGGGAGGAAGGAGGAAGAAAGAAAAAAGAAAAGGAAAGGAAAAAGAAAATTTAGGGGGTTCGTAGTTGGTGTAGCTGGGTAAGCACACACATTACCATGTGCAAGGGCCCAGGTTCAAGACCCTGTGCACTCTCTGCAGAGGGTAAGCTTCACAAATGGTGAAGTGAGTATTCAAGTGTCTCTCCCTCTCTATCCTACCTTCCCTCTCAATTTCTATCAAGTAAAAGAGAGAGAGAGAGAGAAAGAAAAAAAAAAGAAGAAAAGGAAGGAAGAAAGAAAGAAAGAGAGAGAAAATGAAAGGAAAAATGGTCTTCAGGAACAGTGGTGGGTTCATTGTGCAAGCACCAAGCCCCAGCAATAACACTGGCAGCAATGAAAGAGAGAGAGGATAGGAAAAATTTCTGTGTTAAATTTGCCTGGGGATGTTACTACCACTCTTTCTTTTGGAGTGCTGCAATTGAACACCAAGAGTCATGTTCTAGAAGGCAAGAAAAGTTTTTGTGAGAGGATTATTTCTGTCAGTACTGTATCATAAAGAGGTAACTTGCCTTGGGGATCATTTACCAAGTCCAAATCATGGCATTTCCACTTCTAAGCCTTCTGACCTGGAATAATTTCTTAATTTCTTTGCATTTCAGTTTCCTGATCTGTAAAATGGGACAAGAACTGTATCTGTCCCCAGTGTTAAGATTAAGTTAAATGAGATACTTCCTCTAATGTGATTAAGATGGTGCTGCAAGATACAGTGTTGCTGGGATAGCCTCGTGGGCAGGAGAGAGAGATGACCAGGGACTCATGACTGAGCTGGGAAGCAGTATCTCTTTATTGACAGGATGCAGTTCAACAATCTAATCTCTTCTAATAACAACACAATTCTCCCCTGCCTCTCTCCTGAGGCGGAGGAGTCAGGAGGAAGGAAGTACCTAGGATAGGGGGTGGGGAAAAGGGAAAAGCGCAAACCAGTGAGGATTAAACCAATGTCCCAGAGGCAGGGGGGTGCTTAGTTAACAGTGGTTATGTAAATAGAATACATTGTAAGTAATACAAATGAACCTAATGTGATGATCAAAACAGAAGGTCTTATAAGCAGGATTTAGAAGCATACCAACACAGTGTTAGTTAAGTAAATGTCAGAAGTTACTATTATATTGCCCACAAGCTGTCCTATGCAGCTGCCTTAGTTAGAGGAGTGGTGGTGGTGCTGATTCACACTAACTTGGGAGAAGTAGCTGATGGCATGTTTCCTTCCTAACTCTGCATTCAGCAAGTGCACATTGGGAGTTTGAAATTAACTAGTGTGTGTGTGTGTGTGTGTGTGTGTGTGTGTGTGTGTGTGTGTGTGTGTGTGTCTGTTTACACCAGGGAAATTGGCAGGCATGACAAACCAGCCCTCTCTTTACCCAAACCCAGTTGCATAACATTTCCCAACTCACTGCTGGGTATGAGGGAACCCATAGTTCCACTAAACCTATCTTTTCACAGTTGCTGGGGTGAGAACGGGGCGGGGGTCAGTCCAAAGACTACCATCCACTCAAGCTGATGGGAGAGTAAATACTCTTGCTTTCCTAACCCTGTGGTCTACATCCCATCCAGCCTTGTATCAACACACTAGGTGAAATAACTGTTGCTAGAGGTAATCTTTCTAGACATCGTCTCTATTCCTGCTTCCTGAATAGTCTTCCAAGTCATGGTCTATCACTAAGAGACAAAAATAAATTCTAGCAATGTAAGAAAAAGAGAGATTTAATGGTAAGAAGTGGTGCCATTCACTTTAATGATGGCCCTTTTGGTCATTATGAGGCCACCCCATTCATCCAGGGCCCTAGTCAGGGAATCGTTAGATTCCTACATAGATATGATGGGCCACCATCATAGGTCATCTCCATCAGGAACAGCATCGTAAACCTTCTTGTGGGCCACTATAGGATCTTGTCCTCAGTCTAGAACAACAGAGGTAGAAATGTCCCACTCTCCAAAGGGAGGCTGGGTCGACATACTCTACCACTTGAGGAAGACTGGTTTTGAAATGAGTGCAGCCTAGAATGTCCCTAGCCATGACCATGGAATGTGAGCTCATACTGACAGGGATGCAAAGGTTACACATGCTCCTGTGCTAACTATGAATATACATGGGCCCTAGGTCAGATTGTTGGGGTTTAAAGTTAATGGTATTTACATACTTTTTCCATATATATGAGCCTCTCTCTACCCTTATCCAGCTTTCTAGTCCTATCCTCAACTCTGACACCATCTTCCCAGACAATACCGTTAGCCCACCTGCATGTTAGCTATCAGGCTCAAAAAAAAAAAGTATTAAAGTCTGGCAGTCAGGCAGTAGCGCAGCAGGTTAAGCGCACGTGGCACAAAGAGCAAGGACCAGCGAAAGGATCCTGCTTCCAGCCCCTGACTCCCCACCTGCATGGGAGTCACTTAACAAGCAATGAAGCAGGTCTGCAGGTGTCTATCTTTTTCTCCCCCTCTCTGTCTTCCCCTCCTCTCTCCATTTCTCTCTGTCCTATCCAACAACGAAGACAGACAACAATAATAACTACAACAATAAAAAACAACAAGGGCAACAAAAAGGGAATAAATAAATATTTTTTAAAAATTAGTAAAGCTGGGAGTCGGGCAGTAGCATAGCGGGTTAAGCGCAGGTGGCGTGAAGCACAAGGACCGGTGTAAGGATCCGGGTTCGAGCCCTGGCTCCCCACCTGTAGGGGGGTCGCTTCACGAGTGGTAAAGCAGGTCTGCAGGTGTCTCTCTTTCTCTCCCCCTCACTGTCTTCCCCTCCTCTCTCCATTTCTCTCTGTCCTATCCAACAACAATGACATCAACAACAATAATAATAACTACCACAACAAGGGCAACAAAAGGGAAAATAAATTTAAAAAAATTTTTTTTTAATTAGTAAAGCCATGGGCCCCTTGAAATATACCTAAAATAGATTCTCTAGCTTCTTCCAACATGAAGACCTCAAATTTCATGTGCTATACTTTTTAAAAAATGTATTTAAAATATTTATTTATTCATTTATTTATTCCCTTTTATTGCCCTTGTTGCTTTTTATTGTTGTAGTTATTATTATTGTCATCATTGTTGGATAGGACAGAGAGAAATGGAGAGAGGAGGGGAAGATCATAAGAGAAAGATAGACACCTGCACACCTGCTTCACTGCCTGTGAAGCAATTCCCCTGCAGGTGGGGAACTGGGGGCTCAAACCAGGATCCTTCCTCCCATCTGTGTGCTTCATGCCACGTGCTCTTAGGCCACCGTGCTACCACCCAATTCCCCATGTGCTATACTTTTACCCTTAGGTTCCTGACTATTAAACAAATTGTTCTGCTTTATATCTTAATGTTTTTCAGCCACCGTCATGAAGATGCTACCATAATACCAACCTAACTTCCCCAGGCAGATTATCTCACCATTGTGTCCTGGAACCTCACCTCCCCAGAGCCCTACCCGAATAGGGAAAGATAGAAATAGGCTGCGGTATGGATCCACCTGTCAACACCCATATCCAGAGGAGAAACAATTACAGAAGCCAGACCTCCCACCTTCTGCATCCCATAAAGATCTTGGATCCATACTCCCAGGGGGATAAAGAATAGGGAAACTTCCAATGGAGAGGATGGAATAAGGAACTCTGGTGGTGGGCACTGTATAGAATTGTACCCCTCTTATCTCACAATCTTGTTGATAATTATTAAATCACTGATAAAGACAAACATTAAAATAATAATAAAGAAATTTAAGAAAAAGAAGTGGTGTCATGGGGCTGAGCAGTGATGCACCTGGTTTAGCACACACATCACCATCTATATGGTTGGAGCCCTCATTACCCTCCTATTGTGGGGTTGCTTCATGAGTGGTGAAGCAGGTCTGCATTTGTCTTTTTCTCTCCCTCCCTCTCTCCCCATCTTTTCTCAATTTATCTCTCTGTTCTATCTAATAATAATAATTAAAAGCAGGAAAAAATGGCGACCTGAAGCAGTAGATTTATACTGTTGGCACCCAGCCCTATTTATAACCCTGCTGGAAAAAAAAGTGCCATCACAGAGTTGAAAGGAAGTCTGAAAGTAAGTACTTTGAAATAGATCCCCAGCCACCTGAAGAAAGTTCTGATAGCAAGAAATGCTCGGTTCTCTCACCGGTTGAAATAGGTAGGTATTGTATCGTTATATGAGAAACTGGGGAATGTTATGCGTGTACAAACTATTGTATTTACTGTTGAATGTAAAACATTAATTCCCCAATAAAGAAAAAAAAGCAAAAAATAAATAAATAAAGAGAAATAGGTAGGTCTTAAGCTTTTCATGCACAAAAGAGTCCTGTGGACTTAGGTCAGATCACATGCCTATTTGTCACTATTTGGGGGCATACAGATTTAGGATTCAATAGAATTACCCAGAGCTGGGTAATTTCCCAAAGCAAACCAAGTACCCGTGAAGAATGGATGCTGGGTGGCCACAGCCATGACAAATACTCATTTAATCTCCATCGTCCTTTTGATGGGGGAGTTTTTTGTGGTTCTTGCTTGCAAAGGCAATAGCCATGCCATATGCACTTCACAGAACTTAATGGAAGCATCGAGCAATGGGGAAGAAAAAAAAAAACATTCCAAGGCCCACCAGACTGCAGAAAATAATAACCTCATGAGAAGAGCTATCTGCTTTCAGCTTGAACAATCCCAACGTTGATTGAGTTCATGAAAGTGCACTTCACAGAGTAGTCTCCATGGGACATTCTCTGGGGAAAGACTTAAGAACTTAATCGCCCCCTTTTCACCTCCAGTTTCTCCAATTCTTATAGAGGTGATTAATGCAATGATGGCCTTGATGACAGCTCCCAGAATCCCCAGGGACCTATAATCTTGGGATGGCATCCTAGGATGATTTGTTTCCTCCTGGTCCATGTGCAGACACCAACTCAGCTCTCAGAATAGCCTTTTGTAAACCCATGGGAAGTCCTGCTGGGCCATGGTGCGCCTTTTCTCCTTTGAATTTTTTCCCCTTTTCTTCTTCATTGTGGTGTATTTTAGAAAGGTGGCTTTATCCTCTCTTGCCCTCCCCCCCCAGCTCTGTAGATGATGGCCTCATTTCTTTGACAATGCTAGGATGTTCTCCCTTTATCAGCAGGTTTCAGTGACTTTTCTTTGAAGGAAGATGCTAAGAAATCAGTTCGGTGAAGATCAGTGGTGAACCCCCAAAGACATGTGGAACCTGATTTTGATAGAAGGGTCATAGGCAGGGAGTCCCCATGTAAGCTTCTTATAAGCTAGTGATGTGGCAATGACACGGGCAACTTTAGGGCTCTCTAAATGAGATGATTAAATGCAGATTATTTCAGTACAAAAATCACACTTGAAATGGGGTGGAAATGGAAAGGAAAGAAGCCACTTAACTGTCTGTGCCTTCATGTCTTTTGCTCAATTCCTAATATTTCCTGTGTCCTTCCTATTGGCTAGGCATTCTCTAAGCAACTTATATGAGCTAACACATGAAGGTGAGGTCTTATTATCATCCCTGTTTACTGATGACGAAGCTGAGGCTCAGAGAGCATTAAATACCTGAGATCACAAAGCCGAAAATGGAGGAGACTGAGTTGCAATCCAGAGAGGCTCCCTCCAGAACCCAGCTTTTGATCATTGTGATATATACAGTGTCTCTCTGAGGGGCAGGGGTCATATTAGTCGCTTCTTATCCTTGGCACCTGGTACTTAGCAGCTGCCTGCTTACCTTGGCAGCCTGAAACCCTGCGATCTTTCTTCTCCTTCTTGGACCCTACTATTCAGTTACACCTGCCATCTTTTATTTCTGAACAGTGAGTTCCTCTCTCCAAGCCTCACACATTCAGTGCCTTCTCATTGACATGCTCTTCACTCTCATTTTTCTCCTTCCACTGGCTCACTCCCACCATTGCTCCAGTCTCTATATAAATGCCACATCCCTCAACCTCTAATGTGAGATTGTCCCTGATTAACACTCTCATGGGACCACACACTTTCCTGTCATCCTATTTATTATAGTAATGATTTGCTTAATGTCTGTTTCCTCTACCAGACATGATCCTCCAGAAGATCAAAAGCTGTGTCTTGAGTTTCCTGATGTGTCTCTACCACTGAACACATTACCTGACCCAGAGCAAGCAGCCAGGAGGGAATGCTGGTGGAATGAGAAAATCCTCAGTATCTCCAGGCCAAATAGATGAAGACTTTGAATAAAGCAAAGCAGGGGAGGGGATATTTGCCCAAGAGAGGGCTTGGAATGATAATTCCAACATTACTGGGATTTATACCACTATACTTTATACACAGGGGATGTTGTTCTAATTACACAAGGAGGGACCAGGATGTGGCACACCTGGTAGAGCGCATATACTATAAGATGCAAGAACCTGGGTTCAAGCCCTTAGTTCCCACCTGCAGGGAGGAAGCTTCATGAGCTGTGAAGCTGTGCTGCAGGCTTCTCCCATTCCTCTCTCCCACTCTATCTCCTTTTCCCTCCCAATTTCTTTTTGTTCCTATGCAAAATTTTAAATTAAAAAAAAATTACATGAGGAACAATCAGAAGTTACTGTTGGTCTTAGCACTGGAGCAAGAGATTTCCAACATCCTAGATACCAACCAGTTCGTTGCTGGATGGGGGGGATTGTTCAGAGAAAGAACTGAAGTACACGGGGACATGGGAGGGGGCACTCATGGTAGTATGCATTTATGAACTGAACTGGGAGAACATCATCTAACGACCACTGTGACTCCAATGACATGGGCTGTACATAGCTGGGCCATGAGTAATCACTTGAAGAGATTTCACACAGAGCACCAACCTCTGAGCTGCTAAATCTAGAGGCATTACAGCAATTTGTATCGCATGAGTCACACACCCAGGATCACATCAGAAACAACACATACTTAATGTGGAACTGGATCATGAATTCGATGTTATAGGAAGGCTTCAAGTGGCTGGCAACTACAACCAGATGCAGGAGGGAGCCATGCAGTCACTTTGGAGGGGGGCATCTTTTATCAGCTTGATGCCTTGAGGAATCACAGAGGCTTACTCTCGTCCTTCATTAGCATTTTTGATGTAGCTAATAGGTCACTAGAGAGAGACACTAAATGATGAAACAGACTGCACTGCCCCTGGAAATGCAAAGTTGAAGTGCACAAGAGACATGCACAAAGGCTGTGCTTCTCACAAGCCTGGCAGAGTCTGGCCTCAGTGTCAAGAGGGCAAAGATCAAGTGGTGATGGCTGGATTTTGCATGGTTGGGAGCATTGGCAGGGATAGGAAGCTGCCTGCAGAAGGAAAGTAATTTCCTCTCCAGTTACTTGACCTTTCTTTAATCCTAAGTGTAACCTGCAGAGGCATCAGCCTTTTTGTCTGCAAGGTGACATCACTTCTGTTGGCTCTGAGTCTGACTGAAGGCCAATCTGAGCACCAGATGTTCTAGAGGCAAAGGCTGCTTCTTTGCCACTTCACCAACTGTGATGCTTTCTAATAATGTCTCCTCATGCTGCTTCCTTCTTTTCCTTTCTTCTACCCTTTTAATAATTTTCCTGGCTTCTCTCTTAAACTTGCTCATGGCAAAGAGATCAGACTGTGTTATTGACTCCCAGGTCACTGGTTTCATGGATTATTTCAGTTCAAATCCTATTAAAGTAAATGTCTCCACTATGAGGAAATCTCTCTGAATAACCAAATAGGGCATCTAATCCTCAAGTAAGGGCCAGCTTACTGTGAACAGGATTTGACAACAAGGTTTAGAAAAAGCCAGGTAGACTTGTGCTTCCAGCAACAAGGCATGCTATATGACCTTCTATAAAGCATCTATCAATTTTTTATAAAATATAATAAACTTCCTTTTAAATGCATAGCTGGATTCATTAAAATTTAAGGAAAATCCTCAGAGGTTCAAAAACAGAGAGATTCAAAATCAGAATGATCAATGTGAACCAAAACTGAGGCTGCTGTGAGTGAATGAGTGAGTGAATTGTGTGTATTCATTTGTTCTTTATAATTAAATCAGATTGAGTTTCATGTGCCCCCAGTTGAGGGGGTGCTGGGTCTTTCCAAGAACCCTCCCCCATTATGAAGGTAGCATTCTCACAGGAAAACTATCCTATCAATAAAGGGTTGCTCTGAGTGGATATTGCTTGTGAGGTTTGAATTCTAGTTGGGAAAAAGAGGAGTTTCTCTGAGAAGATACCACCTAACACAGACATGTTTGGTATTTATGTTCACACTAACTTCTGGAACTTCAACTTCCACCCAAAATAGTTAATGTGAAAGGGAACCTCAACTTCCACCCAAAATAGTTAATGTGAAAGGGAACCTCAACTTCCACCCAAAATAGTTAATGTGAAAGGGATCCAGGTTAGCTTCAGCTCTGGATGCCTGTCATGGGGAAAGAAAAACCTGGACACACATTCAACCCAAACAAAATGGTAGTTTCCCAAGTAAAAGCCTGAGGCTAGAGAGGTGATTCATGGGGCAGAGGGCATGCCTTGCATACATGTATCCCTGGGTTCAAGCTCCAGCACCACATGCCAACAAGACAAACCACAAAAGAAATAAAACAACAGAAATGGTAGAGCAGTGCTTTTCTCTCTCACACATGCGCTCCCTCTCTCTCTCTCTCTCTCTCTCTCTCACACACACACACACACACACACACACAAGTACATGAGATTTCTTTACAAAAAACCTGGATAAACATGAGTTTCTAATTCAATTTTACAAAATACAATGTTTCTGTGAGCCAGGATGCAGATTTATAAAAACAGAACAAAACAAAGCAAAAGTAACTCTATTTCAGTTAATCAAAAAAAAACAAGTTTTATCAATAAGCAAATAGAAGCATGGATTCAATGTACTTATACCAAAATATTGTTTATCTGGTATTTAAGGTTGACTGGACATCCTGTATTCTACCTGAATGCCTAACTACTGTGCAGTAATAGGAGACAAACACACAGCTGAATCTGATCGCCTCCAAACTCCAGATACTAGAATGATCAGAGACAAACTTTAAAATTGCCAAATACAATTCTTTTTTTAAATTTATTTATTTATTCATGAGAGATATAGGAGGAGAGAGAGAAAGAACCAGATGTCACTCTGTGTTGCTGGGTGTTGAACTCAGGATCTCATGGCTGAGAGTCCAGTGCTTTATCCACTGCACAACCTCCCGGACCACTGTTCTTTTTTTAATATTTTATTTATTTATTAATGAGAAATATAGGAGGAGAGAGAGAAAGATCCAGACATTACTCTGGTACATGTGCTACCAGGGACTGAACTCAGGACCTCACACTTGAGGGTCCAATGCCCCATCCACTGTACCACCTCCCGGACCATGCCAAATACAATTCTAGCTTGAGCATATATTGAACAAATGAGAAAAAGAGAAAATATAAAGAGATGACTGAGAAGGAGATAGTTCACTGGGTAAGGTGCTGCCTACATTGCCATGTTCATAGCCCAGGGTTTGAGTCCTGGAGTTGCAATGGGAATGGAGCTTCAGAGGAAGTGCTAGTGCTTTGGTAGCTCTTTCTTTCTGTCTCTCTCTGTGATCTTATTATCTGCATTAAAAAAAAAAAAAAAACTGACCCAGAGCAGTAAAATAAGTATATGTGGTGTCCCAGTCTCTCCACCCCACCCCACATCATATATATATGAAGAGAGAGAGAGAGGGAGAGAGAGAGAGAGAGACGGGGAAGTTTTGGGAAATGCTATTTTGAAAGTTGCTTAGCAATTTCTTAACAAAAATAAACTATCATATGGCTCAGTAATTGACCTCCTTGTTATGTATCCAAAGGATTTGAACACTTATTTTCACCCAGAAACATGCACATGGATGTTATAATTGCCAAAACTTAGAAGTAACCAAGATATTCTTTCATATTGGTTGAATGAATGATTGAGCAAGTGAATGGACAAATAAATGTAGTATATCAAGATAGTGGATGGGGCTCTGGCTGTAGCACAACAGGTTAAGCTCACAAGGCTTGGATTGCAAATGGTGTGAATTGCAAGGACCAGCATAAGGATCCCGGTTTGAGGCCCAGGTTCCCCACCTGCAGGGAAGGTTCACTTCACAAGCGGTGAAGCAGTTCTGCAGGTATATATCTTTCTCTCTGTCTTCCCCTCCTCTCTCAATTTCTCTCTGTTCTATCCAACAACAGCAATAACAACAACAATAATAGCAACAACGATAAACAAGAAAGGCAACAAATGGGAAAAAAATAGCCTCCAGGAGCAGTGGATTAGTAGTGTAGGCACCGAGCCTCAGCAATAACCCTGGAGGTAAAGAAAAAAAAAAAATATATATATATATATATAGTGGATTATTACTTGGCATTGAAAAGAAATGAATTATTAAGCTAAGGAAATACATAGATAAGTCTAAAATAAATATTACTAAGTAAAAGAACTCAATCCAAAAAGGGTAAAATTCCAAGTATATTCTGGGATAAGCAAAATTATGGAGAATTTTTAGGGTGGTGAAACTATTCTTTATGAAACTTATGATGGATACATTTTTCTGAACCCATAGACTGTGTTCCATTAAAAGTGAATCTCATTGTGTGGTGATAAAGATTTCTTAATGTAGATTCATTGTTATAAGAACCCATTCTAGTGGTGATGCTGGCAGTGGAGGAAACTGCGAGTGTGGGAGGAGTAGAAAGGATTTTTTTTTTTTAATGAAACTGAAACTACTCTAGAAAAACAAAGATATATGCATTTTTCCCCAAAGAGATCTTTGGAAACAAAGTCACTGAATTTTAAAGACAAATACAAAATTTTGGGGATGTATTAATCAGTATCTTAGACACTATTACAGAGAGAATTAGTAAACTAGAAGATATATTAAGGAAACTACCAAGAAGGCTACATGTAGATATTAAAAGATGGAAATATATAAGAGAACTTGAGTCATAGAGAGTAGAGAAAGAAAAGCGATAGCCTAACATATCCAGATTGTACATGTAGAAGACTAAGAAAGCAAAATATTTGAAAAGATGCTGACTGAATTTGTTCATACTGAAAAAACGGGAATCATCAGATTTCAGAAACACATCATGTCCCAATCAGAAAATAGAAACACATCTACATCCAAATGTATCACAATGAAATTACACCAAACAAAATCTTTATGAAAGCAACTGGAAAAGCCTACTATGTATGTGTGTATATGTATGATTATGTATTAATGAGAGAGAGCCAGGGCATTAATATAGCATATTCAGTGCCAGAGATAAAGTTTTGAATTTCCCCAGGCTTTTAAATAAGGATAGACTCTTCAACAAATGGTGCTGGAAAAACTGGGTTGAAACATGAAGAAGAATGAAATTGAACCACCGGATTTCACTAAACACAAAAATAAATTCTAAACAGATTCAGGACCAGAAATACTTAGAGGAAAATGTTGTCAGAAATCTTTTCCATCTAAATTTTAAAGGGATCTTCAAAAATACAAATTCAATTTCAAGGAAGACTAAAACAAAAAATAAGCCAGTGGGACTACATCAAATTAAAAAGCTTCTGCACAGCAAAAGAAATCACCACCTAAACAAACAGATCTTTTACACAGTGGGAAAAGATCTTTATATGCTACACATCAGACAAGAGGCTTATAACCAGAATATATAAAGAACTTGCAAATCTCAACAACAAGACAACAAATAACCCCATCACAAATGGGGGGAGGACATGGACAGAATATTCACTACAGAGATCCAAAAGGCTGAGAAACACATGAAAAAATGCTCCAAGTTTCTGATTGTCAGAGAAATGCAAATAAAGACAACAATGAGATACCACTTCACTCCTGTGAGAATGTCATACATCAGAAAAGGTAACAGAAGCAAATGCTGGAGAGGTTGTGGGGTCAAAGGTACCTCCTGCACTGCTGGTGGGAATGTAAATTGGTCCAACCTCTGTGGATAACAGTCTGGAGAACTCTCAGAAGATCCTGTAATTCCTCTCCTGGGGATATATCCTAAGGAAACCAAGACACCCATCCAAAAAGATCAGTGTACACATATGTTCTTAGCAGCACAATTTGTAATAGCAAAAACCTGGAAGCAACCCAGGTGTCAAACAACAGATGAGTGGCTGAGTGAGTTGTGGTATATATACACAATGGAATACTACTCAGCTATAAAAAATGGTGACTTCACCGTTTCCAGCCGATCTCGGATGGACCTTGAAAAATTCATGTTAAGTGAAATAAGTCAGAAACAGAAGGATGAATATGGGATGATCTCATTCTCAGGCAGAAGTTGAAAAACAAGATCAGAAAAGAAAACACAAGTAGAACCTGAATTGGAATTGGCGTATTGCACCAAAGTAAAAGACTCTGGGGTGGGTGGGTGGGGAGAATACAGATCTAAGAAGGATGACAGAGGACCTAGTGGGGGTTGGATTGTTGTATAGAAAACTGGGAAATGTTATGCATGTACAAACTATTGTATTTACTGTTAAATGTAAAACATAAATTTCCCAATAAAGAAGTTAAAAAAAAAACTCACCAAACTTAGCAGTTAAAAAAAAGCCCCTTCCAAAAATGGGGAGAGGATATGAACAGAATACTCACCAAAGAGGAGATCCAAAAGGCCAACAGAAATATGAAAAAATACTCCAAGTCATTGACTGTCAAGAGAAATGCAAATAAAGACAACAATGAGATACCACTGCACTCCTGTGGGAATGTCATATATCAGAAAAGATAACAGCAACAAATGCTGAAGAGGTTGCTGGGACAAAGGAACCTTCCTATACTGCTGGTGGAAATGTAAATTGGTCTAACCTGTGTAGAAATCAGTCTGGAAGGCTAGAAATGGACCCTGTAATTCCTCTCCTGGGAATATATCCCAAGGAACCAAACACACTCATGCAAAAAGATTTGTGTATACCTATGTTCATAGCAGCACAATTTGTAATAGCCAAAACCTCTCAGCAACCCAGGTGTCCAACAACAGATAAGTGGCTGAGTAAGTTGTGGTTTATATACACAAAGCAATACTTACTCAGCTATTAAGAATAATGAATTCACTTTCTTCACCCCATCTTGTGTGGAGCTTGAAGGAATCGTGTTAAATGAGATAAGTCAGAAAGAGAAGGATGAATATGGGATGTTCTCACTCATAGATATGATTTGACAAATACTACCATGACTTCCTACCTTCCCTGCGCAGATGACAGTGTACCCTGGAACCCTACCTCCCCAGAGCCCTACCCTACTAATATAGAAACAGGCTTGGGGTATGGATCAACCTGACAATGTCCATGTCCAGAGGAGAAGCAATTATAGAAGTTAGACCTCCGATCTTCTGTACCCCCATAGAGATCTTTGGTCCATACTCCCAGAGCGATAAAGAATAGGGAAACTTCTAGTGGAGGGGATGGGATATGGCACTCTGATGGTAGGAATTGTATCAGTTGTACCCATCTTATCCCACATTCTTGTCTATCATTAGTATGTCACTAATAATAATAAAAAAGAAGTTGAAAACACAAAGCAGAACTTGGAGTGATTTTGGTGTATTGCACCAAAGTAAAAGACAGCCTCGCCCCACTAGAGAAAGAGAAAAGACAGACTGGAAGTATGGATCGACCTGTCAATGCCCATGTTCAGTGGGGGAGCAATTACAGAAGCCAGACCTTCCACCTCTGTACCTCATAATGACCCTGGGTCCATACTCTGAGAGGGATAAAGAATAGGGAAGCTATCAGGGGAGGGGATGGGATACGGAGTTCTGGTGGTGGGAATTATGTAGAGTTGTAACCTTCTTATCCTATGGTTTTGTTAGTGTTTCCTTTTTATAAATAAAAAAAATAAAATAAAAAGTCTCTGGGAGGGGTGGAGGGTTCAGGTCCTGGAACATGATGGCAGGGGAGGGTCTAGAGGGGGGTTGAGTTGTTATGTGGAAAACTGAGAAATGTTACACATGTACAAACTACTGTATTTTACCGTTGACTGTAAATGAGTGAGACCATTAATCCCCCACAATAAAGAAAAAAAATAACACATTTTAAAATAAAAAACACTTTTTGGATTTCATACTTGCAAGATAGTCACTCTACCTGCTGTGCTACCTCTCCTGCCACAACTAATAAATTTGTTTTCCAAAGAGGAAAAAAATAAATAAATAAAGGAAGGCAAAGGGGAAAAAAAAAAACATAACTTACTCTTTGGAGCCAATCAGCTCTATCTTCAAGTCACAGTTCTACCTCTTCCAGCCATATGGACAATGTACTTAACCCCTTTGAATCTTAGTTTCCATATCTGGAAGATAAATATTCTACCCAGAATGTATCATTGCCTTTCCATAATAACTGTTCAATATTCTTTACACAAAGGCATATTAATATACAGCTTCATATCAAGGGGAAATCACTTCCCTATGACATGAATTCCTTTGGCATAGTCCCTTCCATAAGCCCAATATGATTAATATTTCAATGAAATATACATTGTAGAAATCAGGTGGCATCATTGCAGGAGGCTGCAAAAATTTAAACTATTATGATGAGACTCCTTCTACCCTCCAAGACCAGCAATAGATATCACACTTCTTTGTAGTTAGTCTCATCATTAGGATAGCTTTTGAACTATTAAGAAAAATTACCTTTTTTTGTATCTTCCTTTTCTTCATGGATTTTTAAAATTCAATGGTCAACAAAAAGTCAACTTGTAAACCTCTCTCCCTCCCTACCTCCCAGCAAGCAAATTCTGCTATGTGGCCCCACATAGTAGTTGCCTGGATCACTGTTTTGATCATATTTTGTTTCTGCTAGATAGTTTTCCCTCTACCCCATTAGACTCTGAGTTCCATGCAGGCAGCAGCTACCTTACTTATTTTGCTTGCCATTGAATCCTTAGTATCTAGCACACAGCCAGGATATACTTTTTTTTAAGTAGACATCCAAGAAATTACTGAATATTTGAGAAAATAAACTAGAAGTTAGGAATGAAATTCACTTGTATAGTTGCCTTATGTAGAAATATGGCATCTTTCTAGAGTTGAAAGTAATTCTAGAGAACATCTAATCTTCCATTGTCTTTCTAGAAGGGGGAAACAGGAGTTTAAAAGTTAAAAAAGTTCAGGAAGATTAAGTGGTGACAGCAAACTCAAATCTAGTCTTGTCAGTTCCCAAATGATAGTGCTTCCATTTTATCATGCTGATTCTAGGACCAAGATCATAGCTATGTAAAAGAATCCACACATGAAAAGATAAATAGTTATGAACCCACTTACAGGAAGTATATAAAACAGACAAATATATAGAGAAAGACATAAATTAGAAGTTACTAGTGGCTGAGGGCATGGAGAGAGAAACAGAACTCATTGCACACTTATTATAGAGCTTTTATTTGGTGTGGAGAGTTTTAGAAACAGAGGTATGGTTGCATTGTATAGATAGTATTGTATCAATGAATCCAACACTTAAAAATGTTATGTATACTTTATTATAGGTTAAAAAAATAACCAAAACAAATCAAGGCTGTGATCACTCCTTACCTTGCTTCTCCAGGCCATTTGTAAGAACAAAGACTTTAATAAGCATTAAAAAAAAATCACTTGAGGGGAAGGTGAACACAAACAGAGACAAAGGCATGGTACCATGCAGGACTATCAAATTAAAAGTGACACTTCTCTATTATTAACCCACAGTTTCTCAGCAAAACAAAATCTGTGTGCTAGCACTGGAAAAATGCCAGCTCCATAAGATATCTAATTTTTCCTGGGTAGGATGTAAAACAACTTCTCAAACCATAAAAGATACCATATGGCACCAAGAGAGGGAAAAAAGAGAGATCTTTTTTGTTGTTGCTGTTACTCAGCGAACAATTAGTTCTCTATTCTCCTACTGAAAAAAAAAAAGGTGCCATTAAGAGAAAGATTTCTAAAGTGTCAAGAAGACATATCTGAAATGGAAAGAAAGTTGAAAAGATAAATAAAATGAGCAGTCCTTTAGCTATATTTGGTGGAGTCCCGCTGAGAAAAAAATTCCAGCCAGGCAGCATTGAGACATAGTTTATTAATGCAGTTTCCCCCACAGCAGGACACAGAAAGAGAAATTGGTAAAACAGTCACATTAAAAAATTATGACCCTACATCTGATCTTTATGACTATACAGAAAGAAAACTGTCCTCATGAGTCGTCCTTGGGTTGTATGGAAGCAGAAAGGCAAAGATTTTTTTTTTTTTCCCCAGCAAAGCACCACAGCAGAACTATTTGCTCACCATTCAATCAGAACAGACTCAAAGTGAGTCCTCACAGTTAGGGGATTTTCAAAGTATTTATCAAAAGGCCGCATGTAAGATCTTGAGTGGTTCTCCCAATTACTTTTAAAAATAAAAACAATTCAGTCTTATGTTTATAGAGTGTATAAAATTGAAATCTGTTTGTATTCCCTTTAGGGAAAGAACTGTAGGAGGTGGTAAATTGGTTATAAATGGAATTTCCCTCGAATCTCAAAGCTGGAAAGAGTGGTCATGGAGGCTGTGCCCCACTAGTGAGTTCTACAATCACTTTGGGGGGGGGGGTCACAGTCAACATTGGGAAGAAGAAGAGGAAGAGTAGAATGGGATTGAATGTCAAAACTGGCTGGCAAGACAGCTCACTTGGGTGGTGTGTTTGCTCTATCATGGGTACGATTCCAGTTTAGGCCTAGTCTCCACTGCACTGAGGGAAGCTTTGGTGCTGTGGTGTCTTCCTCTGCCTCTCTGTCTCTGTCATTTTATCTGGAAAGGTCAGACTGGGGCAGTTATACCCTAGTGATAAACAATAAAACCAAAACCATAACCCAAACTAACTAACCAAACAAAACAACATTAAAAGTGAAATTTGTATATTCTGTAATGAAACTTTTGTTTCAGATAGGTGTGTGTGTGTGTGTGTGTGTGTGTGTGTGTGTGTGTGTGTTGGGTCATGTTGTAAAGAGTTTGTCACTGGGAGTCCTAGTCAAAAGTTGGAAAAGTTACAAATCTAATCAAACACCTGTTTTAGGTAACACAGTCAGGGAGAGGACATGGCTTTCCCATATCACACATGACTCTGTGGGTTTCTGATATTCTTCCCATTCCAATCTACTGAACTGACGAAAATTTGCTTGGGGTTTCTATGCCACCTTAGTTGCTGGCATTCTAATCTTCTCCTGAGCAATTCCTGGTTTCAAGGCCAACTGGAACTCTTTCCCTACTACTCCTACCCAACATATACCATCTAGAACCAGTCATTAGGTGGGAGAGGGACAGTAAATCAGCCCAGATTTGGATGATCCATGCTTCATAGGTAGCTCAGAAGGTATAAAACTGCAGAGCTCACTGCTCCCTGGAGCTGATAATCCAGATGAGATATAGAATCAGTCACCCTGTGAAAAACAGGGTGAATGTGATGACTCATAACAGGATATTCTCAGAAAGGAGACAACCAGCTGACAACTGTGGGCTTTAGGTGATTCCTGCCAGACTCATGCATTTTGGCTGGTCTTTCTGAGCCAAAATAGAAGCATGTAAAACGTGTTCTGTGACTGCAGAGATATAGCAGGATTATGAAAGAGCGTCTTCTTAAGAATACACATGCCTCTGGTTTTGATATAGAGGAGAAATTGATCTTCCCACAATAAACAAACCCTTTTATTGCATTTTTTATGTGTCAGGCACTATTGAGAGAATATTACTAAAATTTACTTCTTTAATTCACATAAATCAACTTCTAGGCCTTAGAAGACTTGCCTTGCCACCATTGTGAGTTGAAGGTTGAAGTGTTGAGATACTTAAAAATAGTCCTTTTCCTGCCCCCCTGATTTGAAGGCAGGAGAGAGAGTACCCTTAATAGAATTTAAAACTATGTCATTGACACAGTGAATTAATCAACAGTCAAATCCAGGGAGAAAAGGTCAACTGCCTACTTTTTCTCAGCAGGAGGAGTTGGGAGAATTGTTCTTGCAAAGATTCATCACTTTTTGATACTTTCCAGAAGTAGTGATGGATTTACAATGAACTATCTACTTTTAAAAAAATCACCCTGGGGGGGGGTCGGGCGGTGGCGCAGTGGGTTAAGTGCACATGGAGAGAGACTCAAGGACTGGCGTAAGGGTCCCGGTTCCAGCCCCCGGCTCCCCACCTGCAGGGGAGTCGCTTCACAGGCGGTGAAGCAGGTCTGCAGGTGTCTAACTTTCCTCCTCTCTGTCTTCCCCTCCTCTCTCCACTTCTCTCTGTCCTATCCAACAACAAACAGCATCAACAGTTGTAATAATAATAACCACAACGAGGCTACAACAACAAGGGCAACAAAAGGGGGGAAAATGGCCTCCAGGAACAGTGGATTCATGGTGCAGGCACTGAGCCCAGCAATAACCCTGGAGGAAAAAAAAATCATCCTCATATATTTGTACTAGAGCTGCTTTGGTGCAGGGGTCTATTTGGGCCCTAAACCCATCCACTTACATCCTTGTAGAGAGCAAACTTGTGCCCTTTACCCTCATGATTCAGTACTGGAAGAGGGTCCTCAGTAAGTGAATTATTAGCACACTTCAAAAACTGAATTTGACCTTGGAAACTAAGATTTGACTAAGTCTCTATGTTTACTGAAGTCTAAGAATTTATTTTAAAGATGAATAGGAATTGTTTTTTTAAGTACCCCTTTATGTTTTATACATTAACATTTAAATCCCATAATACTCTGATCAAATCTCTATTTCATAGGTGAAGGAACTAAGTTAAATGACCTGCTGACAGAAAATAGGTGAGGGACAGAATTCAGAATTTAGTCTGCCTGCAGAACCCATTACTCTTTAAACATCATGCTACAGTCTGAAAGTTCTTTTTCTCTTCTCTGAAAAATGATATGGTCTTAACAGCATTCACTGACCATGGCTAAACTTTAATTGATCTTTCCATGTCATGGCATACTGATAATCCACAAGGAATAGCAACAGTTAAACCCCAGTCAGTGTAATTAAGTCTTGGTTCCCTTAACAACTCCACCATGTAATTAAACTTACTTCCTGAACGGTTCACTAAAGAATCTGAGAAGAGATATTTAAATTAGGCTGCATTTCTTGAACTAGGTTAACTCTGATCAAGTCTGGGCCTGGAAGTGAAGTTGAGGAGGAATGCAGAAAATGCTGCTGGCCCAGAATTCATCAGTGCTGAGGCTGTATAGAAGCCTGAGTGTCTTTCCGGCACAATCTGTGAAACTTCTAACTTAGATCATCACTTGCCTCTAGGAAGATGCTGGTAAAAATGTAGATTGCTAAGCATTTATCCTTTTCTTGGAGCAGCCTCTGTTGACTCAGGCAGCAATTCTCGAGTAGCTATTAATCATTAGAAATAGAAAATGCTTCTTTTTGAAAGGTGTAATTACCAGAGGTCTCATGCTAACGTCTTAAAAAGTTCTATCTGCCATTATCAGTACATTCTGTGGTCGTACTAGGAAAAAAAATTGGCTTACACCACAAATCGTTTATGGACTCTATATATTTTTTTCATTGAGACAGATTTGGCTTAGCACAAGGCACTGAAAACATAAGAATAGCATTAAATAGTTAAATTACACACTGTGCTGTAATGCAGTGAGAAGGGGAACCCACAGAGATTTAATATCTTCATGAGTCTATAAAACCCTAGGTTTACAAATGCATTTCTAATAAAAAAAAAACTATTAAAAAGAACCAAAAGTTGCTTTAAGGGTCATTAAATTAAAAACAAGGGGGGGGGGATAGGCAAGGCCATTTGGACCCAGACATCAAAGAAATTGCCAAGATAAAACACCAATAAGATGTAAAATAAATACAAAATAATCCCTTTCCCCCTAACCCCATGAGGTCAAACTGAAGTTCAAGACAATCCAAAAATGCTGACTATGAATGCAGTCAAGAAACATGGGCCCAAATGTGATATATAAATAGTTCACATTTCCTTGTTTCCTTATTGTTGATGAAATGATTGTGCAATTAGTACCTGGAGGGGGAACCCTCCCCAACCGCCCCCAAAACAAATACAAAAATGGTACAATCTCTTGGGAGAGCTGGATGAATCCAGATGTTGGAGATGATGGTTTCCTGGATGCAGTGAAATTTATGCCAGGAGATTAAAGGGAAGAATTAATTTATGACTTTCTCTACCTGTTTACAATATGTGCTCAGCTTGTTATTTGTACACATTGTGATGCACAGTAATTACAGTGCTGAAAATAATGTGCAAACGTGACCACGATAGTGAAGCTGAAAAGGGAAGGGGTTGGCATATTTTAGTATGCACATCTGGCTCTATCATATTTGCCAAATGATTAATTTAGGAATATATTACAGTGAGGTCCTTTTATATCTAACTTTTATTTGCTAGGAAATAAAGAGTATTTCCCTTCGCTGTCCCTCTCTCCACCTTACTCCCACATTCTATGCTGAACCCTGAAATTTTCAGCACTAGGGTTCATGAGACAGAGGATCTGTTCTTGTCTTTGTTCAGTCCATATGTCCCATTGTCATAGCTGGAATGTATATATGTCCTTTGTTTTAAAAGCACACCCAAGGAGTGAGAGGTTCCTAGAGCTTATTTTATAAGCAGGTAGGGCATCAGACACCTCTGTTAAAACCACCGGATTAAAATTTTAAATTTTAAACTCCCTTTTATTGAAATATAAGTCTGTTTAGTATATTTACACCACACTTTATGCACATATATACATAGAAGGCAGATTTTGTCAAATAAAAAAGTTTTCCTTATTAAAAAATTAAAATTAACACAAAGTAAAGTGTATGAAACTCAATTTTTCTTTCTGGTGAATATCATCATTGTCAAAATTTTGGTCAGGTGGAAAGAAGAGTAAGAAGAAACGTATTATTTGCCTCAGTGCACGCAGGTCCTGCTTTCGAAGGAAGCCCTTACTTACACACACACACACACACACACACACACACACACACACACACACACACACACACACACCATTAAGTCTGCAGGACTGACTCTGGAGGTCTTGCTCTCTTTGTCCGACCCGGAGCCGGCCCCCAGCTTCTAACAGTGTGATCTCACCATCACGGAGCTAGAACAAAGGGAGAACACAGGAAGGGGGCTCCACCAGGCAGTGCCACAGCCCTGCTCATGGGCCACCGGCGCTGCGTTTGGCATGAAATTGCAGAATGAGCTGCATGGCTCAAATCTAAGTTTTCCTTTTTCGGAAAGGGGAGGGAGGAGGCAGAGGAACGGGATGCGTCTCCCACAGGGACGGCCACCCGGGGGCCAAACTCCAGCAGCCAGTTTCTAATGATCCAAACTCTATCCACTGGCACTGGGCAGGATCTATTTATAGACTAGGTGGAAGGAACGTTACAGCGCTTGCCTGGGGGAGTTAATCCTCCCAGAACTTTGCAAGGTAACAGTGTGGGGTTGAAAGGGGCAGATGGGTGAAGCGGAAATTTTTAGTTGGCTGGGCGTTGGCTGGTTCGTCCCAGGCAGTGGTAAAGGTCACCGGTCCCTTCCCTATCATCCGTTCCCCAAACAAGACAGGGGTGTCTTCCTTCCAGGATGCTAAATCCTTGGTCAGCGGCCGTACATGGCCTTACAGTGCAAAATGTGCTTGGTAAGGAAGTCGAGGCGGCGCTGCAGCAGCTGAGCGTAGGGGTCGGGGAGCGCGGCCAGCTCGGGGAAGCGAGGCTCCTGGTGCCGGTAGAGGCGCAGCAGCCGGGCAGCCGCGTCCTGCCCGCGGTGCAGCTCCAGGACGCGCTGCGCTGTCCGCTCGCGGAACACGCACACTGACTGCAACAGCGGCTCGTTATACTTGTCCCACATGCCCGCCACCCGGTAGCCGTGCACCAAGCCCGCCTCGTTGTCTAGAAAGACCAGTGCCCCTCCGGGACCACGGTGCAGGTTGCTGGTGGCGCGCTGCATGACGCGCGGGTCCCACTGCAGGCTAAAGAGGTTGCTGACCAGCCGGTCGAAGTTGGCTGTCAGGTAGTCGAAAAGGATCAGGTCCGTCCACTGCACCAGGTCCACCAGCTCCGCCTGGCTGCGGTTGGCCAGCTCGCCCCCCGCGGCGCTTAGGGGCCGCAGATGGCCGTCCTCGGAGCGCCAGGGCGCGGGCACCACCACGTCCGTGAGGTTGGGCAGCCAGCGCGTCAGGCTGATCACACTGCCCTCCGTCCAGTGCGCCGCACGCAGCTCGTCCTGCACCTGCGCCCACTGCGCGCCCCGAGCCTCCACCCGGGCCAGCGCGAGCGGCGGCACGTGGCGCTGGAAGCCCAGAAGGCGCGCCAGGTAGTAGGACAGGGCCTCGCCCTGGATCTGCTCCGGGTTGATGCCGTAGCGCACGCAAGCGCGGGTGCCGTCGGCGAAGCGGGCCAGCCGGTTGGAGCTGCGCCCGCAGCCCCCACGCTCCAGGGCCACCACCCGGGCGCCGCGCACCGCCTGCAGCCAGTCCGCCGCCTGGGCCTCGGAGAAGCCCCGGGGCACCTGCTCCTCCAGGCCCCGGCTCCAGAAGACTCCCCCGCGCACCGCGGCGCGCTCCTCCGGCCGGGGCCGCTCGCCCCGCCCGCGCTCACCCGGGGATGGCCCGGGAGGACCGTCTGCGTCGGCCGCCAAGGTGAGCAGCGCCCGGAAAGTTTTCAAGGAGCCGCCACCGGCTTCCCGTGCCAGGGGCTGGGGCAGCGGGAAGCGAGGCGCGGGCTCGGGCCCCCCGGGCCGGGCCGGACGCCGCGGGGGCAGGTCTTCGGGCATCCGGGAGGCGGGAGGCTCGGTCCGCGGCGGCAGGAGCCCGCCCCACAGCGCCAGCAGCGAGCTGAGCGCCAGCAGCGAGCTGAGCGCCAGCAGCCAGAGCCCCGCGGTGGCGGCGGCGCCCCGCATCCTCCTGCCCATGCTTCCCGGGCCGCGCCGGTGCCGCCTCCGCTTCAAGCCGAGCCCGTGCACCAGAATCCCGGCGGCGAGGCCGGCCCGTCAGCTTGTTGGCTCCGAGGCTCCGGGCGTCTCAGTCCCATCGCGGCAACGGGGCGCAGCGGGGCTCTGCCCGGCTCTCGGCCCGGTGCTTGGAACTCGCCTCGCCGCCGCTTCCCAGTTGCTTTTGTATTTGGCTGTGAGACCCTCCGGCGGGCGCGATTCACAGGCGCCTGGACCACGTGGGAGCTGGGGGGGCACCCCCCGCCCACTCCTGGGCCGCCGCTCCCCGCCCCCTTCTCCCCGCCCCCTTCCCCTCCTCTTCCCCTTAAAGCGGCCACGGCTGCGAGCGCCGCGCGAGCGGCGGCCCCACTAGGGTCCCGGCCTCAGGGCGGCTGAGCGAGGCCGCTTGGCCGGCTGGCTTGGGAGCTTACGAGCGGGCGGCGTGGGGGTGGAGCCGCGCTGGGTGGGAGGGGCGTGCTCCACGCGAGCGCTAGGCTTGGGGTGGTCGCCGAGTCTCCACGCCAGGGTTCTGCCTGACCTCCCGAAAACTTGAGACCTACCCACTGCCGCTCTCAGGGCAAGACCAGGCCAGGACTGGGGCGGATCCCTTTACTTTCCACATTCCTTGCAAGCAAGGTTCACCCCACCTTCTGTTATCCCTCAGGAAGCTCTCTGAACCCCAGAGGACATGGCACCTGCAGGGGAAAAGGGACCAATCCTCTGTAGCAAACAACTTCTGACAGCCCATTTCCACCCAGCGCGCCCACCACCATTGCTCACTGCGGACTAGTGCACTTGGAGGTGGCTTGCTTCTCCTTTGTCGTAAGGAATTTGCAGGAAACTAAAACTCTGAGCAAGCAGTAGAACACCTACTTTAGCTCCTGTGCATTCGTTCACCATTTCGATGAAGCATTTGAGAGTTCTGGATTCCAATCACAGGGCAATGCAAATCGTAGACGCAGGGCCCCAGTGCTCAGAAGTTCTAAATTCTAGGGAGACATTTGCAGGAGAGCTCATAATCCAGGGCCCACCTAGGACAGAGAAGAGGGTTGTCAGGGACATTTCTCTAAAGAACTATTATTGTATAGCCCATGAAACTACCTAGGGGAAGGAATGGGGCTCACCCAGGTTCCCATTGTTAGCAAGTAGAGAAACCAAGATTCAAATTCATCTCCTGTCAACATGCCGCTTGATTTTCTTTCCATCAAGAATTTTTTTTTTTTTACCGAGTTGCAAGCATATTCATTCCTCCTCTTTTTCTCATTGCCATTGACCTCATCCTTTTATTCCCCAAATGTGATTTTTCAGTTCAACAAGTGGAAGAAAAAATTTCATATTGAATTTCTGGTTTAAAAGAAAAAAAAAGAGAAATGATTGGGGGAAAAAAAAGCTAAAACCCAATCAGAGCAACAACAAAGCATGTCTTCTACCTGGTTCACTCCACCAGGAAGGCTTTAGGAATAGAATTGGCTTTAAAGTGTTTTCCAGATCTAAACCACAATGCTCAGGTAAGACAGAATGGAGAGTGGAATCCATTTCCTGAAAGTCTGTGTTTGAAATGTTTCCTTGTATATGTTTCTTGTCTCTCCTGTGCCCTCCCCTTGTTTTACCAAATTGAATCAGTACATCAGCAGGCACTGATTATATTGTATTTTCTAACGAGTGAGTATTCTGGAGATAGAAGGCATACCTCCTAATGTTTGTTGCTGGTAGAGGTAGCAAAAGACCATATCTGCTGTCTTGAAGCTCTGACAATATATCCCTCAGGTTGTTTCCTCAGGTGGAGGATCTTTGCTGAATCTGTTCCTACTACATGGCGTCTACATTGTGTCTTTTAATAAGTATTTTTAAGGAAGATATTACTATGCATCAAGATCCATTGCTCAATTACAAATTCACTGGAAGGTACTATTTTCCTACTCTTTGAAAACCCACTACCCCAAAGCTTACCACTGAATATAGAGAATATGTTTTGTCTTATTTTGCCTCTAAGGTTATCGCTGGGGCTCAGTACATACACTATGAATCCACTGCTCTTAGCGGCCATCTTTTTCCCATTGTTGTTACTGTTGTTGGATAGAACAGAGAGGTTCAGAGAGGAGGGGAACATGGGGGGGGGGAATAGAAACCTGAAGACCTGCTTCACCGCTTGTAAAGCGACATTCCCCCCCCCCCCACACCCAGGTGTCAAGACAGAGGCTCGAACTGGGATCCTTACACGGGTCCTTGCGCTTGGCGCTATGCGCGCTTAACCCAGTGCACTACTGCCCTGGCCCCAAGAATATGTCTTATCAACTTTTTATTTATTGATTTATCTTATTTATATATGTACTCTAGCATCTATTAATTTTAACATAGTGTAGCACGCAAAGTAGGTAATCAGTAATGAATTCTTAATTGCTGTTTTGTTGTTTTGTTTTTGGTCTCAATTTAAGTTTTGAGAGGGTTTTTTTTTTTTTTTTGCTGCAGGGTTTCAGATTGTGTAAACTATGATCAAGATTGCCACCTTGTGGGCATAAGCAGAATATCATTTAACTAGAAAAATTAGTATATGCATTTTGAATGGGATTAAATTCTGAAGCTATTACATGGCTACCATGAACAAGTCATGCCCTAGTTACTACGGGGAAACCCAAATTAGTGCATGACTTTGGCTTCTGAGCTGTTGACAAAATCTGTAAAGATCTACAAGGGATATTTCACTATAACATCCAGAGATCTGTCTCTTCTGTTTTATAGCTGCCTGGCACTTAGTAGGTGATCAAGACAATGTTGCTGAATACATTAGAATTTGAGGAATGTTAACATGATGAAGCTCTGCAAGCACTTGCATAAAGTCTTTCTAACACCTTATTACTAAGTGATAAAAATAAATAACTTCATTCATTTTAAAAGGGAAAGACATACCTGATAGCTCGCTGTGGTCGGTGTGGGAGGAGGAAATCATGATTTTCAGGCTGGAAGGACTGACCTCAAACCTAGACAATTCCAAATCTCAGTACCTTCCAATCAGAGACTGAGTGCCAGTAGTTGAATTTGAGGGCTCAAGAAGTCAGCTAAGCTTTGAAACCTCAGAAAAATGGACTGATCTCCTCCTAGTTCTTCCTGTGTAATGCCAGGGCCAAATGCAGCACAGCACCAGAATAGGATGCACTCATAGACACTTAAATAAATATACTGAAATGTGGAATCATAGTAATCCAAAGGAATAAAACCACACAACAAACTCCCAAGTGGGAAGCGGTTTTAAACGGGTGCTTGATTGTTTTAGGCAGTGTTTAAAAGTGCCCCTCTCCACCTGTTGAATGAAGGCATTCCCACCCTGCTTTATTTCTCCATTTGATGACAGCCCTCTGGGACTTTGGGGAGAGCCTGGTACATCTCAACATGTAACTTCAGCCTCTTTTGCTCCTCTGGCAGTTGCTTGGGACTAAGGTGGGGTGAGGGGGAGGGTAACCCATGTGTCCCTCACCCAGGAACCTATTTTTACCTTGAAGACTTTAACTCCTGGGATATTTAAAGAATGATCTGGTGTCTAAAAAAGTGCCTCCCAGGGAGGAGAAAGGTGGAGTTGAAGGTTGGAGGCTTGTGTAGAATGTTGTCCAATCTGTCCAATCTAGTACCTGTCTTTCTGCTTCCTTTCTGGCTAGTGATTTCCCTTCCATCACATTTGGTTTTTACTTCTGCAAAATGAGGAAAAGAATGGGGCTGGGCCATGGCACACTGGAAGCTCAACGTCCCCCTCCCATCCCCACCCCTCCGGCCGGGGGTGCTTCACAAGTGGTGAAGCAGATCTGCAGGTGTCTCTCTGTCTCTCTCCCTCTCTCTTCCCTTTCTCTCAATTTCTCTGTCCTATCAAATGAGAAAAAAAAAAAAAAGCCACCAGGAGCAGTGGATTTGTAGTTTTGGCACAGAGGCCCAGTGATAACCCTGGAGGAAAAAAAAAATGAGGAAAAGGAACATCCTACCTACCTTACACTGCTAAAAAGTTCCCAAGAGATGCATTATTATTATTATTATGTTTTTTAAAAATATTTTGTTTAATTTTTTGCTAGAAGGTGAAAGATGAAGTGGAGGGGTGAGAAAGAGACAAAGCTGGAATACTGTTCCCCCATAGGTGACGCTAGGTGGGGGCCAGGGACTTAAACCTAGGCCCTTGGGAATGTAATTGTGTGCACTCTAGTGGATATTTCACAGCCAAGTCCCTTCTAAGAGAGGTTAACAGTCACCACAACAGTATTGGCAAGTAAGCATTTATGTGTGCTTATTATAGGCCTGGCACAAGGCTAAGCCTTGCACATGTGTTACCTCTTTTACTTCACTGGGGATAATATTATTGTCCCTACTTTAAAGATAAGATTAAGCCAAAGCTTGGGAGTTGGGCTGTAGCGCAGCGGGTTAAGCGCAGGTGGCGCAAAGCACAAGGACCGGCATAAGGATCCCGTTTCGAACCCCAGCTCCCCACCTGCAGGGGAGTCGCTTCACAGGAGGTGAAGCAGGTCTGCAGGTATCTAGCTTTCTCTCCTCCTCTCTGTCTTCCCCTCCTCTCTCCACTTCTCTCTGTCCTATCCAACAACGACAACAACAATAATAACTACAACAATAAAACAACAAGGGCAACAAAAGGAAATAAATAAAATAAATATTTATTAAAAAAAAAAAGAAAGCCAAAGCTTAAGCCAGGAGTGGCATGAAGTCATACAGCAACTAAATGACAAGGCTGAGAATTAAGAATTGATGAAGCCCAAACCCTTTCCAAATTGTGAACTACTGGGAAAATGTCAGATATAAAAGTTACTGTGGGAGTCGGGCGGTAGCACAGCGGGTTAAGCGCAGGTGGTGCCAAGTGTAAGGACCGGCTGAAGGATCCTGGTTCGAGCCCCCAGGTTCTTCACCTGCAGGGGAGTCACTTCACAGGTGGTGAAGCAGGTTTTCAGGTGTCTTTCTCTCCCCCTCTCTGTCTTCCCCTCCTCTCTCCATTTCTCTCTGTCCTATCCAACAATAACGACATCATCAACAACAATAATAACTACAACAACAATAAAAAAAAACAAGAGCAATAAAAGGGAAAATAAATGAATATAATTTTAAAAAGTTATTGTATTTAATCAAAGCAGACTCAACTCAGATTATATTTTGCTTTGAAGCTGCAACTAAGTGGTTAAAATTGTGTGCCCTCAAGTCAGGTTGTCCACGTTTAAAAGTTAACAGGCCTGTGACCCTGAGTAAGTTGCTTGACCTCTCTGTACCTCAATGTACTTAACTATAAAATGCAGCAAGGATCATTTCATTAATACTGGTTATAACTATTCTATATGATCCGACGAGTATTATTACTTAATTAGTAGCAATTAATCTTACTGTTTATTGTGTTGATCAAATTGGTCACCTTATTTTAAATACATAGAAGACAAAGAATTCTTGGGGCCAGGCTGGGGCACACCTGGTTAAGCACACACATTACAGGGCACAAGGGCCCAGGTTCAAGCCCCTGGCCTTTTCCCACCTGCAGGGGGAAAGCTTCACAAGTGGTGAAGCAGGGCTGCAGGTGTCTCTCTGTCTCTACCTCTCTTCATTTCCCCCTCCCCTCTCAGTTTCTCTCTGTCTCTACCCAATAATAAATAAAAATTAAAATAAACATTTAAAAAAAAGACAAAGAATTCTCTAATACTACAATTTTTTGTTATTCCCCACCTTGCTTGTTTCACTATTTCATGGCCTAGATGGGAGTGTTCCTTTTTTTCTGTTGCTGTCCTTCTAGCAAGCCTCACTTGGGGTTTCTGCCTGAGCCCATTCTCACAGGTGTGGTGGGTGGGTGGGTGGGGGATCTCAATGTGGTTTTAATTTTCATTTCTCTAATGATGAGTGAATTGGAGCATTTCCACATATGTCTGTGGGCCATGTGCATCTCTTCTTTAGAGAACTATCTATTCATATCTTCTGCCCACTTTGTTAATGGGCTTCTCCTTTTATTTTTGTTGAGTTGTATGAGTTCTTTTTAGATGTTTGATATCAACTGCTTGTCTAAAGTGTAGTGCAAATATGTTTTCCTATCTGTTAAGTTTCCTGTTTATCCTTATAGAATTTTCTTTTGATGTGTAGAAGCTTTTCAATTTCATATATCTTCATTTGTTCTTTCTGTTTTACTTTCTTTTGCCCATGGGGTGGAGCCTCCAAATACATCTTTAATGTTAAGGTCCTGAAATGTTTCACTGATATATTCTATATATTTTATAATTTCAAGTCTAATGTCCAGATCTTTGATCCATTTTGAGTTAGTTTTGGTGAGTGGTCTTAGGTGGTAGTCTAGTTTTATAATTTCTACATGTGGTTGTCCAATTCACCCAACACCATTTATTAAAGAGACTTTCTTTTTCCCACTGGGCAGTTTTGGCCCTTTCATCTTATAATGTGTCTATATATGTATCAGTTTAATTCTGGGCTCTATCCTGTTCCAGTGGTCCATATGTTCCAGTACCACACTGTTTTAACTACTATTGCTTTGTAATATAAACTGAAGTTAGGAGTTGTGATTCTTTGTATCATCCTCTATTTTTTTTTAACAATGTCTTGTGGTTTTTGTTGAAAAGACCCTTCACCTTCTTTGTTAGGTTTATCCCTAGGTGTTTTGTCTTTCTGAATTCTTTTGTAAATGAGAATGTTTCCTTGAGTTCCCTTTCAGCTGGCTCACCTTTTGTATAAAGAAATCCCATAGATTTATGAATATTGATTTTTTTCCCCCACCAGGTTTATTGCATGGGGCTCGGTGCCTGCACTACGAATCTACTGCTCCCTAAATATTTTTCAATGAGGGGTTTATTTTCCCTTTCTTCTGAGATCAGACAAGATCGGGTGTAGTATGGCCATAGACTATATTCCCTTTTTTTTTTTTTCTTTTTTCTTTTTTTCTTTTCCCTCTCTTGATGGGTTCTCTATTTGACTATGATCTTAGGCTTTCCAATAATTGCTTAATTAATCTCATTGTCACATATCTGCTTTCAGGGACAGGTATAGACACATCTTGCTCTAGTTAAGACCTCCTAGATAGCAAGGAGATCAGGGAATGTGAGTCATTGTAATTAACCTGTCTGCCTGAATGAATCTCACTTTTATTAAGAACACATTGTGTTTCTGGAAAGAAAGTCAAGGTTGACACGAACTTTTAATTTATGGTGAGATTGACATTTTTATGATTCTCTATTTCTTATAAGTCCTTTTTTTTTTTTTTTTTAACTTTTTAAAAAAAGGCTTCTGTGGCCACCAGAGTCAGAGACTAAAACCTAGAGGTTGAAGCATTGTGGAATTAATGTAATTTTTTTGAGCAATTGCTAACACATTTCTCAGTCTTTATACTCTAGTTACCTGACATGATAGTAAACATATTGGACTGGACATTGGGGGAAATGTGACTTTCTAAAAACTTGTCTACACTAGTTCAACAGACAGTTATTGTCCACTTGTTCTGGACCAAATGACTAGGCAGTAAGTGATGGGTCATTAAGGAATGTTGGTTGTCTTTTCTTCACCCTCCAAATTTCTTTCCTTCTTCTCAGCAGGTCTCCAACCACTGCCCTCCTCACCCCCTCATCCCCCCGTGGATAGTGCTGGAGGGGAGGCTAAGTCTAGTTTGGAGTAAGCAATTTTTGGTGCTTTCTTTATTAAAAAATTTTAAATTTATATATTGGATAGAGACAAACAGAAATAGAGAAGGGGAAGGTAGAGTGGGAGAGAGGAGAAACACCTGCAGCACTGCTTCATGGCTCATGAAGCTTCCCCACTGCAGGTGGGGACTTGGGGAGCTGTCCTTAAACCTGTGTTCTCATGCATGGTAAGTTGTGCGCTCAGCCAGGTTGCCACTGTCTGACTCTCTTGGTACTTTTGATCCCCTTACCAGTGATTGTTTTAGAAGTGGACATGTGGGGTCAAGTGGTGGTGCAATGGCTTAGTTGCACATGGTGCGAAGCTCAAGGACAGGCGGAATGATCCCAGTTAGAGCCCCGGCTCCCCACCTGCAGGGGGGTAGCTTCTCAAGCGTTGAAGTAGGTCTGCAGGTGTCTATCTTTCTCTCTCCTTCTCTGTCTTCCCCTCCCCTCCCCATTTCTCTCTGTCCTATCCATCAACAAGGACATCAATAGCAACAACAGTAATAAGCACAACAACGATTAAAAAAAAAACAAGGAGCAGTGGATTCGTAGTGCAGGCACCTAGCCCCAGCAATAACCCTAGTGGCAAAAAAAAAAAAAAAAGAGGTCCTCAGTTTCAGTCCCAGCATCAAATATGCCAGAGTGATGCTCTGGTCTTCCGCTCACATTAATAAATAAATCAAATTTTTTAAAAAAGAAGTGGATATGTGATACATTTTGAGTAAGAGATGAGAGCAGATCTCCCACAGGAAGGTTTTTGGGAAAAGATGTCTGTGCTATAACAAGAAGTCACAGGAAAGAGTATGCACCTTTTTATTATTTTTTTAAATTTAATAATGATCAGCAAGATCGTAGCATAAGAAGGGTACAATTCCACACAATTCCCACCACCAGAGTTCAGCATCCCACCCCCTCCATTGGAAGCTTTCCTATTCTTTATCTCCCTGGGAGTATGGACCCAGGATCATTATGGGGTGCAGAAGGTGGAGTCTGGCTTCGGTAATTGCCTCTCTACTGAACATGGGCATTGGAAAATTGATCGATACTCCCAACCTGTCTCTCTTTCCTAGTGTGGCAGGTATCTGGAGAGGTGAGGCTCCAGGACACATTGGTGGGGTTGTCTGCCCAGGAAAGTCAGGTTGGCATTATGGTAACATCTGGAACCTGGTGGCTGAAAAAGAGTTAATATATAAAGCAGAACAAATTGTTGGTTAATCGTGAACCTAAAGGCAAGAGTAAAGCAGATGAAGATCCGGGATCTCCATTTTGGAAAAAAGATAGTAGATTTTAGGTATATTCCAAGGGGCTTATGACTTTACTAATTTTTTTCCTTAGTCCAATAGCTAACATGCAGGTGGGCTAAAGGTATCATCTGGGGAGATGGTGTCAGAATTGGAAATAGGAAAAGAAAGCTGGATCAGAGAAGAGAGTAGCTCCCAAATATGTGAAACATGTGAATACGAAAATACTGTAAACTCCATGGATCTGGTCTGGAGCCCATATTTGCCTCTGCATCCCTGTAGGTCTGAACTTGCATTCCGTGGTCATAGCTAGGAACTAGCCTGCACTCATTTTAGGACCAGTCTTCCTTGAGTGGCAGAGTATTTTGACCCAGCCTCCCTTCTAAGAGTGGGGCAGTCCCTAACTTTGTTGTTCTATATTGAGGGCAGGGTCCTATAGAGGGAATGGGCACCTTTTATCCATGGTTCAAGTCTAAATTTGTAGCAAGCATCACATAGTTGCAAAGATTGCCAAGTGCCCACCCACACTGAGGGAGGCAAAGGAGAAAGATGGAAGGAACTTGGTGCCTTGGTGATATCGCTGAGTGCCCCCCAACTAATCCTATCTAGAGCCATCTTTCCTCTGAACTTTCCTTGTGGTTTAACCCACTTGGAGTTGGGGTTGCTTCCCCAAATCCTAAATGATAAGCCTTTCTCATAGAGACTTACAAACCAGAGAGGTGGAAACAGATACGTAGATAAATCTGCCATCCCAGCTGTGCTACTTGGTGTGGTCTTTTGGATCCTCTGCTCTCTAGCCAGGCTGAGACATGCATTTACTAGCTGTGCCATCAGGGGAAATCCATTTATCCTCTCTGGGCCTGTTAACTCATCTGAAAAATGAAAATGATAACTGCACTTGCCTCATAACATCATTGTGTGGATGAAATGCACATTATGCACTTAGTAGATGCTCAATATATATTATTGATTACTCCAGCTATTATGGAAATATAAACTACGTGAGTGAACCATGAGGAGCAACAGATCCTACCAGGGAAGTCCAGGATGGCTTTGCCAAGGAGACAGATACTAAGATGAGCCTGGAAGGGTAAGTGAGGTCTGTCTGCAGGTCAGGGGTTTTGGGAGGAAGGACATTTGGACAAGCAGAAGGACCAGTGTGTGCTCAGCTGCCATGAGCCCACAGGCAGGCGACCACATCTTTCAGTAGCTTAATTTACTCATCCTGAAGAGTACTTAGAATACATTTGGATTAATTTAATCCTCTCTGTAAAAGAAACAAATCTCAGGTCCCCTCCCTCAGATCAGAGAGTCTCCGTGGTCCCTTCATCACTCACCTGTGCTTGTTTCAACCTGTCCTGAAGATATTCCCTCAACAAATATTTCCCACCAAAGGAGGTGACAGTGGCTGACTTTGCTGACTGCTTTGTTCCCCAGGCCCAAAGCCTCATCCAGCGGGCAATTAGCAATGCTGCTGCACTTCCCCAGCCTCCCCGGGCCCTGCATAGCTCATCAGTCAGAAAGATGCTGAAGCTTAATTAAGCTTGGAAAGCTTTCTGATTTCCTTAGATGAAAGGTGGCCCATAAGTACCAGGTTTTATTTTGGTGGCTCCTGCCAAGGGTTATTATAAATAGGACTTGATGCAACGTGGCTGAGCTCTTAGGGTGATAATGTGTCAAGACCAATCGAAGCTGCCGAGAGCAGAGATATTATCATAATGGTTCCATCATATGCAGTGGGTGTTAATGGAAGTGACTGTGGGGAAAAAAAAAAGTACTGCAGGCAGCAAAGCCTGGATAGAAGTGGCTGCAAGTGAAATATCGTCTGCTCATGGGATCTCAATCATAATCATTAGCTAGATTAGCCTTGGAGCCATTCTTCTGCCATCTCTGCTCAGCCAGACTCACACTCAAGTAAAAAATGGGTGCTTCGGCTCCAAATGAAAATATATTCCTTTGCTGCTTTTTAAAACGCATTTACATTGAAATGATGGCCAACAGGTAAGTAAGTAATGTATAACTGGGGGCTCACTGCAGAATAGTGAACAGCCAAAGTGGGAGGCCAGGGGACATTCAGACGTGTGTAAATACCACCCTGGGTTCTGAGAAGCAGTTGGAAGGATCCCTCGGAGACTTGACAGACACAGGTTGGTGGAGGATAGTGAATGGAGAATTTGCTTCCTATTTCAATGGGATGGAAACCAGCAGCCCTGGTTGAATGTGCTAGCTTCCTGGGCTCCAGATTTCATCACTCAAAACCAATTTTCTGCATCCCAAAGGCAGATGATAGCACTTGAAAAAAGAATGATGTTATGGCATTGATGGTGGTGGTGTGACCCTCTTGTTAGTTGAATATTCCCTGCTCTTTTGAGGCTAATCTTGACCCTGATTAGTGTTCCCATGCCTTGAAGGGTCCAGAAACTTACTCTTTGTTTCTGAGAGTCCCTGAAGATTATCTTTGTGTCTACTTACTGATTTCATTGGCCTCAACAGACATGAACATGAATGTCAAGTTCAAGGCCTTAATCAACCCATATTCTACCAAATCGATTAGGGGTCAAAGATAGAAACTTAGTGACTTTACTGAAGCTCAAGAGGGCTCCTCAGAGTGTCATACTACCACAAAAAGCCTTTGTCTAACTTTTTTTTCCCTCTTCCTCTTTCCTTTGTGGAGAAATAGCTACAGTTTTCCCCTTCTGGTGACACAGGGTTACTCCCATTCAGGTCTCTTTGGAATTACAGCTGTTACTTCAAGTCAGTAGACCCACCGCCCCCCCCCCCCCAGGGTTTCCCTTATGACCAAACTGGGAAAATAATTCTGGTGGACAGAGATACAATTAGGGTAATTTCCACATGCAAGAGAGTGTGCTGAGTGCCTTCCTTGCTCTTATCACACAAACCCTCCCGACTCCTGCCCCCAAGAGCTAGCTCTCCATTTCATGGATGGAAAACCTGGAGCATCAAGAGAAGTAGGACTTGACCCAAGATACCCAAAGAAGAGGGATTCAAATTCTGACCTGCCAAAGGTCCAAAGTTACTATATTTATGTAGAAGGAGACTGCCTCCTAGAACTGAGAAACAGCCTGGTGAATTAGTGAAGGTAGCTCTTACGAAAGGGTATCTCTTTCTGACACATATTCCTGTTTTAAACTTTATTTATAAAATAAAAATATTGACAAGACCACAGGATAAGAGAGGTACAGTTCCACACAATTCTCACCACCAGAGTTCCATATCCCACCCTCTCTCTTGAAAGCTTTCCTATTTATCTCTCTGAGAGCATGGACCCAGGATCCACATGTGATCCAGAAGGTAGAGGGTCTGGCTTCTGTAATTGCTTCTCTGCTGAACATGGGTGTTTGCAGGTTGATCCATACTCCCAGCCTTTCTCTCTCTTTCCCTAGTGGGGCAGAGCTATGGAGAGGTGGGGTTCCAGGGTACATTGGTGAGGTTGTCTCCTAGGAAAGGTAGTGTGCAATGAGTTCTGTTTCTCTCTCCATGCCCTCAGCCACTAGTAACTTCTAATTTATGTTCTTTCTCTATATATTTGTCTGTTTTATATATTTCCTGTAAGTGGGCTCATAACTATTTATCTTTTCATGTGTGGATTCTTTTACATAGCTATGATCTTGGTCCTAGAATCAGCATGATAAAATGGAAGCACTATCATTTGGGAACTGACAAGACTAGATTTGAGTTTGCTGTCACCACTTAATCTTCCTGAACTTTTTTAACTTTTAAACTCCTGTTTCCCCCTTCTAGAAAGACAATGGAAGATTAGATGTTCTCTAGAATTACTTTCAACTCTAGAAAGATGCCATATTTCTACATAAGGCAACTATACAAGTGAATTTCATTCCTAACTTCTAGTTTATTTTCTCAAATATTCAGTAATTTCTTGGATGTCTACTTAAAAAAAAGTATATCCTGGCTGTGTGCTAGATACTAAGGATTCAATGGTAGCATCTGCAATTTGGTGGCTGAAAAGCATTAAGATATAAATTAGAACAAATTATTTAATAATCAGGAACCTAAAGGTAAGAATAGAGCAGATGAATATTTGGGGGTCTCCATTTTGGAAAAAGCTAGTAGATCTATTTTAGGTATATTCCAGGGGGCCCATAACATTACAAATTTTTGCCTGAGCCCAACAGCTAACATGCAGGTGGACCAAAGGTTCCATCTGGGGAGATGGTGTCGGAGTTGGAAATAGGACAGGAAAGCTAGGTTAGGGAAGACAGTAGCTCCCAAATATGGGGAAAGTATTTAAATATCATTAACTGTAAGCCTCATCTATTTGATCTGGGGCCTATATATTCAGTACAGGAGCCTGTGTAACCTCTGCATCTGTGTAGGTCTGAGCTCACATTCTGTGGCCATACCTAGGAACATTCTACGCTGCACTCACTACCCGATCCATCTTCTTCGAGTGGTAGAGTATTTTGGCCCAACTTTCCTTCAGAGAATGAGGGAGTCCCTATCACTGTTGATCCACATTGAGGACAAGGTCCTGTAGGGGCTCACAAAAGGGTCCATTATATTATTCTTGATGGAAATGACCAGTTATAATGGAGAGAGAGATCTCTAGGCCAATCATGTCTATGTGGGAATTCCAGGATTCCCTGACCAGGGCCCCGGGAGATGAGTTGGCCTGGTAGTAACCAAAAGAGCTATCACTAAAAAGTATGCTGATCTTTTGCTCTTATTCAGCTATTGTAGTCCTTACTTTGTCTGACAAGGTTAGCCTTGGAGTGATTGAGGAAAGTGTAACAGGAAGTAGGGTGAGGAGAGTATGTAGGTCTAAGTAGAAACTATTTGATTAAGTACTTTATGGTGTCTTTTTTTTTTTTTTTTAGGTATTTCTACTTGCTAACTGTACTTACTGGGCCACAGCAAACTATTGTGCACTTTTGCTTTAAGGTATATATTTTCCCCTAACTTATGGATACATGTGCACACTGACACATATTCTTACACCCATTATGCTTGAAACAGGTACTTACAATCTCTCCTCCCCACTGCTGGGTGCTTGAACCCAATCCATCTGTTGGGAGATTTGCTGCAGAACAGAAATGTGGTTACTGCCTTGTCGAGTGAGATGAGAGTAGCTGGAAGAGAAACCAGCTGACATAAGAGTCTAAAGCTGACTCTGTCTGTCTTAGGGTGAGGGTGATCTGAGGAAGGGTGGTAAGACAAGAATGCCCACTGTTTCTTCTCCCCTCGGTCTTATTCTCCCAGGAGTTAGCTCTGAATTTGCCAGAAAGAAGCAGAGAGGTTACCTCTGCGGGTGCTTGGCATGCTCTATGTGTTCAGATTTGCCCACCTGAATATCTCTTACTCCTTTGCACTTTGTTGTAAAGAAACCTTTGGGGCTATTTCTTGCCTGCTTGAGTTTAAAGGATGGCTGCATTTTAGGGACAATCTGGGCCTGAGGAAAAGCAGAAACAAGGCTGAAGAAAAATGATGATGATATATTTATATGGCCCCTTGCAGTCTGAGCACTTTTACATGCCTGTTTTGTTGGCTTTTCACAGCAGCCTGTTAGGGACGGGTGGTAGGTTCAGTTCCTATTTAATGGAGGAGAAAATCAGCTGCAGGGGTTATGTGTGATATCCAAGGTACACAGCTCCTTCCTGTCAGGCCTGGAACTTGAACACTCCGAACCTGACTTCTTTTTTAAAAAAAAATTTTTAAATGCTTATTTGTTTTTGTTGCCCTTGTTGTTTTATTATTGTGGTTATTATTGTTGTTATTGATGTCGTTGTTGTTGGATAGGACAGAGAGAAATGGAGAGAGGAGGGAAAGACAGAGAGGGGGAGAGAAAGATAAACACCTGCAGACCTGCTTCACTGCTTGTGAAGTGACTCCCCTGTAGGCAGGGAGCTGGGGGCTCCAAGGGGAATCCTTACGCCAGTGCTTGCGCTTTGTGCCATGTGCGCTTAGCCCAACTCCCTGAACCTGACTTCTGTCTTTTTCGTGGTAGTCTTCTGTCTTCAGTGCTGTTCAAATATGTGGGCTCTGTCACTGCCTCCTGATTTCTAGCTGGTCACATGCCCGTGGTATATGTATGTTACAATGGCCACTACAACTTCAGTACCCAGGGCAGAAAAAAAAAAAAAAGCTTTTTTTTCTTTCTTTTATTTTTTGCCTCCAGGGTTATCACTGGTGCTCAGTGCCCACACTGTGACTCTGCTGCTCCTGGTGGCCATCTTTTTTAGTTTATTTTTTTTTTGGATAGGACAGAGAGAAATTGAGAAAGGAGGGAAAGATAGAGAGGGAGAGAGAAAGATAGACACCTGCAGGCCTGCTTCACCACCTGTGAAGCGACCCTACCCCATCCCCTGTATGTGGGGAGCCAGCCGGGGGCTTGAACCAGGATCCTTGTGTGTTTCCTTGAGCTCCATACTATGTGCGCTTAATCTGGTGCACCACTGCCCACCAGGGCACATTTTCTAACTGTTTAAATGCTCCTCTCCCATTAAGAAATGTATTCTATTTGTTAGCAGCTGATAAATGATAGAAAAGAGGAGGGAAAGAAAAATGGCAGGAGGGGAAGATTGGGTAAAAGAAATTATTGTAAAATGTTCTTCTTCACCTGTTCTGATGGCTAAAAAGAGTCTAATCAAAGGGAGGCAAAGAGAGGGTCATCACTGATTCCAGGATAATTTTTTCTTCTTCTTTTTTTTCTTTTTTATTTAAGAAAGGATTAATTAACAAAACCATAAGGTAGGAGGGGTACAACTCCACACAATTCCCACCACCCAATCTCCATATCCCACCCCCTCCCCCGATAGCCTTCCCACTCTCTATCCCTCTGGGAGCATGGACCCAGGGTCATTGTGGGTTGCAGAAGGTAGAAGGTCTGGCTTCTGTAATTGCTTCCCCGCTGAACATGGACGTTGACTGGTCGTTCCATACTCCCAGTCTGCCTCTCTCTTTCCCTAGTAGGATGGGTCTCTGGGGAAGCTGAGCTCCAGCACACATTGGTGGGGTCTTCAGTCTAGGGAAGCCTGGCCAGCATCCTGATGACATCTGGAACCTGGTGACTGAAAAGAGTGTTAACATATGAAGCCAAACAAGTTGTTGAGCAGTCATGGACCCAAAGTTTGGAATAGTGGAGAGGAAGTGTTAGGGGTGTACTCACTGCAAACTCTAGTGTACTTCTGCTTTCAGGTATATATTTTGAGGTAGTTTACGGATACGTGTGAACATATGCTCTCTCTCACAGAAACTGGTGTATATCTAGGTTTTGGGACTTTGTTAGAAAGTAATCCACCTGGGATGGAATTAGAGTATACTATGAGAGGAAAGGTCTCACCCGAGTAATGAAGCTGAAGGGTTGTCATTCCACACGTGAAGTCTCTGGACACAGTCTGAAGTGAAGCATGTTGAGGTGGCAATCATTGTGTTGGTTAGGTTGTGATCGGCAGATGCGATATTCTTTGATATGGATTGGGAGAGGCATACGGGAAAGTGGGCCCTATCCAATGGTTCCAGGACTGGGGGAAGTAGAGGCTCTATAGTGGAGATGTGAGGTTCCTGCTGTCTTAGGATTCAAAAAGACAATCGATAGTTAATGTTATCATCACATTATTTGGTAATTGGGTTAACTTTGAAAAGTCCTTTTGTTAGGGTTTGCTGTACAGTACCCAGTGTCTAGTATATAGCTGTGCTATTGGTTGCTTCTGATCTACTTGGTCTAGGCTTTTGAGAGAGTCTGCATGTTGTTGCGGTGGTCTGGTGTCGGGCTGCACCACGGAGAAGAGAGCGGACGTCCAGAGCAAAAGGGTACACAAATCTTTATTATAGGATGGGGGGGGGGTTTGGTTCAGACCACGTGGAGCCAGCCGGCAATGGCCGACCACGGGGGGAGAGCAGGGAGCGAGACCTCAGAGAGGGAGAGCCGAGAGGCCAGAGAGAGAGGGGAGGTGTGAGGGGGCTTTTTATTGGGCGACAACGAGGGGTGCCGTGTAGGGCCAGGATTGGTTGAAAGGGGACACTCTAGGATTTTGCGGGGCATAGAAAAACCTGGGGGCAGAGACTGCATCAGAATAACTCCTCAGCAACATCTGCATATCAATTACACAGCCTATATATTAAAAAGATTCAGTTTGTGTTTTGAAAAACTTTGAGACATACAATTAATTTTCCCCCTCTCGTATTAATTAACTAGTGATTTATATGATCACATTTTACTAGGAGTGTACATAAACACCATTCCTACCACCAAAAGACTGTGACCCATCCCTCCCATCCACTCCCACCCCCCACTGGCCCAGGAAGCTGCATGTCTACCCCTCACCACAGGGTTTTTACTTTGGTGCCCTATTTACAATTTGGTCAGGTCCTGCTTTTAATTTCTCATTCAGATCTTCTTACTCAACTTCTGTTGATGAGTGGGATCATCCCATACTCATCTTTATCTTTGTGACTTAGCTCACAACATAATTCCTTCTCGCTCTGTCCAAGATGGGTCAGAGAAGGTGGGTTCATTGTTCTTGAGAGCTGCGTAGTATTCCATTGTGTATATATACCACAGCTTTCTCAGCCACTCATCTGTTGTTGGGCACCTGGGTTGCTTCCAGGTTTTAGCTACTATGAATTGTGCTGCTATGAACATAGGAGTACATACCTCTTTTTGGTTGGGTGTTATGGAGTCCTTGGGGTATAACCCCAGGAGAGGAATTACTGGATCATAGGGAAGGTCCATGTCTAGCCTTCTGAGAGTTTTCCAGACTGCTCTCCACAGAGGCTATACCAATTTACATTCCCACCAGCAATGTAAAAGGGTTCCTCTGTCCCCACAGCCTCTTCAGCATTTGTTGCTGCTGTCCTTTTTGATGTATGCCATTCTTACAGGAGTGAGGTGGTATCTTAGTGTTGTCTTAATTTGTATTTCTCTGACAATCAGTGACCTAGAGCAGTTTTTCATATGTTTGTTAGCCTTTTGGATCTCCTTTGTAGTGAATGTTCTGTTCATATCCTCTGCCCATTTTTCGATAGGGTCATTTGCTTTTTTGGTGCTAAGTTTGCTGAGCTCTTTATATATTTTGGTGATTAGTTTCTTGTCTGATGTCTGGCATGTGAAGATCTTCTCCCATTCTGTGAGGAGTCTCTTTGTTTGTTTAATAGTTTCTTTGGCTGTGCAGAAGCTTTTCAATTTGATGTAGTCCCATTTGTTTGTTTCTGCTTTAGTCTTCCTTGCAATTGGGTTTGATTCATCAAAGATGTCCTTGAGGTGTAGATGGGAAAAGTATTTTACCAATGTTTTCCTCTAAGTATTTGATTGTTTCTGGTCTGACATCTAGGTCTTTGATCCATTTGGAGTTGATTTTTGTTTCTGGTGAGATAAAGTGGTTAAATGATAAAGTGAGATAAATTTCATTCTTCTGCATGTTACAACCCAGTTTTCCCAGCACCATTTATTGAAGAGAGCCTCCCATTTAATCCTTTGGGCCCCCTTATCAAAGATTAGATGTCCATAGGTGTGGGGATTTATTTCTGGGCTTTCACTTCTGTTCCACTGATCTGTGTGCCTATTTTTGTTCCAGTACCATGCTGTTTTGATGATGATGGCTTTATAATATAGTTTAAGGTCTGGGAGTGTGATGCCTCCATTTCTGTTTCTTTTCCTTAAGATGGTTTTGGCAATTCTAGGTGTTTTCAGGTTCCAGATAAATGATTGTAGTGTTTTTCTATTCTCTTAAAGAAGCTTGGTGGAATTTTGATGGGTATTGCATTAAATTTGTATACGGCTCTGGGGAGAATATTCATTTTGATGATATTTATTCTTCCAATCCATGAGCATGGGATATCTTTCCATTTCTTGGTATCAGTTTCTATTTCCTTGAGTAGCGATTCATAGTTTTCATTATATAAGTCTTTCACTTCTTTGGTCAACTTTATTCCTAGGTATTTGATTGATTTTGCTGAAACAGTAAATGGGAGTGATTTCTGGATGTCTTCTTCTTCAGATTTAGTGTTTGCATAAAGAAATGCCACTGATTTTTGTACATTGATTTTGTAGCCTGATACCTTGCTATATTGCCTAATAACTTCCAGTAGTTTTCTGCTGGATTCTTTAGGTTTTTCTATGTATACTATCATATCATCTGCAAATAGTGAGAGCTTGACTTCTTCCCTTCCAATCTGTATTGCTTTGATTCCTTTCTGTTGCCTGATTGCTATGGCAAGAACTTTCAATACTATGTTGAAGAGTAACGGTGACAGTGGACAGCCCTGTCTAGTCCCCGATCTGAGGGGGAATGCTTTCAGCTTCTGTCCATTGAGTATGATGTTGGCTGTAGGTTTGCTATATATAGACTCCACTATCTTGAGGAATTTCCCATCTATTCCCATTTTTTGTAGAGTTTTGATCATGAATGGGTGTTGGATTTTGTCAAAAGCTTTCTCTGCATCTATTGAGATAATCATGGTTTTTGGCTTTGCTTTTATTGATGTGGTCCAGGCTAATTTTCAAAGTGACTCTGTTTTTCTTCTTTTGCAGAGGAAAGAAATATCATAAAAACAACTCTAAGACTAGCAAAGAGAAAATGGTAAAAAGTAAAAAGAAAAAAACTTTTTTCTGTTTCTTTTTTCTGTTTTTTCTGTTTCCATGTATGATACTCTGGCTCATTTGGAGCAGAACCAAATCAGCAGACCAAAGCAGATGACTGTTGTCTTGCCCCATTTGAGATAGTCATTTAGTTAGATACAATGATCCATCTATGTGGAAATTCAGAACCAGTCAGGGTAAGCTGCACTATAGGATTCCTCTCATCTTGGTTTTCTCACTTTTGAAAACGGATGTCAGTATGCTCCTTGCAGGGGAATCCTGAGAGTCAAAAGAGGTGACGGGCTTTGATGAAACTGAGCTAGTGAAAAGTTTCAGTGTGGTTTCTGGAATGTAGTACATTTCAGTAAATGCTGAAAAATACATACCAGCTGCATAGGAACACACCTGGGAGCATACATACTAAGCTGTCAGTAGTGTTTCTCCTTCAGTATTATTATTGTTGTTATTTAATTATATTTATTTATTTATTGGATAGAAACAGCCAGAAATTGAGATTAAGGGGGAGATAGAGAGGGAGAGAACCAGAGAGACACCTGCAGCTCTGCTTCACCATTTGTGAAGTTTTCCTCCTGCAGATGGGGATCAGGGGCTTGAACCTGGGTCCTTGTGCATTGTAACATGTGCGCTCTACCAGGTGCGCCACCACCCGGCCCCTCAGTAGTGTTTCTCCTCAGGGTTTTGTCTCTATGTAGGAGGCACTTTTCTTTTATACAATATACATTTCTGCTTTACAGTGCCTTTGCAGTTGGGGAAAATATGCCATATCTGTATTAATAGGTGTGTGTGTGTGTGTGTGTGTGTGTGTGTGTGTGTGTGTGTGTGTGTGTAGGCTCAGTTTGAAAGATCAAAGCAGATACAGAGCAATAAAGAAGGTGACATTTTGACACCCCTGTCTTTATATGCTAGTGAGTACAGACTTGAATCAATTAAAATGCCTTCAGAGGTGAATGATAGAAGCTAAGTATCTCAGTAAAGCAGGCTTGGAATTTCACAAGATGCTAATAGAATAGCTTTCAGCATCAATAGAGGGACTGAAAGTTGGACACTAGAAAGCATTCTTGTAGCTAAGCCAAGGACATGGGGGGATAGATAGGGCATTGGTGACTCAATAATGCATGATGGTGGAGGAAGGCCTGAGCTGGTGGTGGCAGTGCTGTGAAAATGTCTATCATGGGAAGATGTGAACTTGTAACCATACGACAAGTGATTTATAGACCATTCATTCTCTAGTAAAATAATTGAAAAATATCATAAACCCTTATTAAATAACTAACAAAATGGGGGGGATAGAAGTAAGAGAAAAGAAGAAAGCACTGGAAACAAGCAGAACAGCCGTCTCTCAATGGTGTGTCTGTCTCAGCTCCAGTCATCTTCCATTCAAATGGTAACATTGCAGAGAGAGCAAGTCTGACGGGTCCATTTGGGGACAATGGTTTCTTCTACCTGCCTTTGTCACGCACGGTACTGGGAGATAGTGTTTTGTGTCAGATCATCATTTTTTGTATATTCACTCTGATACTTTTTTATGTTTGAGTTTGAAAAATTACAATCTACATTACTTTTTAAAACACTAGTGAGAAAACTCCAACAGCTAATAAAATAAGTGCAGCTGTGCATGCTCTAAGATCACAACAGGAAGTGTTTTGTGCGTCTTCTATGAGGAGCCTAAATACTCCAAAGGATCTGTCATTCATGTGCCTGCCTAGTGATACATCACAGAGTGACACATCTCCTTTGGGTCTGAATACATGTTGATTTGATGGCAAACACACCCACACAATGATAACAATGCTTGTCTTTTTGACTCAGCAGTTAGCAGATCTAGAATTTCCATAAACTTGTTTATTGCTGCCTCTCAGATTAGGGAGGGAATTTGAGATCCCTGTGAGGATAAGGACAATAGGGTTATCTATAACTGTTGTTTCTTGGTGACCCAGAGGCACAGAATATAAAATAGGGAAGGCCTACTGTAGTGTATGGAGAGAGAGGGAGAGGGGAAGAGGGGGAGAGAGGGAGAGGGGGAAGAGAGAGGGGGAGAGAGGGGGAGAGGGGAAGAGAGGGAGAGAGAGAGAGAGAGAGAGGGAGAGAGGAAGGAAGAAAGAGAAGGAGGAGGAGAAGAAGGGGAATGAGATGAGGGGGAGACATTTCATTGCCCAGAGCTGAATGATTTAGCGGGTCCCGTATAAATCCTTGCTGCATTTTCTGTGCTGACCATCTGTGTTTCCTAGGAAAGAGGAGCCCAGCCAGGGCCTGAGAGGTTGTGGAAAAAGTGACAAGTAGGGAGTGGAGCCTTCCAGGAGGGGCTAGGAGAATGTTTTGTGTCCTTGTCTTGCCTCTTGGCAACATCAACACCAAAGGCCTACCTTGGCTGCCTCCCCTCAGTTCAGCCCCTCAAACACCCTTCCTATCCATTGTCAGTCAGTCCTCCCTCAGGCATCCCCCTTCCTTGTGATTTATTCTCTTAATTAATTAATTATTGGATAGAGATGGAGGGAAATTGAGAGGGGGGAGGAGACAGAGAAGGAAAGAGACATTGAGACACCTACAGCCCTCCTTCGCCTGGCAGGTGGTGACCAGGAGCTTGAACACTAATGTGCACACTTAGCCAGGTGCACCATCACCTGGCCCCCTTATTGGTTCTCTGTCTCGGAGTAGGTGTTACTGGGAGGAGATCACCAGCACCTTCTGATTTGAAGGCAAGACCTTCATCTCTGACAGCCAGGACTAGACACATAAGGGAGACCATTGACTGGTGTGCACCAGGCAGGTCCTGTATCCTCACAGACCCTTTTGGGTGAGCTTTACAATCACTGTTTGCAGATGAGAAAACCAAGCCTCCTGTCTCCAGGTCAACTGATTCTATTATCTTCTCCATGTTGCAAATTTAGCTTAGAAGTATTCCAAACCTAAGGTCATGATATAAGCCAGTCACAGAACTATTGCAGTCTTAGTCTTTCCTACATGAAATCGGGGATTATGATAGGATATTTACTCCCCAAGCCAACCCTGTAATCGCATTAAAGCCAAGCCTTTGAGTCTCCTTTGGACATGATTGGGGGGGATGCGGGAGGCACCAGACCTTGAACTGCCAGGAGATCATGCCCAACTCTGAGACTACCAAGAGGAGCCTTCTTTCTAAGATACAAAAGGGAAGCCATTTTCCTTTCTGAAACTTGAGTCTCTGGGTGTCCTGATGTCTAAAGTTACTAGGACAGGCCCATTCGACTGAGCAGTTTTATTGAAATGAAAGATATTGTGAATTTTGTGTTAACTGCCTCTGGTCATAACAAGAATAAAAATGGCATAGCTGAAGACAATACTGTGCACTAATTAAACCAGTGGAGAATGAGACAACAGAAATACAGCAGCAACAAAAATGGAAGTTGTAGGCTTCAGAACACTTCCCAGCAGGGTAGCTGAATTTAAATTTCCATTATTCTGAGTGAATGTGGCCCTAAGGAATCATGCAGGGATTTTTTAATGTCATTTCAGGTTATTTCTTCTCTTGCAGTGCAGTAACTTTTATAAAGCTATGCTATGCTTTGTTAAAAAAAAAAGGTATCAGATATGTGTATACCTTGAAGCACATATACCTGACTGTTAACAGAGGGTTACCTCAGGGAAAGGGAACTAAAGAGAAGGGACATTCTTCTTTTTTAATAGAAAAAAATTTAAATACCTTTTATTTATTTACTTTGGGTAGAGACAGAGAGAAATTGAGAAGGAAGGAGAGAGAGAGAGAGAGAGAGAGAGAGAGAGAGAGAGAAATAACTACCTGTAGTACTGCTTTAGTGCCTGTGAGGATTCCCTCCTGCAGGTAGGGACTAGGGGGCTTGAATCTTGGTAGTTGCACATGGTAGCATGTGTGCTCAACCAACCTGGCCCCCAATAATAATAAAAAAACCTTTACATTGATTAAATTCAACATATATTTTTGAGCAGCCTGGAATGATCAGAAGAAACTTTAGAGTGGATGATTCATGCTTTATGACACTAAATTATCAAAAAGCAAACTAGAGTGGTGACCATTAAGAGGCTGCCTCGTATTGCACCAAAGTAAAAGACTCCGGGGTGTGGGGGTGGAGAGGAGGGAAGGCTCAGGTCCTGGAACATGGTGGCAGAGGAGGACCTACTGGGGGGTGAATTATGTGGAAAATTGAGAAATGTTACACATGTACAAACTATTGTATTTTACTGTTGAATGTAAACCATTAATTTCCCAATAAAGAATTTTTAAAAAAAGAAGCTGTCTCAATGGGTAGGAATTAACATGGGAGGGGCCTGAGCTTGGGTGGTAGCAGTGGAGATGAAAAGGGAGGTAGATAATATTGAGTGCCATTCAAATCTAGGAACCAGGGTGTCATAGTTCATCTTTAAGAAAGACTTGTTCATTTACTGACAGAGTGGGGGAAGAACCAGAACATCATTCTGGTACATAAGATACAGGGGATTGCACTCAGGGGACCTTATACTTAAGAATCTAATGCTTTGCCCACTGTGCCACTTTGGGCCACATGGTCGTTAATTCTGTGTGTCAACTTGACTGGACTAGGGGATGGCTAGATAACTGGTAAAACATCTGGGTGGGGACTCGGGCGGTAGCACAGCCGGTTAAGCGTCCGTGGATTGAAGTGCAAGGACCAGCGTAAGGATACTGGTTAGAGCCCCCAGCTTCCCACCTGCAGAGGAGTCACTTCACAGGCAGTGAAGCAGGTCTGCATGTGTCTGTCTTTCTCTCCCCCCTCTGTCTTCTCCTCCTCTCTCCATTTCTCTCTGTCCTCTCCCACAACAACGACATCAATAACAACAACAATAAAAAACAACAAAGGCAAAAAAAGGGAAAATAAATAAATAAATATAAAAAAATTAAAAACAACACACTTCTGGGTGTGTCTGCAGGAGTGGTTTCGGAAGAGATTGGCATTTGAATGTGTAGATTAAGTAAAGAAGAGTACCCTTGCATTTACTATTTTTGTACATCTTTCTACTCCTGCCTTTGGTCATTGGTTCTACTAGTTTTCAGATTAGGAGTTAAACTATTGATTGGTCCTTTGTTTCTTGAACCTTTGAACTGGTACTTAGACCATTATCTAGGGAAGATCTTTGTTCTCAGATCTTTGGACTTAGACCAAATTATATTATTGGCTTTTCTGGTTCTCTATGGCATAATGTACCTATGGCAGATGGTACATTATGGTACTTCTTGGTTTCCATAACTGCAGGAGTCAATTTTTATAATAAATCTCTTCTATATATCTCTCTATATATGAATGTGTCTGTTTCTCTGGAGGGTCTTAATGCAGAGGTTATCACCTGAATTAAGACTTATAAAATGGCACTTTTTGCATGAAGATGGATTTTTAGATATTGGTGTGGATTGTGGGAGGACCCCAGGGAACTGGAATTCTAGTTATCTTGTATATATGAATGAGTGGGGAAATGAATAAGTTTTCTCATTGAAAGCTCCTTGCTTTAAGGCAAAGGCAGACTCCTCTAAAAGCCTAATTAATTAGGCCCTGAAGTTAGGTAGGAATTTCTTTTCTTTCTTTTTTTTTCTTTTGCCTCCAGGGTTATTGCTGGGCTCGGTGCCTGCACCATGAATCCACTGCTCCTGGAGGCTGTTTTTTCCCCCTTTTGTTCCCCTTGTTGTTATAGCCTTGTTGTAGTTATTATTCTTGTTATTGATGTCGTTCATTGTTGGATAGGACAGAGAGAAATGGAGAGAGGAGGGGAAGACAGAAAGGGGGAGAGAAAGATAGACACCTGCAGACCTGCTTCACTGTCTGTGAAGCGACTCCCCTGCAGGTGGGGAGCCGGGGGCTTGAACCGGGATTCTTACACTGGTCCTTGTGCTCTGCGCCATGTGTGCTTAACCCGCTGCGCTACTGCCTGACCCCCAGGTAGGAATTTCTTATAGTCTGACCTTAGCTATTCTTTGCAGAACTAAGAAGAGTTAAGGCCTTTCTAATATTTGGAACATTTCTGGGTGCCTTATTAAGTGATTTAGGTCTTTCAGTGTTCTACCTATGAGAAACCCACCTCCAAATGACTTAGACAATAGAGGAGATTGACTTAAAGTACACATATTAGATGATCTTCTGAGGTGATGTGATTTGGGGCCTTGTTCATGTCAGCAGTCACCTGGTATCTTTCAAGCTTTCTGTTCTGTCCTTCATTTCACACCAATCTGGCTTCTGCAAGGTACAGAAAGGACACTGCAGGTGCAGGCTTTACCTTCACATTCTCTGGAAAGTACTTTTATACCCCCCTTAGAATATTGCTCTATAATTTACAGAGATGATATTGTACCATTTGGGACCAAATGGAAGGAGACAGAGGTAATTATGCTAAGTGAAATAAGTTAAGAGATGAAAGACATCTACCAGCTGGTTTCACTAATAGGTAGAATATGGATAACAAAAGAAAATGAATTTTTAATAAAAAAGTAGCAACTGAACTGTCTGTTAGACTTTGTGAGAACTGTTGTGGTTATCAGAGAGAAGTGGGGGGGTGTCACAGGGACTTTGGTGGCAGATACAGTGAATTCTACACACATGTAGGTGTGAAACTATGCCCTTGAAATCTTATAATTTTGTAAGTAAATGTTTAGTGAAAAATATAAATGTATCCCTCGAAAAGATTTTTTACAACATCTCCAAAAGAACCAGAATTCTTTTTATTCTTGAGTGAGACCCTTCATCTAAAGAATCCTGGTTGGGCCACCAGGGCTGCCATGCCATGTTATGCTACTACTGACTTGTTACTGCATATTGTTGCCAGGGATGCCAAGTCTGAAATGACAGCCTATCAGATCCTCTAATCTGTCAGGATCTTTCCTAACACATGGGACTACCTAATTCCATTTCACATGGCACATTATTTAACAAAGTTACAGATACTAGATGCAAGTTAGGCCAAGGGTACTGGGTACAGGTCTGCATGTACCCACAAGCAAGGGACAATCATATACTTCAAAGTAAAAGTGCTTAATAGTCCTCCATGATTAGACATAGACCTAATAAGCCTAGGATTCTAGTAGAATGGTCTAAAGAAGATATCATTAATTCTTGAGCCAATTAAACTTAGACCTAATAAGCTTGGAAAAATAGTAGAAAGGCCCAAAGAAGGAAGGCCCATACACCTAATGCCAATTTGAATACAACAAATGACACTCTACTCTTTAACAACTGGGAGAAAGTCCAGGTTTGTCAGATAAAAGTAGGACTACAAAAGCTGGATAAGGGCAAGAGACTGGTCTACTCAGTGGTGGCTTTTATGGTCAATACCAATTCACCCCATCATCTGAGGCCCTGTTGAAGGAATTCTTGGATATATATATGATGGGCCTATGGAGGCCGGGCAGTGGTGCACCTGGTTGAGTGCACATGTTACTGTGCACAAGGACCCAGATTCAAGCCTCCAGTCTCCACCTGCAGGGGGAAAGCTTTGCAGGTGGTGAAGCAGGGCTGTAGGTCTCTCTGTCTCTCTCCTTTTCTATATCCCCTTTCCCTCTTTATTTCTGACTGTATCTATTCAATAAATACATAATAATAATAATAAAATAGTATTTTAAAAATGTGATGTACCCAGAACTCTAGTAGATCCCTGTCTCCACCATCACTGGTCACTTCTCTCAGGAATGTCAGCATAAGCCCTCTTGTTGGCCTCTCCAGAAACTTGCTCTCACTATAAAGGAGCAATAGTAGGGACTGCCTAACTTTTCAAATGGAGACTGGGTCATCCTATTCTGCCACTTGAGGAAGACTGGACCTGAAATAAGAACACTTAGAATGTTCCCAGCTGTGACCACAGACTAAAAGCTCAGACTGACAGAGACTCAGAGGTTACACAGGCTCCTATGCTAAATATGAATTTATATGGGTGCTGGGTCAGGTTTCTGTGGTAAAAGGTTGATTTTACTTGTAGATTTTCTTCAAGTTTGGAAGCTACTCTCTGCTCTAATACAACTTTCTAGCCCTATTCTCAACTCTGACACCATTTTTCTCAGACAATATTTTTAGTCTACCTCCATGTTAACTATCAAACTCAAGCAAAAAGTACTAAAGTCATGGGCTCCTAGGAACTTACGTAAATACACTTCCTAGTTTCTTTCCACCCTAAAATTCCTATTTTCATCTGCTCCATTCCTACTTTTTGGTTCCTGTTCATTAATCATTTTGTCCTGCTTTATATCTTACTCCCTTTCAGCCACCAAGATGCAGATGCTATCATGATTCCATTTTGACTTCCCTGGGCAGAGGACCTCACCAATGTTTCTCAGAATCTCAGCTCACTTCTCCAGAGCCCTATTCCACTAGGGAAAGATAGAAACAAACTTGGGCTATGGATCGATCTGCCAACACCCATGTCCAGTGGAGAAGCAATTATAGAAGCCAGAACTTCCATCTTCTGTATTCCATAAAGAATTTTGGTTCATATTCCTAGAAGGGTAAATGTTAGACGAAGATGACCAGAGGGCTCTGAACTCCAATTCTATCAGGGCCCAGAAAGAGAAAAAAAAAAAAAGAAAGAAAGAACAAAACAAAACAAAACAGGATACTCAGTAGTAGTAGGTGGGACTTAGAAAGGAAGAGAAGGCAGGACCATAGAAAAAAATGTGTGTGTATATATATGGAAATAATAATAAACCCATGTCAGTGACTTTCAGAGAACTACTACAATTTTCCAGTAGAGGGAATGGAGACATAGAGCTCTGGTGTTGGGAACAGTATAGAATTATACTCCTATAATCTCATATTTTTTAAGTCAATATTAAGTCACTAATAAAATATATTTTTAAAAAGAATCCTGATCGACAAATTGGTTTAAGTCACCCTCACATCAATCACAGTTGTAAGTGAGAATTGTAAAGGAGAATGATTAGGATGGGGGTCTGAGAGAACTGGACAGAAGGTCTGAGGTCCTGGGTGCTAAACTTTCAGGGATTTGCTTGACTCTTTAGAAGTAAGACAGCTGAAGAAATGCTCTATTTCAAAGGCTGTGTTGGCATGAGTGGGGTACTGGGGGTAGCTGTGTCCTTGGATGGCAGCTCTGCAGCTTTTGAATGAGTTTATTTTGATAGAACTACTTGGAGCACAAGGCATGGGGAGCACCCTTAGTTGCTAATATAATATAATATAATATAATATAATATATTAATATATACTTATTTAGCAGTAAGAGCATAGCTTAAGCATATGTGCTGGGTAGATATCATTCCTGTGGCCTCAGGCATGCAAATCCTGTGCTCTACCTGTTGAGCCATTTCCCTAGATGCTGTATGTTTGCTTCTATTTAAGGCAGTAAAAGGCAGTAGCCAGAATGGGAACGGGATACAAGTGACTCAGGTATTCTTTGAAAACTGCACTCGAAAATGACAATTTGGTGTCCCTCCATTTAGGACTCTACACTTCTAGGAAAGGAGACCCTCAAAAGTGTGGTAATTGGGGCTTCTTCCAAGGTGGTTATGGGAGCTTGAGCAGGATCTGATTTATTTGAGACATCTAGACCTACGTCTTTACTTATGTTGTACAAGCATGGAGCAGTTCTGGTATCCAGAATGATGAGATTAAATTACATTCAAGCCTCAGGACACCCCAAGAGAAAGGCAGTCACTGTTATTGCTTTTTGACAAAGGAGGATAACTCAGCTGAGAGGAATTATGTCCATAGCCTGTGTCAAGAGCTAGACTATGTGAGAGCTGGCCTTTGAACCCAGAACCCATCCTACCAATACATACTGTCACCTTCCCAACAAATTATAAATCTGGTCAGTCATTCCTCCCACCCCATGAAGCCATCAGCTTCAAGGACATAAGTTTGCCTTCTGCTCCAGGAAAGAGATCACTTTTGCACCACCCCCCCCAACCTAGTTCTACTCATTAAAAAAAAAAGATCTGCTCCTGAAGCATTGAGAGACATTTTCTCATGTCTGAAAGAGAAATACACAAGTACTTTCCTTCTGGTGGAACATTTGGCACATCTATGTGGCCACTTGCTACCAATCTGAGGGTGATGCCAGTACTCAAGATGAGTAGAATCTGAATGGTGGTGTTGACTCATGAGATAACCCATTCTAGAAGCTTCCAGAAGTAGAAATTGCTTACTGCCTTTCTAGTGTCCATTCTGTTCTTCATCAACAGAAAATCTTTATTAATGTAACAGTGTGTCCAAATATACAACCACGTTTTCCAGGCTCCTTTATCTTTGCAGATGGGAAATGGAATATTTAATGCCCTTCTTTACCATCCTAATACCTCGAAGGTAGACTTGATGGCTGGAGCTGCACAGCCATTATGTGATCATGAAGTAACTTGAGGACGGAAACCTCACGCACTAAAACAGCAGCATGGAAAGTGTAGGATCCTATTGTCTATGGAGCTTTCAACCAGCTTTTATTTAATTTATTATAATTTTATTAGTAATTTAATATTGGTTTATAAGGTTATAGGGGTATAGCTCCACACTGTACCCACTACCAAAGCTCTATTCTTCTTCTTCCCCCTGTACCCACCATAGTTCTCAAAAAGTCTTAAAGACAGCGTGCCATACTAGCTCTTGATTGTTTATTCCCAGACTTATTTTATATGAGAGAAATGTAGATCTCAGTCTTATGTAAGCCACCATCATTTGTTCTTTTTTCTTCTGTGCAGTGGAGTTTAACACCAACTGAGAAGCCTATAGATTTCTGAATTTCCTGGTGGGTGAAAATTAATCTCCTCAGTGTGTCAGTTGTTGAGAGCTGGGGTTGCTTTGATGTGCAGTTAATAGCATTCTAATTATTTCCCCTTCAAAAGCCATCCTATTGCTATCTGGGCTGTGAGAGTCAGGCACCACATGGTTTGTAGCTGTCAGTTTCCACTCTTCTGGATGTGAGAAGTGGTAAAGGGAGGATCCCTGCCACTTCCCAGATTCCTTCTCTGCCTCCTAGCCACATCTTTGGGCAATGTGTGTCTTCTGCAAAGTCAAGACAGTAAGAGGAGGTTCTGGCTGGCTGCTCTGGGGGTAACACCATGTTGTGGGGAGTCTGATGGTGTGTAGCACTGGCCAGGGCCTGCCATAACTGTGCACTCCCCCTTGAGCAGGGTAGGCTCTGTGTGGCCTCCTTTGTCTTCCTTCAGCTTCCCCACAGCCTGCTCCTCTCACTTTCTGGGCCCCCATCATGTGGTCAACCTCCCACATAAGTCCTGCGGGAGAAGGGCTTTTAATAACTGGCCCAGCAACTATTGACTCAGGTTTTGTTTGTTTGCCACCAAGCTAGCATTTAATAAATGCAGAATCCTTGGCTTAATAGGCCAGTCCTTGTGTATTATCAGAAATGGCAAATTAATTATAAAAGCTATGCTTGATATATATCAGAGATGTCCCCAAGATGGCCTCTCTCATTCCCTGTTCTCAGTAAACGTTGCATTTCTGGCAAGTCAGTATTTATTCAAAGCATAATAGCTATCTTGTTAAACCCAAGTCTATTACGTCTAAATGAAAGTCAGGAATTAGACAGAAGGGCGGGGGAGGGCTTAGTCAGTCTGTGTTGGGAGCCTCCCAAACCACCAGCTTCATTACTCCCATCTCACAGTGAAGATGCTGGAGCCACTCAGACAGCGTGGCTGCATTGATAACCACCATTATCCAGAGACAGAACCACTTCCCAGGCTGGGGGTGACTATAGCCCCCACTTGGATGTGAGTCAGTTTCACCACCTTCATAATGACTATCACCATCACAAGTGACTGTTATGTGCCAAGAGTCATGATCCCCAATTATTACAGAGTTATTTAATTTACAGAGGGGGAAACAGGTTTAGAAGGGTCATAGAATCTGTTCAAAATCACACATATGTTAGCTGACATCCACAGCAAGTTGCTGGGGCTGAAGACCCATCCTCTCTCATTGCAGAGACTCTGAGGTCTTGGTCATGTATCTCTGTGTCTCACACAGAAGGATTCTGGCCCTTTGCCTCTTGGCTCAGAACCTGATTTTCTTAACAGTGTGTCTTGTGTCTCATGTCCTTCAGCCCCACCCCCAATCCCTACCCAAGGATACCCCGGACTTGTTCCACCTGTGTATGAGAATGCACACCTGCCTTGTTCCACTCTTCTATCACTGATGGGGCAGAGTCTGGAGCCCTGGCTTGAACTAGGATGACCAACTCTGTATCTGTCTGGAACTCTTCCAGTTTCAGCACTGAAAGTTCTGCATTCCTGAAAATCCCTCAGCATCCTCTGGGGGCATTTTGTTACTCTAATTTCAACACCACCTCTACCATCAAGTGGTTAGTCAGCATACGTATTTTGAGAGCCGATTATGTGTCAGGTAGTGTTCCATTATTATGAAAATAATGCAGACAAAGCTGAGTCCCTGTGTTCAAGGGCCCCCTTTACCAAAGTGGACAAACAGAGGTGTATTAAGGTGATTTAAGATGTGTCTAAGTGCCATCAAGAAGATGAAAATAAGTATTGTGATATAGAGTGACTTCATGGTGGGGGAGTCTGTTTTAGGAGGGATGGCCAGAAAGCCTCAATGGAAGGTGATAATGGACAGAGTCTTCAAGGAGGAGATGGAAGCTGCCATCTACAGACTTGGGGAAGGAGGAGCTAACTTCCCAAGCATAAGGAATATCAAAGGGAAAGACCTAGATATAGCAATAGATCTTCCAAGTGACTTTCTTACTGAGAGTAAGAAAGAAAGTAAGTGTGAGTGGATACAGGGAGCAGGGAGGAACATGGAGCACTGGGTGGGAGAAGCAGAAAGTAGAGTTTGGGGATTTATACTTGTCTTGTGTCTTGAAGGAAATCAATTTTAGATGAGGACTCAAATTTCAGAGAGAGAGCAGAGGGAGCTTGAAAATATACCTACCTCATAAAGCTGAGGTGAAGATTCCTATCTTTCCTCCTGTCTTTTGTATGTTGGGCTTTTGATGCTTGTATGAATATTGCAATTCACTGAATCTCTTTTTTTTAATTCTTTTAAAAAATATTTATTCTCTTTTGTTGCCCTTGTTTTATTGTTGTAGTTATTCTTGTTGTTATTGATGTCATTGTTGTTGGATAGGACAGAGAGAAATGGAGAGAGGAGGGGAAGACAGAGAAGGGGAGAGAAAGATAGACACCCACAGATGGCTTCACCACTTGTGAAGTGACTCCCATGCAGGTGGGGAGCCAGGGGCTTGAACTGCGATTCTTACACTGGTCCTTGTGCTTTGTGCCACCTGCCCTTAACCCGCTGTGCTACCACCCAACTCTCACAATTCACTGAATTTCATGGACTCAGTGCCTCAGTGTCACCTGGGTTCCTTCTGTCTCGCCCTTCACTGTGCCTGTTCAGATAGTGTCCAGGCCTTTTCAGTTCTGCTTCCCACTCCCAGTTTTCCTCCTCCGTCCTCACTGACCCTCTCTACTGCTCCGATCTCTTTCCCTCCCAGTATGAAGTTGTTTCCCAGTTCACCTTCTTGCTCTTGTTTTCTTCCACATGTTGATGTGTTTTACAAAACCATTTCTGAAACATAAATCAAACCATGTCATGTTCTTGCTTATGCCAGTAGTTATTATGATATTTTTAATTATTTTATCATATTACTTAAGGTTTAGGTTTCTCAGTTGTTGATTCAGAAATGGATATTTGTGTACAAGAAGTTTACTGGAGAATGCTCTGGATTTTTTATGGTGAATTAATGGCACTAACTGGTGTGTGTGTGTGTGTGTGTGTGTGTGTGTGTGTGTGTGTGTTGTTCAACTAACCATGCATTTCAGGGATAAAAAAAATGTACAAAATGTACTTGTCTATGAAGCGTTATACTTTTTATGTAGTGCCATATTCAATTTGCAGGAAATTTTGTTAAGGGAATTCACATGTGTTTTGATGCTTTTCCTCCTTTGTCCTGTGCTTTTCCTATCTTTGCATGAGAGTAATGTGGGCCTTATTCAGTAAGAAAGCAATGTATTAAGAAGTTGGAATCTGAGGGACAAGAATATCCTCTGTTGCATTTTAAGATTCCTTTTAGCATGACTTGATTTTTGTTTATAGTAGATGAAAATCCAGTCATAAAGACTTAATAATTTAAATCTGTGGGTTTCTATGGCTTGCTATTGCATTTTATTCTGTCTTATTTTAAATGGGTGCAGACAAGATGGCCTTTTCACTTTCAGTTACAAAGGCCAAGGCTATTAAAGGAGGTGGATAGATTAAAGAGAGAATGTTTGGGGCCACATAGGTACATATGCTCACCTCATGTGTTTCATGGTACAAGATGCAAAATTATCATCTCTACAAATTTGATGGGTCTTCTGCACTTAAGGTTGGGCACTGAGTTTTTGGTCTTACTTGGAGTCACTCATGTGACTTTAGTCATCTATCCATGTGATTCAACTGGAGTTGAATAATCCCAGGTGGTGATAGTCTGGTCACCTATTTCATGAGCTGGGACTGCTATGTGGGATATCTGTTCTCCTTGTGACCTCTCCAACAGGATTTCTTAGATGGTAGTGGCAGTACTCTAAGAGGTAGACCTCAGTGAGCAAACACTTCTTGGGAGGTGGCTTTGTGTCTTCCCACACTGGAGCTGGGAAGTTCAAATACCAGCACCATATGGGAGTACCACCATTGTTGGTGCAGGGATCTCTCTCTCTCTCTCTCTGCTTCTCTCTTTATAAAATATAAAATAGGGACAAACAAACCCAATAAAACACTCAAACTTCATTGGTGTCCCATCTGATGGTGTCCCACATACTAACGTTCCATGCTTCAAAGCAATCACATGGTCAAGTCTAGTGTCAGTGGAGGAAGGGGGCTACAAAAGCACATAGTGAGTGGAGTTCATCAGGGGCGTTCAGTGTAACACACCAAATGCTATGAAGCCACTGTTGCTTGCTATCCTCATTTCATAGATAAAGGAACCAAGTTAACTAGTCTCCCAAAACCCTAACTCATGTCTTAACAAGAATAAGGTGAAACCAGGACTCATACTGTCTTCACTATCCAACCTCAAAGGCTTGATTTCAACCAAGGGAACATCTATGGCATTGACTTCTTTTGCACAGTCCATTGCCAGATTATTATGGTTAACATGCTGTCATGTTATATGTTCTCAGGTCTACTGCAGGCTTTTTGTGTGTCTGCCCTCAACTGTACTCTCAATACACACACACACACACACACACACACACACACACACACACACACACACACACACACACACCACTCAATAGAGCTCTATTTTATAATTGACCCATGCTCTCCTATTACATGTCTTCACCTAAAGATACTACATGGTAAGTCTATTTTATGGGGCCTGGCTGGTGTAAATAAATGTTTACCACATTTGCACTTACTTGTTACAAACTGTCCTCTTTGTAATCATCCTTCTAACATTCAATGCTAAGAAGAAAATAGCTACACAGGCAGCAGAGTTCTGTTGTCTTTAACCCATCCATCTTCTTCTCTGATATCCGGCAAGGGAGCCTGCTACGTTCCTTCGCTCCCAACACTGAGAAGACTGTGGAACTGAGAAGTTCTGTGTTTCCCCAACATTACCTTCAGAAACCTTGTCACATATGACAGACCCAGACAGATTGCCTCTTACTCAGGAGGTCTGTACTGTTGACATCGTCCAGCCTGAAGGCCCTGAGCACCATTACATTGTTGTTATTGGCAACATGATGGAGTGAGACATCAGGCATTTGTCAACTTGGCCTTCACAAGACTACTAGAGTGAAGCAAGTGATAAAGTATATTTTGTTTTCAACAAGGTTCTATTTCTGTCCTATGTAACCAACTCTAAAACATGTCATAAAAATATGGCATCTTAATATCTCTACTTTAAGGCACTTTGAAACTGTTAGGGAAGCTATGGGCAGGTAACCCAATGCTGATCTTTGCTGAGGAGAAAAGACACTATTCTTTTTTTTTTAAATTTCTTTATTGGGGAATTAATGTTTTACATTCGACAGTAAATACAATAGTTTGTACATGCATAACATTTCTCAGTTTTCTATACAACAATACAACCCCCACTAGGTCCTCTGTCATCCTTTTTAGATCTGTATTCCCCCCACCCACCCACCCCAGAGTCTTTTACTTTGGTGCAATACGCCAATTCCAATTAAGGTTCTACTTGTGTTTTCTTTTCTGATCTTGTTTTTCAACTTCTGCTTGAGAGTGAGATCATCCCGTATTCATCCTTCTGTTTCTGACTTATTTCACTTGACATGAATTTTTCAAGGTCCATCCAAGATCGGCTGGAAACGGTGAAGTCATCATTTTTTATAGTTGAGTAGTATTCCATTGTATATATATATATATACCACAACTTGCTCAGCCACTCATCTGTTGTTTGACATCTGGGTTGCTTCCAGGTTTTGGCTACTGCAAATTGTGCTGCTAAGAACATATGTATACACAGATCTGTTTGGATGGGTGTGTTGGGTTCCTTAGGCTATATCCCCAGGAGAGGAATTGCAGGATCATAGGGTAGGTCCATTTCTAGCCTTCTGAGAGTTCTCCAGACTGTTCTCCACAGAGCTTGGACCAATTTACATTCCCACCAGCAGTGCAGGAGGTACCTTTGACCCCACACCCTCTCCAGCATTTGCTGCTGTTACCTTTTCTGATGTGTGACATTCTCACAGGAGTGAAGTGGTATCTCATTGTTGTCTTTATTTGCATTTCTCTGACAATCAGAAACTTGGAGCATTTTTTCATGTGTTTCTCTGCCTTTGGATCTCTTCTGTGGTGAATATTCTGTCCATGTCCTCCCCCCATTTTTGGATGGGGTTATTTGTTGTCTTGTTGAGATTTGCAAGTTCTTTATATATTCTGGTTATTAGCCTCTTGCCTGATATATGGCATGTAAAGGTCTTCTTCCATTCTGTAATGGGTCTCTTGGTTTGGGTAGTGGTTTTTTAGCTGTGCAGAAGCTTTTTAATTTGATGTAGTCCCCCATAGGTTTATGCTTGCCTTAGTCTTCTTTGTAATTGGATTCGTTTCATTGAAGATGTCTTTAAAATTTATGCGGAAAAGAGTTCTGCTAATATTTTCCTCTAAGTATCTGATAGTTTGTTGTCTAACATCGAAGTCCTTGATCCACTTAGAATTTACTTTTGTATTTGGTGAAATATAGTGGTTCAGTTTCATTCTTCTGCATGTTTCAACCCATTTTTTTCAACACCATTTGTTGAAGATACTCTGCTTTCCCCATTTAATAGTCTGGGTACCTTTGTCAAAGATTAGATGTCCATAGGTTTGGGGGCTTACTTCTGGGCTCTCAATTCTATTCCACTGGTCAGTGTGTCTATTCATGTTCCAGTACTAAGCAGTTTTGATGACAACAGCCCTATAATACAATTTGAGATCTGGAAGTGTGATGCTTTCTGGTTCTATTCTTTCTTCTCAAGGCAATTCTAGGTCTTTTCTGGTTCCAGATAAACATTTGTAGCATTTGTTCTAGTCTCCTAAAAATTGTGGTTGGGATCTTAGTGGGGATAGCATTAAATTTGTATATGTCTCTGGATAGTATATTCATTTTGATGTTAATTCTTCCAACCCATGAACATGGAATATTTTTCCACTTCTTTGTGTCTTTTCTATTTCCTTGAACAGTGACTCATAATTTTCAGTATACAAGTCTTTCACTTCTTTGGTTAGGTTTATTCCTAGATATTTTACTGTGTTTGTTGCTATAGTAAAAGGCATTGATTTCTGGATTTCATCTTCTTCTAATTTAGTGTTTGCATAGAGGAATGCCACTGACTTTTGAATGTTAATTTTATAGCCTGACACATTACTGCATTGCCTGATGATTTCCAAAAGCTTCTTGCTGGGTTCCTTAGGTTTTTCTTTTTTTAAAAAAAAATTTTATTTTATTTATTTATTCCCTTTTGTTGCCCTTGTTTTATTGTTGTAGTTATTATTGTTGTTGTCGTCGTTGTTGGATAGGACAGAGAGAAATGGAGAGAGGAGGGGAAGACAGAGAGGAGGAGAGAAAGACAGACACCTGCAGACCTGCTTCACCGACTGTGAAGCAGGTGGAGAGCCGGGGTTCGAACCGGGATCCTTATGCCGGTCCTTGTGCTTTGCGCCACCTGCGCTTAACCCGCTGCGCTACAGCCCGACTCCCTCCTTAGGTTTTTCTACATATATTATCATGTCATCTGCAAACAGGGAGAGTTTGACTTCTTCTCTTCCAATCTGTATGCATTTAATTCCTTGCTCCTGCCTGATTTCTATGGCAAGAACTTCAATATTGTGTTGAATAATAATGGTGATAGTGGGCCTCCCTGTCTAGTACCTGATCTGAGGGGAAATGCTTCCAATTTTTCACCATTGAGTATGATGTTGGTTGTAGGTTTGCTATATATAGACTCCACTATCTTCAGGAATTTTCCATCTATTCCCATTTTTTGTAGCATCTTGATCATGAAGGGATGTTTATTTTGTCAAAGGCTTTCTCTGCATCTATGGATATGACCATGTTGTTTTTGGTCTTGCTTTTATTGATATGGTGTATCACATTGATTGATTTACATATATTGAACCAACCTTGCATGCCTGGGATAAACCCCACTTGGTCATGATGAACAATCTTTTTAATATACTGCTGTACCCGGTTGGCCAGAATTTTGTTCAATATTTTGGCATCTATGTTCATCAGAGATATTGGTCTGTAGTTTTCTTTTTTGGTTGTGTCCCTGTTTGCTTTTGGTATCAGAGTGATGTTGGCTTCCTAGAAGCTGGAAGGGAGTATTCCGGTGTCTTCAATCTTCTGGAAGACTTTTTTTTTATGACTACAATTTAATAGGTGTGTACATAAACACCATTCCCATCACCAAAAAATTGTGTCCCATCCCACCCACCCACCTCCACCCCCAGCCCCCACCAGCCCAGGAAGTCACATGTCCACCCTCCCACTCAACACAGGGTTTTTACTTTGGTGCCCTTCTTTCAATTTTGTCAAATATTGCCTTTAGTTTCTCTTTCTGATCTTCTTTCTCAACTTCTGTTGATGAGTGGGATCATCCCATACTCATCGTTATCTTTCTGACTTAGCTCACTTAACATAATTCCTTCTAGCTCTGACCAAGATGGGTCAGAGAAGGTGGGTTCATGTTCTTGATAGCTGCATAGTATTCCATTGTGTATATATACCACAGCTTTCTCAGCCACTCATCTGTTGTTGGGCACCTGGGTTGCTTCCAGGTTTTAGCTATTATGAATTGTGCTGCTATGAACATAGGAGTACACACCTCTTTTTGGTTGGGTGTTATGGAGTCCTTGGGGTATATCCCCAGGAGAGGAATTACTGGGTCATATGGAAGGTCCATGTCTAGCCTTCTGAGAGTTCTCCAGACAGCTCTCCACAGAGGCTGTACCAATTTACATTACCACCAGCAGTGCAAAAGGGTTCCTCTGTCCCCACAGCCTCTTAAGCATTTGTTGCTGCTGTCCTTTTTGATGTATGCCATTCTCACAGGGGTGAGGTGGTATTTCAATGTTGTCTTTATTTGCATTTCTCTGACAATCAGCGATCTGGAGCAGTTTTTCATATATTTGTTAGCCTTTTGGATCTCCTCTGAAGTGAATGCTTTGTTGATATCCTCTTCCCTTTTTTTGGATGGGGTCATTTGGTTTTTTAGTGCTAAGTTTGCTGAGCTCTTTGTATATTTTGGTGATTAGTCTCTTGTCTGATGTATGGCATGTGAAGATCTTCTCCCATTCTGTGAGGGGTCTCTTTGTTTGTGTGATAGTTTCTTTGGCTGTGCAGAAGCTTTTCAATTTGATGTAGTCCCATTGGTTTGTTTCTGCTTTAGTCTTCCTTGCAATTGGGTTTGTTTCATCAAAGATGTCCTTGAGGTATAGGTGGGAAAGTGTTTTACCAATGTTTTCCTCTAAGTATTTGATTGTTTCTGGTCTAACATCCAGGTTTTTAATCCATTTGGAGTTGATTTTTGTTTCTGGTGAGATAAAGTGGTTCAGTTTCATTCTTCTGCATGTTACAACCCAGTTTTCCCAGCACCATTTATTGAAGAGAGCCTCCTTCTTCCATTTAATCCTTTGGGCCCCCTTGTCAAAGATTAAATGTCCATAGGTGTGGGGGTTTAGTTCTGGGCTTTCAATTCTGTTCCACTGGTCTGTGTGCCTATTTTTGTTCCAGTACCATGCTGTTTTGATTATGATGGCTTTATAATAAAGTTTGAGTTCTGGGAGTGTGATGCCTCCATTTCTGTTTCTTTTCCTCAAGATGGTTTTGGCAACTCTAGGTGTTTTCTGGTTCCAGATAAATGATTGTAGTTTTTGTTCTATTCTCTTAAATAAGTTTGGTGGAACTTTGATGGGTAGCACATTAAATTTGTATATGGCTCTGGGGAGAATATTCATTTTGATGATATTTATTCTTCCAATCCATGAGCATGGGATGTCTTTCCATTTCTTGGTATCAGTTTCTATTTCCTTGACTAGTGACTCATAGTTTTCAGTATAAAAGTCTTTCACTTCTTTGGTCAGCTTTACGTCTATGTATTTTATTGATTTTGCTGCAACAGTGAATGGGAGTGATTTCTGGATGTCTTCTTCTTCTTCAGATTTAGTGTTTGCATAAAAAAATGCCACTGATTTTTGTATATTGATTTTGTAGCCTGACACTTTGCTATATTGCCTAATAACTTCCAGTAGTTTTCTGCTGGATTCTTTAGGTTTTTCTATGTATACTATCATATCATCTGCAAATAGTGAGAGCTTGACTTCTTCCCTTCCAATATGTATTCCTTTGATTCCTTTCTCTTGCCTGATTGCCATGGCAAGAACTTCCAAGACTATGTTGAAGAGTAATGGTGACAGTGGACAACCCTGTCTAGTCCCCAATCTGGGGGGAATGCTTTCAGCTTCTGTCCATTGAGTATGATGTGGGCTGTAGGTTTGCTGTATATGGATTCCACTATCTTGAGGAATTTCCCCTCTATTCCCATTTTTTGTAGGGTTTTGAGCATAAATGGGTGTTGGATTTTGTCAAAGGCTTTTTCTGCATCTATTGACATAATCATGTGGTTTTTGGCTTTGCTTTTATTGATGTGGTGAATGACATTGATTGACTTACGTATGTTGAACCAACCCTGCATTCCTGGGATGAATCCCACTTGGTCGTGATGAACAATCTTTTTGATATGCTGCTGTATCCGGTTGTCCAGGATCTTGTTTAATATTTAGGCATCTATGTTCATCAGAGATATTGGTCTGTAGTTTTCCTTTTTTGTTGTGTCCCTATCTGCTTTTGGTATCAGGGTGATGTTGGCTTCATAGAAGGTGGAAGGGATCTGGAAGACTTATTCGTTCTTCTTTGAAGGTTTTGTAGAATTCATTTGTAAAACAGTCTGGTCCAGGACTTTTATTTTGGGGAAGATTTTTGATAATTCTTTCAATTTCATTAACTGTGATGGGCCTGTTCATGTAATCTACGTCCTGATGGATGGTGTTCTGGTTTCGGTCTCTCTCTTTCTCTCTCTTTTTCCCCTCCCCCTTCTTATTAAATAAATAAAAGGATCTGTAAAACTATTTTAAGATAGGAAAATATTTGGATTACACAGGTGGAACCAGTATATTCAAAAGAGCATTTAGTGTGGGAGAGGGATGCTAAATATTTAAGTCACTTATGAAGTCACAACCAGCCACTGTTATCTTGTTGATGGAAGGTGTCAGAAGCCAAGGACAGTGGGAAGCTTCTAATAGTTGCATAGCACAGGGAATGGACAGGTGGACTTTTTCTCTCTCACAGATACAGAAACCTGGCTCACATCTTGATTTTTTTTTTTTTAAACTCAGTGAGGTCCTTTTTGGACTTTTGACCTTTCTAAGTGTAAGCTAACCAATACATGTCATTTTACATCACCAGGTTTGTGCTAATTTGCTGCAATAATAATGAGACACAAATACACTACTTTTCATTAACTTATATTCCGAAGAATGATCAGTGTTTAAAGAGTATCTTCACTGTGTTTGTGGAGGATCAGCATCCATGATAGCAACAGAATTCATAGTTCTTTGGTGGGTATATTATCTAAGTCCTCACATTACCATAAAAAAGTCACAGGATAGTTGTGCCAGAGATTTACCTAAATAGCAGCTGCTGACCATGCTTTGTTCAAGAATAAGTTATTTGCTCAGAATTTTGTGGGCTGGCAATTTTGGTAAGCTGCAGTTGGATTTGTTCATCACTGTTCTATGTGGTGTTAGTTGGGTTCCCTTTTGTGTTTGTGGTTACTTGGCATTTCATTAGGTGTTTATTGATCCTAGGTTATGTCATTTCACAGGCCCAGCAGTTGGTTGAGGTTTTGGCTGGAACACACTGGTTTTCACCCCTGTGTCCTTTCCACTGGTGTAACTACCTTGGGCTAACCTCACTTGGTGGTTAGATTCCAAATTCTCCTTTGGTCTTGGCTCTGGAATTATATAATGCCATTCACTATTTTGTACTGGCTACAGTAAGTGACAAAGATAACCCAGATTTAAAAGAAATTGAAGAAATAGCCATACTGTTGATGGAAGCATGGTCCATTTCTGCCTTGAAGAGACACTTGCATGCAGGGAAGTGGGGGGGGGGGGTTGGTAGTTGTATTTTTTCAGCTTTCTGCACTCTCTGTGATTCCCTTTGCTGGGCTAAAAGTCCTGAAACTGTTTTATAGTCTTCTTTATGTTCCTGTGTCTTCCATGAACCCTATAGGGTGAACTTCTCTTGAGAGGAGACACCTGAAGTTGTCAACTGCTGTGACCAAGAAGAGGTGACTAAGTGCAATTCAGACAGGACAAAATAGAAAACTCACTCAGGCCTCAAGGTCATCTCCACTGTGTTGTTAAAATTTCGGAGGCTCTGGCCGGCTGGCTTGCTTCACAGGCGGGTAACAGAGACGTGGAGACAACGGCTGCACAGGGAAGCTGTATTTCTTTATTCAGGAACAACGATTCATAAACTAAGACAAACTAATCACCAAACAGAACTCTGCTGTCTCTTTGCGGCAGCACAAGCACTCTCTCTTACTCTGTAACTCGGGAACTCTCCAACTCTGGAACTCTGGAACTCTCTTACTGGGGAACCCTCTGAAACTCTTCCACTGTGGAACTCTCTCTTACTCTGTAACTCTGAAACTCTCGAACTCAGGAACTCAGGAACTCTCTTACTCTTGAACTCCCGAACTCTGGAACTCAGGAACTCTGTCACTCTGGAACTCTCGGACTCAGGAACCCTCTCCCCGGGTTCCTTGGGGCGGGGCCAAGCAGGCCCGCGAAATTAACAGGACTCATCCAATTCTCTTGGCAGGGGAAGGTTAGAACAAACCAATGTAAAGCATACGACACCACTGTCATGTCATGGCAGTCATGTCACACTGCCAGCACAGCTCTTATTGGACCTCTGTTTGACTTCTTTGTATTCCACAATTGCTCTAGAATTTGGAGACATGATTAATTAATATCTTAATGACTTAGCAATAACTATTTGTAGGAGAGAGAGAGAATTAATCAATAACTATCAAGGGAAAGTTCAATAAAGAAAAAAATGGGGGAATTAGTCTGAGAGAGAAGGTATAAGCTCTACTAATATGAACAAAGAACTAGGGTGCACAGGGGGAAAGGCATGTCCCATCCTTGCAGACTAACAGTGAGATGGCCAACATTTAGGCTGTTTAAAAAAAGGATGATGAATTCCTGGGAAGCACTTGCTGGTTTTGCATGTCCATTCTGGTTAAGTTATTTTTAGCATGACAACTGGTGTTTGGGCAGGTCTCCTGAGACAGCAGTGAAGTATAGTCTAAACTGGCTTGGAAGCATGCCGACGTATCAGTTCTCACTAGTTCACCATTTTGTGGACAGCCCAAAGGACTACACATTGAGCGCACACATATAAGTACAAGTGTTCACTGTTACTGTTGATAATGGCATACAGGAGATGAGGGCCTCTGAAGATTGAGGCTTAGCCACCTTTTTTTTTTTTTTCCAATTAGCACTTTATCAGAAGTCATTCTCTCCTACACACAAGACAGTGGAAAGTCGGAGAGTTCATTTAGATGTTCTTGTTCTGTAGCCTGCTTATTTCAAGTAGCAGCAGGATGTAAGGATCCCCATCTACTCCCTGGCTTCCCCACCTGCAGGGGGGTTGCTACACAAGCAGTGAGGCAGGTCTGCAGGTATCTGTCTCTCCTCCTCTCTGTCTTCCCCTCCTCTCTGGATTTCTCTCTGTCTTATCTGGCAGCAATAACAACAATAATACTGGTAACAACAATAATAACAACAGCGATGATAAACAACAAGGGCAACAGAAAGGGAAATAATAGCCTCCAGGAGCAGTGGATTCTTAGTGCAGGCATCGAGCCCTAGCGATGACCCCGGAGGCCAAAAAAAGAAAGTATATGCTTTCTGCAAAGAGAAGCCTGGGTTTTCCACTTCCAAATTTGAAAATCACTCTTTTTGAAACTTTAGGAAGGTATTTTCACCTTCATTTCTCCTCCAAAATGAATTCACCCTGCATTGAGATGTGATCGTGCCAAACTGGGATGGTCTTTGGGAATCTCCAGCTATCGTGTAGGAGGAGACCCAGAGAAGTAAAGTGACTTGCCTGAGGTTGCCCTAATTAGTCAAGTTGTGTCCAGTGTTCATTCCATTTTTGTAACATTACTTCCCTATAAACAGTTATCACTCATGCTAAAACATTGAAAATATATATAAAGGAAGGAAGAGTAATAAAAATCACCAGAGGCTCATTTCTGTGGATGAGGAACAATGCAGTAGGTAGGGTTCTCCATAAAGCAGCAGCTAAATAAGAAATGTATTTTAAGGAATAGATCCACATAAATGTGCATCCTTGATAGGTTCACTCTCTGTCTGGTGGCAGCTTTCTTGTTCAGTATTCTATCAAGGCTTTCAACTGATTGGGTGAGACTCATCCACAATTTTATAGGGAATTAGTTTTACTCAGAGACCACAGACATAATTGTTAATTTCATCCTAAATAAATCCTGACAAAAACATCCACGATAATGTTTAACTGAATATCTGGGTACTGTAGCTTGGCCGACTTGACACATAAAATTAGTCTTCATAAGAGAACTATGGTTTTCTTTCCCCAAATTGGGAAGATAGTGCCAACTCCCAGTGCTGTAAGTGAAGGGAGAGAGTTCTCTGAGAGTTCAAGATTTACTCTGGGTTTTAGTTTTTAGATGACTGTAACATGACCCCTGGACACCATTATTAAGAGAAATGGTGAATGATGTTGACAAAGGGGCAGGAAAAGGATATTTCCCCACTTGCTTTGCACAGAACTTGTTTATAAGCTGCAAAACAAACATACACTCCACAATTCAAACTCACTCTGCCTAAAGGGAGAGCTTGTTATAAAGGTACAGGAATAAATCAAGCCAGACTCATCCCGAGCGCTTGTTTCTGACCTCCTCCATTCTTCTTAATTCCTGGAGACTTGTTTTCTTTATGTCTTGATTCATGTGGTGGCTGGAACACGTCTTTTGTATGGGCCTAGTCATCCAAATAAAGTCAGTTTCTTTTTCTTGAGTCTGCCCTGATTCCTGGAGGAACTTTGATCAACCCAACTGGGGTGAGTTGCTAGGCTGTAGGCCAATCAATCATGGCAGAAGATTGAGGTAATGCTTTATAAAGCAACTGCCAGGGACTCCTAACTGAGTGAGGAGGGAAAGACAAAGTTCTACTTTGCATGAACTTGGTGGGCACTGGCCCCAAATGACCCTCCTTCATATTTGTGGGAGAAGGTTCTGGGGTGTGAGAGATCATATCTGTGAAAATTGGGGTGGGGATGCCTACTTCTCCTTTACATTGTGCCCTCCATCGCTTTGGAGGCTGCCAGCCCTTTCTCAGTAGCTGACAGTAGCCAAGAAAGCCTGAGAGGAAATGCTAGCCTCTGGCTCCTCCTGCCTTCAGTGGATGCAGGCTGGGGCTGGTTTCTGTTAACAGCCTGTGGGGTGAGGGTGGGGGGTTGTCAGGGGGTGATAGCTGAGGGTCTTGTGACTGCATTGCCTGAAATGGAGTCTCATTCACAATTCAATTCATGGTCCAAGAAACAAAAACAATATTTAACGAGCAAAGTCTTCTTTGGTTAATTATGGTAAATGTCAAGGTTGAATCCAGGTGCTTTGCTTAAGGTCAGATGCTCAGTGCTATCAAAAAGCGTTTAAACCAGAGCTGATGGGCCATTAAAACCCAGACTAGTCAGAATGAGGCACAGTCCTCTTTCAGTGATTTGTCCCCCCCACCCCCCTCCCTGTTGAGAGTGGTAATGTTGGAGCTCTAGCAATTCACCAGCAGCTTGTACCTTGCTCTTCCCTGATGAGGAACTAACTCCCTGATGAAACCAACACCCAAGGTTCCCAAAGAGTTACTTCCAAAGCTCAGAAATTCAGTTTCCATTGATTTAGTGGTTTACAAAGGCACAGATGCCCAAGCTTTTCTCTCCCAGAACTCCTGTTTTGCTCATCTAGAGTGATCCCTGGGCTCTGTTTATTTATTTTGTTTTGTTTTGTTTTGTTTTGTAAGTATCCAAAGCAAAGTGTGTCCTGGAGGTTAGTACAACTGGGCAAAATGCTGCATTTCATTAATTAAAAACATGAATGTCTTTCTGTGCCCTGAACCTTCCTCCGTATAGCACTGTCCTTTCTCCTAATTTTCATAGAATCCAAATTTATATTCTTCCTCGCTGCCTTTTATCTTCAAAGCCCAGAGCTGCCTCCAAAGAGACAGTGTGTGAAGTGAAGCTCCAGAAAGGGCACAGTTGCAATGCCATGCTCTCATAGTTGGCATTGCACGAGAATGGGAATTACCCTCCAGCTTCCCTAGCTCCCTAGGAATTAGCTAATCCAAATGGATGAGCTCCCCTATGGATTGCCCCTCTGGATGGCAAAGACCTTTTTTCTTTTCTTTTCTTTTCTTTTCTTTTCTTTTCTTTTCTTTTCTTTTCTTTTCTTTTCTTTTCTTTTCTTTTCTTTTCCTCTTTCCTTTCCTTTCTTTTCTTCCTTTCTTTCTTTTTTAAATTCATTTAATAAGACCATAGGACTTTGATTTAACAAGACAAATTGATTTAACAAGACCATAGGACACAATTCCCACCACCAAAGTTCAGTACCCCATCCCCTCCATTGAGGGGGGGTATTCTTTATCCTCCCAGACCCAGGATCATTATGGGGTTTAGAAAGTGGGAGGTCAACTACTGTGTTTGCATCTACGCTGGACATGGGTGTTGGCAGGTTGATCCATACTCCCCACCTGTCTCTGTCTTTCCCTAGTTGGGTAGGGCTCTGGAGAGGTGGGGGTCCAGGGTACATTGGTGAGGTTGTCTGCCCAAGGAAGTCATGTTGGTGTCATGGTAGCATATGCAACTTGGTGGCTGAAAAGCATTAAGATATAAATTAGAACAAATTGTTTAATAATCAAGAACCTAAAGGGAAGAATGGAGCAGATGAGATTTGGGGTCTCCATTTTGGAAAAAAGCTAGTAGGTCTATTTTAGGTATATTCTAAGGGACCTATGACTTTACCAATTTTCAAAGACCATTTCTGAAGGCTGAGAACAGAGATACAACATCAACCACCAAAGAACCCCTCCACGTAGAGAAAAGAATGGGACAGCAGAACTTTGCTGAGTGCCGAGGAAATCTTTCTCCTGTTATTTATGCACATGGTTGCACTGTTCCGTCTTTCTTTCTTGTCATACAATAGGAATAATGATCTTGGTACTGGACCTTGTGCTGCACCAGGACAATTAATCACCCGCCAAGTCATTTATTTTCTCATACTCCCGTCCTCCAGGACCATTATCCTGTAGGTAAACAGAGGTGCCAGTAAATCATTGACAGAACACAAGTCAGTGGGAGAATAGTTGATTAAGTGTCTCCATAATTTACAGTTATATAGCACCTCTCATCCCAAAGGATCTCCAAGCATCAGATAGACTGATGTATGCACCACACCAGTTTCTATATATGTCATTTTCTACAATGTGGCCTCGGGGTGGGGGGGAAGTAGAATGTTTATCACCCTTGTCATTAGTTACCCTCAAAACTTCAGACATGGGTTAGATGGAAGATAAAGAAAGAAAATTCCTCTGCCTTGTTTTTTCAGCCATCAGAGTAGCCATAAGAAATCGGATACACAGAGGGAACTCAAAGTAGAGAGTAACCTACCTAAACTCTTGGACAATGGGTCTTTGGCTTATGAAATGGGACAAAAATTCAAAAATGTCCTTGTTCATTATTGAACATCTAGGACACCATTTATTGTAAGAGCTGCAAGAGCAGAAATGTTTTAGGGTCTGTTACAATCATGGTCTGGGAGAAAATTAAGGTTGCCATATACTTATAAGTCTTTAGAACTATTCATGATAACTCTGATAAATATATATCACTGGGGCTCAGTGCTGGTGCTACAAATCCACTGTTCTTTGAGGCCAGTTTTTCCATTAAAAAAAAAAAAAAGGATAGGACAGAGAGAAATTGAGAAAGGAGGGGAAGATAGAAAAGGGGAGAGAAAAATAGACACCTGCAGACCTGCTTTTCTGCTTGTGAAGTAACCCCACTGTAGGTGGGAAGTTGGGGGCTCAAACTGGAATCCTTTGTGCAGATCATTGCTCTTGGTACTTTGTGTGCTTAACCCGGCTCACTACCGCCCAGCCCCTTCTGTTTTTTTGTTCATTGCCACCAGGGTTATTGCTTGGCTCAGTGCCTGCATGATGACGCCACTGCTCCTGGTGGCCATTTTTTTCTTTTTATTTCACAGGACAGAGGAAAATGGGGTAGGGGGAGTGGCAGGCAGAGAGAGAGAGAGAAAGAGAGAGAGAGAGAGAGACCGAGAGACTGAGAGACCGAGAGAGAGAGACCTGCAGCATTGCTTCACCAATTGTAAAGCTGGTGGGGACCAGGGTCTTGAACCCAGGTTCTTGTGCATGATAACATGTGCATTTTTACCTAGTGCACCACCACTTAGCCCCAGATAACTATGTTTTTTAAACTTCTGTAACATATGGACTCCTTTGCAGGAAACTGAAAAACAATTTCTCTTGTCCTTTCAGTCCTTTCTACAACTGTTTGATTGTAATGCTGCACTTAGACTTATCCTTACAGCTCAGATATATGTATGAAGCCAAAGCCAAGTCAAATCCAAGCGAGTTAAGTTCAATACAATTCAACTCAACACATGTTAAATTCAAACAGAACTCCAAAACCAGTGCCATTCAATTTAGCAACATTAATTTAATAGGAAGGATGATGCTGTTTTGCTGAAACCAAATTACCTCTCAAATGAGAACATGATATTGACTGCTGCCTCATTAGTTCTTTAAGGTTTGGCATGCTTACCATGCCATGTGATAACCTAATTTCCCATCATTTCTTTCTGTTTGAACAGCTATGGAACTTCCCTTTGCTCAACACATTATTAATTTATTTGGCCTTAATTTGGGGGAGAACCTAGCATTTCTGTGCTAAGCCCACATCTGTGCCCCTGGAACAAATAAGGCCACTGCAATCCCATGACTTGATTTGATTATGCAGAGCCACTGGAATGGTACAGAAGATGGTAAAATTCAATTTTAGAATTAGGGTTTCAAGGAAAAGATCTAGTTTTAAAAAACCCTAACTTCTTAAAAATAATTTTTAGAAGACTGTTTTAACTTAATTTGAGAGAACAGAGAGAAATTGAGAGGAGAGGGGGAGAGAGTGAGAGATACAGAGAGTCACCTGCAGCACTGCTTCACCACTTGTAAAGCTTCTACCCTGCAGGTGGGGACCAAGGGTTTGAACCTAGGTCTGTAGGCAGAGTAACATGTGCATTTAACCAGGTTACCAGCACCAGGCCCCAAAATCCTAACTCAAAAAGTCTCTCCTAAGGGCGTGAGTGCTGTGGGCCCTGTATTAAAACGGATATATCTGAGAGCCAAGTGGTGATGCACCCAGTAGAGCACACATATTGATGTGAGCAAGGACCAGATTTCAAATCCCCAGTCAGCATCTGCATTGGGGAAACTCCATAAGTAGTGAAACAGACACCATAGGTGTCTCTCTTTCCCTCACTGTCTTTCTCACCATCCACTCTTTCTCAATTTCTGTCTATCAAAAATAAATAAATGGGGGGATGATGGGTGGTAGCCCAGTGGTTAAGTGCATGGGTGCTTAACTGGTCCAAGTGCAAGCACTGGTGCAAGGATCCCAGTTTGAGCCCCCAGCTCCCCACCTACAGGGGGGTCACTTCACAAGCAGTGAAGCAGGTGTGCATGTGTCTTATCTTTCTTACCCCCTGTATTCCACTCTTTGTCTTCCCCTCCTCTTTCAACTTCTCTCTGTCTTATCCAACAACAACAACAAAAATGGAAAAGATGGCCACCAGGAGCAATGGATTCATTGCTGGCACTGAGCCCCAGCGATAACCCTGGAGCAAATAAATAAATAAATAGCTTCTGGGAGTGGTGGATAGTCATGCAGGTACCAAGATAATCCTGTTGTCAAAAAGAAAGAAAGAAAGAAAGAAAGAAAGAAAGAAAGAAAGAAAGAAAGAAAGAAAGAAAGAAAGGTAAGGAAGGAAGAGAGAAAGAGAGAGAGAAAGAAAGAAGAAAATCCAATATTTTAAGTTTTTTAAATCTTTATTTATTTATTGGATAGAGGCAGGCAGAAATCAAGAGGAAGGGGGAGATAGGCAAAGAGACAGAGAGACTCCTGCTTTATCACTTGCAAAGCTTCCCCCCTGAAGGTGGGGACCAGAAAAAAAATCCAAATCTCAAGACAATTTATTTAGGTCAGTGGTGGATTTTTTTAAATAATTTATTTCTTTATTGGGGAATTAATGTTTTACATTCAACAGTAAATACAATAGTTTGTACATGCATAACATTCCCCAGATTCCCATTTAACAATACAACCCCCACTATGTCATTCATCATCTTTCATGGACCTGTATTCTCCCCACCCACCCACCCACCCCAGAGTCTTTTACTTTGGTGTAATACTCCAATTCCATTTCAGGTTCGACTTGTGTTTTTTTTTCTAATCTTGTTTTTCAACTTCGGCCTGAGAGTGAGATCATCCCATATTCATCCTTCTGTTTCTGACTTATTTCACTTAACATGATTTTTTCAAGTTCCATCCAAGATCGGCTGAAAATGGTGAAGTCACCATTTTTTACAGCTGAGTAGTATTCCATTGTGTATATATACCACAACTTGCTCAGCCACTCATCTGTTGTTGGACACCTGGGTTGCTTCCAGGTTTTGGCTATTACAAATTGTGCTGCCAAGAACATATGTGTACACAGATCTTTTTGGATGGATGTGTTGGGTTCCTTAGGACATATCCCCAGGAGGGGAATTGCAGGGTCATAGGGTAGGTCCATTTCTAGCCTTCTGAGAGTTCTCCAGACTGTTCTCCACAGAGGTTGGACCAATTGACATTCCCACCAGCAGTGTAGGAGGGTTCCTTTGACCCCACACCCTCTCCAGCATTTGCTGCTGTTACCTTTTCTGATGTATGACATTCTCACAGGAGTGAAGTGATATCCATTGTTGTCTTGATTTGCATTTCTCTGACAATCAGAGACTTGGAGCATTTTTTCATGTGTTTCTCGGCCTTTTGGATCTCTTCTGTGGTGAATATTATGTCCAAGTCCTCCCCCCATTTTTGGATGGGGTTATTTGTTGTCTTGTTGTTGAGTCTGGCAAGCTCTTTATATATGTTGGTTATTAAACTCTTATCTGATGTATGGCATGTAAAGATCTTCTCCCATTCTGTGAGGGGTCTCTTGGTTTGGGTAGTGGTTTCTTTTGCTGTGAAGAAGCTTTTTAATTTGATGTAGTCCCATAGGTTTATACTTGACTTAGTCTTCCTTGTAATTGGATTCATTTCATTGAAAATGTCTTTAAAATTTACGCGGAAAAAAGTTCTGCCAATATTTTCCTCTAAGTATCTGATAGTTTCTGGTCTAACATCCAAGCCCTTGATCCACTTGGAATTTACTTTTGTATTTGGTGAAATACAGTGATTCAGTTTCATTCTTCTGCATGTTTCAACCCATTGTTTCCAACACCATTTGTTGAAGAGACTCTGCTTTCCCCATGTAATAGTCTGGGCCCCTTTGTCAAAGATTAGATGTCCATACGTGTGCAGCCTCATTTCTGGGCTATCAGTTCTATTCCACTGGTCAGTGTGTCTGTTTCTGTTCCAGTACCAAGCAGTTTTGATGACAATGGCCCTATAATACAGTTTGAGATCTGGGAGTGTGATGCCTCTGGTTCTGTTCTTTTTTCTCAAGATTGTTTTGGCAATTCTAGGTCTTTTCTGGTTCCAGATAAACATTTGTAGCATTTTTTCTATTCTCCTAAAAATGGTGCTTGGGATCTTGATGGGGATAGCATTAAATCTGTGGATGGCTCTGGGTAATATATTCATTTTGATGATGTTAATTCTTCCAACCCATGAACATGGAATATCTTTCCACTTCTTTGTGTCTTTTTCAATTTCTTTGAGTAGTGACTCATAATTTTCAGTATACAAGTCTTTCACTTCTTTGGTTAGGTTTACTCCTAGATATTTTATTGTTTTTGTTGCTATAGAAAAAGGAAGTGATTTCTGGATTTCAATTTCTTCTAACTTAGTGTTTGCATAGAGGAATGCCACTGACGTTTGTTAATTTTATAGCCTGACACCTTACTGTATTGCCTGATGATTTCCAAAAGCTTCTTGCTGGATTCCTTAGGTTTTTCCATGTATACTATCATGTCATCTGCAAATAAGGAGAGTTTGACTTCTTCTCTTCCAATCTGTATGTCTTTAATTCCTTGCTCCTGCCTGATTGCTATGGCAAGAACTTCCAACACTATGTTGAATAGTAATGGTGATAGTGGGCAGCCCTGTCTAGTACCTGATCTGAGGGGAAATGCTTCCAGTTTTTCACCATTGAGTATGATGTTGGCTGTAGGTTTCCTATATATAGACTCCACTATCTTCAGGAATTTTCCATCTATTCCCTTTTTTGTACTGTTTTGATCATAAAGGGATGTTGTATTTTATCAAAGGCTTTCTCTGCATCTATTGATATGACCATGTGGTTTTTGGTCTTGCTTTTGTTGATGTGGTGGATCACATTGATTGATTTACGTATATTAAACCAACCTTGCATGCCTGGGATAAAGCCCACTTGGTCATGATGAACAATCTTTTTGATATACTGCTGTATCCGGTTGGCTAGAATTTTGTTCAATATTTTCACATCTATGTTCATCAGAGATATTGGTCTGTAGTTTTCTTTTTTGGTTGTGTCCCTGTCTGCTTTTGGTATCAGGGTGATGTTGGCTTCATAGAAGCTGTCAGGGAGTAATCCAGTGTCTTCAATCTTCTGGAAGACTTTTAAAAGTAGAGGTATTAGTTCTTCTTTGAAAGTTTTGTAGAATTCATTTGTAAAACCATCTGGTCCAGGACTTTTATTTTTGGGAAGATTTTTGATAACTCTTTCAATTTCATTAGCTGTGATGGGCCTGTTCATGTTATCCACTTCCTCTTTACTTAGTTTTGGAAGTTGGTAGGTATCTAGGAAATCATTCATTTCTTCCAGGTTCTCTAGCTTGGTGGCATATAGTTGTTCATAGAAGCCTCGCATGATATGTTGAACTTCTGCAGTGTCTGTTGTGATATCTCCTCTTTCATTTACTATCCAATTTATTTGGGTCTTCTCCCTTTTTTGTTTTGTGAGTCTGGCTAAAGGTGTGTCGATTTTGTTTACTCTTTTGAAGAACCAACATTTACTTTCATTGATCTTTTGTATGGTTTTCCTATTCTCAATGTTACTTATTTCTGCCCTAACTTTAGTGATTTCTGTCCTTCTGGTTGCTTTAGGATTCCTTTGTTGTTCTTCTTCTAGGTCTTTAAGATGTGCAATCAGGCTGTTTATTTGTGCCTTTTCTTGTTTCCTAATGTGTGCTTGTATAGCTATGAACTTCCCTCTTAGGACTGCTTTAGCTGTGTCCCAAATATTTTGATAGCTTGTGTCTTCATTTTCATTGAACTCTCGAAACATTTTTATTTCTTCCTTGATGTCCTCTTTGACCCAGAAGTTGTTAAGAAGTGTACTGTTGCTAAGGAAATAATAACAGGAGTGAGTAAAGAATTTGAAAAAATTGTAATCAGAAATGCAGGAACAACAAATGAGAATATGGAAGAAAATTCTAGTTATCTCATGGTTATTAGAGAGCTGAAAGCTGAAATCGCTGAGCTAAGAAGGCAACTAGCTGAACAAGCTAAAACAGTATCAGAGCAGGGCAACAAAATTGATGAATTCCAGAAAGCAGTAGAGGGCAGAGAGAATAGAATCTATGAGGCTGAAGACAGAATTAGCAAGATTGAGGATGAATTAGAGACAACTAAAAAAGAAGTAAGAGATCTCAAAAAGAGATTAAAAGATGCTGAAAACAACAACAGAAACAATATACGCATTATTGGCTTACCAGAGGAAGAAAGAGAAGGAGAGGAAGAACGCATTCTCCATGCCATAATAGCTGAAAATTTCTCTAGTCTAGACAACACCAAAGACATAAAGATTCAAGAAGCCCAGAGGGTCCCAAACAGAATTAACCCAGACCTAAGGACACCAAGACATGTCATACTTAGAATGGAAAGGAATAAGGATAAAGAAAGGATCCTGAAGGCTGCAAGAGAAAAACAAAGAGTCACCTACAAAGGAAAACCCATAAGATTAGCAGCAGACTTCTCCATACAAACACTACAGGCCAGAAGAGAATGGCAAGATATCTATCGAGTGCTCAATGAGAAAGGCTTTCAGCCAAGAATACTGTATCCTGCTAGACTGTCATTCAGACTAGATGGAAGCATCAAAACCTTCTCAGACAAGCAACAGTTGAAGGAAGCAACCATCACCAAGCCTGCCCTGAAAGAAGTTCTGAAAGGTCTCCTATAAACAACCAGACCACCACAAATAGGACATATATCAAAACACTCTAAAACTCTACAAGAATGGCGTTAAAATATCTTAAATCTTTGATATCAATAAATGTCAATGGCCTGAATTCACCTATTAAAAGACACAGAGTAGGAAGATGGATCAGAAATAACAACCCAACAATATGTTGTCTACAGGAAACTCACCTAACTCAACAAGACAAACACAGACTTAAAGTGAAAGGATGGAAAACTATCATACAAGCCAATGGCCCACAAAAAAGGGCAGGAACTGCTATTCTCATATCTGACATGATAGACTTTAAAATAGATAAGATTAAAAAAGATAGGAATGGACACTACTTAATGCTCAGAGGATCAGTCAATCAAGAGGACTTAACAATTATTAATATCTATGCACCCAATGAGAAGCCATCTAAATAAATCAAACTTCTACTGAAAGAGCTACAGCAATATATTAACAGTAACACAATCATAGTAGGGGACTTCAACACCCCACTATCTCAACTTGACAGAACATCCAGGAAGAAAATCAGTAAAGACATAAGGGAGCTAAATGAAGAGATAGATAAACTAGAACTATTGGACATTTTCAGAGTCATTCATCCCAAGAAACTGGAATACACATTTTACTCAAATCCACATGGATCATTCTCAAGGATAGACCATATGTTAGGCCACAAAGATAGCATCAGCCAATTCAAGAGCACTGAAATCATCCCAAGCATCTTCTCAGACCACAGTGGAATTAAACTAACACTTAACAATCAACAAAAGATTAGTAACAGTCCCAAAATGTGGAAGCTCAACAGTACACTTCTTAACAACTTCTGGGTCAAAGTGGTGGATTTAAGGCTTGAATCAATGAAGAGTTTTAGGAGAAAAGCAAAATCAGATTGAGAGATAGTATGGCACTGAAATTTCTTTCCTCTGCCTCCTTCTCTTTCTTTCTGCCTCCCAAGTTTTTTTTGTTTATTTGTTTTTTTTTTTTAGGGGATGGGGGACTCTACACCTACATGAATCCACCCAATGGCCTTTTTTTCTTTTTGAAAGATAAAGGATGAGAGACATAAAAAGATAGAGATAGAGAATGAATGAAAGACACCAAAGTGCCTCTCCACTGCTCATGAAGCTTCCTTCTCCTCTTATCTGGTGGCTGGAGGTTGGAACCCAAGTCCTTGTACGTGGAACATACATGTCTACTGGATGAGCCACCTCCCAGCCCCTAAAATTCTTTCCTTTTTAGAATAGGGAACATAAGTATGGAACCTTACCATAGATGTAGGAGAGACTGCTAAATATCTATGTCTACTCTCCTTCTTGTCCTCTTAGTAGGGCACCCCTTCCATTATCACTCCACATCTGTCCTCCAGGAGTTTGACTACTCAGCTGGAGGTTTCATTTCCTGATGCTGAGGAATTATTCAGATGCAGTCTATGCCCCCAGGTTTTACCACTTCCTGTGATATTCTTGCAGTGCCCTTTTCAACCAATCCTGTCCTGACACGTCACCCCTGGTTGTTGCCCAATAAAAGCCTTTCCACTTCCCCCCCCCCCCCCTCTCTCTCTCTCTCTCTCTCAGCACCCACCCTCTCTCTCTCTCTCCCCCGGGTGGTGAGGTATCGGGGACGGCCATTTTCAGCTAACTCCCCGTGGCCTGAGCCACCCCCTCCTGATCCAATAATAAAGATTTGTGTACCCCACTTGCTCCGGACCTCCTCTCTCTCTTCTCCGCGGCACAGCCTGACAATTTCCCGGCCTCCCTAGAAGCTCCTTGAGGTCAAGAGTCTTGCTAATAGAATGGAAACAGACTGGTACACCATTCACATCATACCTTTAAAAAGATATTTCTTACTTTCTGTTCTCTGTCTTCTTTCCCTCTGGCTGATCCTTGGATGTGAACCCACTTCTGTCATGCAGCATCACTTTAAAAGGATTTAGTGGCAAAAAGTAGAAGGAATGTAGGTCCAGGTAACCTCCTAGAGCAGAACTGTCCACCTTCTGTGCTTATATCCAGTCTGTCATGACAGAGAGCCATAGACCTCTCTGCTCTTTAAAGGTATTGTATTCAGAGTTCCCTTTGTTATACCCATTTAATATATGACTTAATATCCTGTTCTGGACCAGCAAAATAGCTCTCTTGCACAGTGTTCTGTTTCTGTGCTTTCCAGGTTGAGCCTTACCCACACTGCACTGAAAGAAACTTTTTAAAAATTTCTTTATTGGGGATTAATTTTTACACTTGACAGTAAAATACAATAGTTAGTGCATGCATAGCATTTCCCAGTTTTCCACATAAAATTTAACCCCCACTAGGTCCTCCTCTGCCATCATGTTCCATGATCTGAGCCCTACCCACCACCCCAGAGTCTTACTTTGATGCAGTATACCAACTCCAATCCAATTTCTGCTTAGTGTTCTCCTTCTGATCTTGTTTTTCAATTTCTGTCTATGAGTGAAACCATCTCATATTCATCCTTTGTTTTCAAGAAACTTATCTGATGTGCTTCACCCTTCTCTTCACACCACCTCTCCACCTGTACAGTCCAGACCCTTGTCTCTCTTTTATATCTGAAAAAAAGTTAGCCTGGAGCAATGAAACTCCAAAGATGACCCCCCAGAAATCCCATTTTAGGGTTCAGCTCACCTCCTGGAGATTATACTTTACCATGTGCTGAGATCCAGTTCAAGCCCTTGGTCACTACATGAAAGCACCATCCCCAGGGAAAGTTTCTCAAGTGGTGGAACCATAGTGTTTCTTCTCCTCCTGCTCCTCCTCCATCTCATTTTCTCTGTATCTGGTACTGAAAGAAAAAAGAAACAAAGAGGACTTCTGGGAAGTGTGGCCATGGAACAACTGGGATCAAATCTTCTCTCCAACCAAAATAACAAATAAATACAAGAAGAGACACAACTGCAGTCATAGTCTACAGCCGAAAGATCTGCAGACTCAGGTGGATTCTTGCATGTGGTTGGGGCAAAAAGGGTCATGGATTGAAGAACAGCAAAGTCACATCAGAGATCTTCATGGTATTGCACTGAGCTGTGCCATTTTGGCAATTTTGCTTTAAGTGCAGCAAGCAGTAAAGGTTATTCTGAGTGCCGGAAGAAAAGAGAATGGTGCTTAAAACCCCTCAGTCTTTGACTCAAGGAATTTTTAGCCTTCTGAATTTAAGGCAAGGACACAACATAAAACAGAACATTTGTGACCACAAGACAGCCTAAAGCACCCCCCCACACACACACCCCATGCCACCCTCTGAGGCTCATGCAAACAAGAGAAGCCTAGAGATGACAATAGCACCACCTGCTGGCCATCAGTAACCAGCACAGAGTAGCAACAACTGTGTCTCTCTACTCTCCCTGGTCAACTAAGAATAACAAAGAAGATCACCTAAGAACACAACACAAGACTCCACAACTGTGAAATCTTTAAGTACCTTACTTAGACACAAGTCAATACAGGCAAGTGCTATTAGTGGATTTAATAGTACTGAGAGAGGGACCTCATAAGAAACCATATACAATGGTTAAACAAGAAAAAACATTGGAGAAATGAACCAGAACAAAAGCCCAACTAAAAGCCCCCCAAAGGTAGAAGCACAGAAGAATGAGGACAAGATCCAAACACTAATTGAGACATTATTTACAGGAGTGAGGAAACATTTTGGGGAAAAAAATGTCATCAGAAATGGGGAAACAGCAAATGAAACTCCAAAAGAAAACACTAACTCTCTCCAGGTAATTAGAGAGCTGAAAGCTGAAATAGCTGAGTTAAGAGGTCAACTAGCTGCACAAGTTGATATAGTATCAGAACAGAGTCACAAAATAGCTGAGCTACATAAAACAACAGAGGGGATAGAGAATAGAATAACTGAGGCAGAAAACAAGCAAGATCAAGGACGAATTAAAGAAAACTAAGAAGTAATCAAGAGATCTCAAAAAGAGATTAAGAGATATTGAAAACAACAGAGACATATGGGATGACTTCAAAAGAAGTAATATACACATTATTGGCTTACCAGAGGAAGAAAGAGAGGAAGGGGAAGAAAGCATTCTATAGGACATAATAGATGAGAACTTTCTTAGTCTAGACAACATAAAAGACATAAAGGTTCAAGAAGCCCAGAGGGTCCCAAACGGAATTAATCCACACTTAAAGACACCAAGATACATCATATTTATAATGAAAAGGAATAAGGATAAAGAAAGGATTTTGAATGCTGAAAGAGAAAAACAAAGAGTCACCTACAGAGGAAACCCCATAAGATTAGCATCAGACTTATCCACACAAACACTGCAGGCCAGAAGACAATGGCAAGATATATATACAGCTCTCAATGAGAAAGGCTTTCACCCAAGACTACTGTATCCTGCTAGACTGCCATTCACACTAGATGGAGGCATGGAAACCTCAGACAAGCCACACTTGAAGGAATCAACTATCACCAAACCTGCCCTGATAGAAATTCTGAAAGTTCTCTTATAAACAATGGAATTATCATAAATATGCCATATATCAGAACACTCTAAAAACTACAATAATGGCAATAAAATATCTTCAATCTATAATGACAATAAATGTCAGTGACTTGAATTCAGCTATTAAAAGGTACAAGGTAGGAAGATTGATCAGAAAACACAACCCAGCCATATGCTGTCTGCAGGTAACCCACCTAACTCAACAAAACAAACACAGACTCAGAGTGAAAGGATGGGAAACTACCTTATAAGCCAAAGGACCACAAAAAAGGGCAGTAACAGTTATTCTCAATCTGACATGATAGACCTGAAAAAAAAATTTTAAAAGATAGGGATGGACATTACTTAATGCTCGTAGAATCAGTCATTCAAGAGGTCTTACATCTATGCACCTAATGAGAAGCCATCTAATTATATCAAACATCTACTGAAAGAGCTATAGCAATATATTAACAGCAACATAGTAATAGTGGGGACTTCAACATCCCACTTTCTCAACTTGGCAGATCATCCAGGGAGAAAATTAAAAAAGAAATGAGGGAGTTAAATGAGGAGATAGATAAACCAGAGCTATTGGACATTTTCAGAGTCATTCATCTCAAGAAACTGGAATACATATTCTACTCAAGTCTACATGTTTGTTTTGGGCTTTGGTTTTTAAAGGAAAAAGTAAGGGTAGTCTAGAAACGAATGAAAGGAATTACTAACACAGAAGAACTGTTTATCCATCCCTGCATGCCCAACCCTATCCTTTTTGTCTAGAAGCTTGTACAGAAAAGCACAGAATCTTAGGTCTGTGACTTGCCAGCAGTAACACTGTCGGGCAGCAGAAGTTGGAGTGAACTGTTTGGATCAATGTTTATGCCGGGGGAGAAAACAAACTATAAGCCAGCTTGGATGCAGTACCTCAAGGTTCCAAAATCCAGTCCCAGGAACATGAAAAGGAAATAACAGAAAGCAAGATTGAACAGAATAGATTCTCTTCCCCCCATGTTCGAAATTTACTCTTTATTGCACCATCCTTTTTTTCTTTTTCCTTGAGGTGTTAACTTCATCAGAAGTTTCTGTTTTTGTTTTTTGGTCATACTTCATCTTTCCTAAACCAAATTATTTCCATGGCTGACTTATTTACTGTTGGCTCTCTAGTGACTAGATCAGTTAGGTTTTCAAAAGTATTGTCGAGTGAACAAATGAAGAAATGAATGAATGAATAGGAAATGTGACAACACAGAAAATAAGCTACATAAATCATGAAGCTTGGCAGTTCTGTTCTTCTGTGACTGTGTAAATATCAGGGTTTTTTTCCCCCAATAAAGACACATTATATGGGTATTGCTTCTAGGAGAGGGTCAATCACTCCAGAATCCCTGACCCTCTTTCCCAGTTTTCACTGCCACATGCTCCTGTGGTGGGTAAGAGAAAGATATTTGCAGACCTGGAACATGGGGAATATTAATCACTAAGGGCACTACCATGGCAGCATTCCAAAATCTGACCCCACTTCTTACTGTGGGCAGAGACTGGTATGGTAGGGATGCTAAGGCAGACCTATTCCTGGGAGACCCACAACTCCTCTTACAATGACTTTTACTAGAAAACTCCTTGACAGCTTTGAAGCATCCTCTTTGGACTGCACTCTTTGGTGGTCTAGGATGCTCCCACCCAACCTTGCTGGCTTCTCTCCTTCACTCAAAAACAAACTCACATTGCAGTCTTCTGGCTTCCAGAGCCCTTTCTACCCTCTTCCTTGCTTTTTCTCAAGATCATTTATTTGTTATTTTGTTAAATGTCACACCAGAGTCTGATTCTCAGTCTTTAAGGAAGGTTCTGTGGTCCATGTTGGCTAGAAGACTGACTAACCCGAGTTATAGACAGATTTTGAATCCAATATTCTCTCTCACAGAGCCACCATCCAGTTTTCTTGTCATACCCATATCTAGCCTAGGTTTAGAAACACTACTGTAAAAACAGAGTCATAAGGCAAGCACTGCCAGTCCTCACTCGAGGTACAGGCACTGATAGGGGGAATAAATATCAGAAGAAGGGATGAAGTTGGGCAGGAAAAACAAAAAAACATAGAAATCTTTCTTGAGTTCAGAGCCTTCCTCTTCTTGGGTCAGGATGTCAGTTCTGACAAGTGGTAGCATATTTATTGAATTCTGAAGGAGAAAGAAGAGAGACTGGAGGATTCCGGTGTAACGGAGTCACTTAAACATGCAACTTTGTTGTCTTTGTGTAATCACAGAATTGGGAGGTAGTTGAGCTGGGTTTGTTGAAATGAAGTTTTGTAGAATGCCCCAGAGAAAGATAATGAATGTGAGCAGTTGCTCCCAAGGTCTGAATTTCTTAGTTGGAGGTGACTCATTCTCTAGAGCATTCTTACCCTGTCACATCACAAAAAAATGTTCTTTCTTAATTAAAGGTGATGGAAATTTCACCAATTTGTCATTTTAATATTTTATTAGTGATTTATCAGTGTTTTATAAAATTAGGAGATTTAAAAGGTATAATGTCACACCCACACTTGATGTGTGTCAGTCACCACACCCTCCACCAAAGTTCTATTTACTCCCTATAACCATAATATCTCAGACTCTCTTTTTTCTTTTAGATAGAGACAGAGAAAAATTGAGAGGAAAAGGGGAAATACACACACACACACACACACACACACACACACACACACACACACACACACACACACACATATATGGAGAGAGACACTTGCAGCACTGCTTCATCACTCATGAAGCTTCTTGTCCTCCTGTAGGTGGGGATAGGGGGCTTGAATATGGTGTTCTTGTGCATACTAACGTGAACTTTACCAAGTATGCCACTGCCCCTCTCCCAATAATTCTCATCAATTTGTAACAATAAAAGAAAATGGACTTGTAATCAATTTTTGCATAATAAAGAGCCCCAAACAATATTTTCCCCCAGTTTCTGTGGGTCAGAGGCATTACTCAGTGCCTTATCCACTGAGGCTCACAGTGGATGTCACTGGAGCTCATCAGAGGAGGTGAGTGAGGGGGTCAGAGAGAATCTGAACTAGATGGAAGTCAGAATCTTTTGCCACCTGATTTAGGTCCCATTCCTATGACACTTGGCCATAGTCTGTTCATGAGAATCATATTACCAGGTGCAGTCCATACTCAAGAAATGGGCTATATAATATTGTGTAGACCAAGTAATAGGACTCACTGGGAATTGTTCCAGAGACTGCTGATTACACAAACACAACTGGAACCTAAATAAAAATAAATTTCACTTAAAGGTCCAGTAGAAGAATGACATGGAGGAACAAGAAGACTAAATTTTACTTCCAAGGTTTTGATTCTTTAGAGGGTGTTATTGACTTGCATTCAACAGATGATTGGTTGACATTCAGACAGGACTAGACAAATGTCTCCATTAGAGCACTCTAGAATAACTGAGGTTTATTGTTGAATAACTATAAATAGAATAACTGAAGGCAAATGTATCCACTGTTATCCTAAGTAGTTGGCTATAAACAGAAAATTTCTTTCTTTTTAATTTTTAAATTTTTTATTAGTGACAATGCAGAAACTACTATGATTACAGTCTGACTTCCCTGAGTAGCTGACCTCACTAATGTGTCCCGAAGTCTCACTCCAGGTGGGAGTTCTAGCTTCTGTAATTGCTTCTCTGCTGAACATGAGGGTTGACAGGTTGATCCATATCTCCAGTGGGATAGGGCTCTGGAGAGGTGAGTTGAGATTCTGCGACACATTGGTGAAGTCATCTGCCCAGGGAAGTCAAGATGGAATCATAATAGCATCTGTAGCATGGTAGCTGAAAGGCAGCAAGATATAATGCAGGAAAAAATGATTAATGAACTGGTAGATCCAAGAAGAATGACAGAGGACCTAATGGGAGTTGTATTGTTATATGGAAAACTGGGAAATGTTATGCATGTACAAACTATTGTATTCACTGTTGAATGTAAAACATTAATTCTCCAATAAAGAAATTTAAAAAAGTAATTAATGAACTGGAACCAAAAAGTAGGAATAGAGCAGATGAGAATAGGAATTTTAGGGTGGAAAGAAGCCAGGAAGTCTATTTTAGGTATGTTTAGGGCTCTAGATGATGGGGTGAATTGGTATTGACCAAAAAGGTAATTGAGTTGGCAAATCTCTTGCCCTTATCTAGCATTTGTAGCCTTATCTTTATCTGAGCAGCATGGACTTTCTCCCAGTTGTTAAAGCGTTGACTGTCATTTGTTGTATTCAGATTGGTATTAGATAAATGGGCCTGCCTTCTTTGGGCCTTTCTTACTTGATTTCTAAGCTTATTAGGTCTAATTTTAATTGGTTAGAAAAGTAATGATGCCTTCTTTAGGCTATTCTACTAGAATACCAGGCTTATTAGGTCTATGTCTAATCATTGAGGACTATTAAGCACTTTTACTTTGAGGTATATGATTTCCCCTTGCTTATGAATACATGTACACCTGTACCCAATACCCTAACCCCTAGCATTTATCTAGTATCTGTAACTTTGTTAGATGAAGTACTATCTGAAGTGGAATTAGGTAGTCCCATGTGTTTGGAAAGATCTTACTAGATTAGAGTATCTGGGAAGTTGACATCTCAGGCTTGGCATCTCTGGTGGCAATCCATACTAATTAGTCAGTAGTGGCATAATGTGGCATGGGAGCACTGGTCGCATTGATTTAGTTGAGGTCAACAGAGGCAGTATGACAGTAAGGGATCAGAGAGGAGAAACATCAAGAAACATGGGAAAACTGGGAGTTGGGCAGTAGCACAGTGGGTTAAGTGCACGTGGTGCAAAGCGCAAGGACCAGAGGGAGTAAGGATCTGGGTTTGAGCCCCTGGCTCCCCACTGGTAAGGGAGACACTTCACAAGTGGTGAAGCAGGTCTGCAGGTGTCTATCTTCCCCTTCTCTGTCTTCCCCTCCTCTCTCCATTTCTCTCTGTCCTATCCAATAATGACAACATCAGTAACTACAACAATAAAACAACAAGGGTAACAAAAGGGAATAAATAAATAAATATAAAAAAAGAAATATGGGCAAAGTACTAAAAGTTCCCAGGACTAGGAAAAGTAAGGATTCTAAAGAGAATGAGGAGGGTTCCTAGTAATTTTAGAAAGAGTTTAAAATACCAATAGTTAATTATCATTATAACCAAGTTAGTTGGGGGGCTTGTTTTTCTTTGAAAGTCCAATGGTTAGGATTTAATGTAATATACTTGACCTGACTATGTTTTATGCCATCTAGAGGTATCTACTAATAATACTATCTTAGATAGTGACAGGACTAAATGGTTTTCATCTATCTGGCCTAAGGTTGTAAGTAACTATTTAAAAAAATTAGATAATTATATCTATATATATAAATATATTTTAGAGCTCTTTAGAACGATTTAAGCCCAGTGTTAGAACCTGATCACCTGCAAACCTGAAACAGTAAGTGTTTAGACTAAAGAAAATATGTATGGGGGCTAGGCACTGGCTTACCAGGTTAAGTGTGTGTCCATGTGCAAGGACACACAGGTTTGAGTTCAGGCTCTTCACCTGCAGGGGGAACAAATGTTTCATGAGCAGTTAAGTTGATCTGCAGGTGCTTTTCTCTACCCCTCTCTGTCTCTCCTCCCTTCTCAATTTCTCTGACCTGTCAAAAATAGAAAGGGGGAAAAATGACTGCCTGGGGTGGTGGGTTCATAGTGCTGACACTGAGCTCCAGTGATGACCTTGGTGGCAAAAAAGAAAGAAAGAAAAAACAGAAAAAGGGGGGCTGGGCAGTAGCACAGAGGGTTAAATACACATGGTGCAAAGTTCAAGGACCAGCATAAAGACCCCGGTTCAAGCCCCCAGCTCCCCACCTGCTTCACAAGCAGTGAAGTAGGTCTGCAGGTGTCTTTCTCTCCCCCTCTCTGCATTCCCCTCCTCTCTCCATTTCTCTCTGTCCTGTCCACCAACTAACAACAACAACAACAACAAGGCCAACAAAATGAGAAAAAGGCCTCCAGGAGCAGTGGGTTTGTAGTGCAGGCACCAAGCCCCAGCAATAACCCTGGAGGGAAAAAAAAAAAAAGCAAGAGTAGGAGGAAAGAAGGAAGGGAGGGAGGGAAGAAGGTAGGTCGGAAAAGAAAAGAAAAAAGCTCAGAGATATGGGCTAGGCAGTTAGAGAAATTGAAGTATTAAATCTATTCTTCCCTCTGAGGCGGTGATGCTTTTGTGGATGTCTAAATTGTAGTTGGTGAGCTTTGCTAAGTTTAATAGTTGTAGATGTTTGTTGTTTTGGCAAAAAGTCTATTCTCTTCCTGCTACTCCATGGCCATGCCTCCCTGAAGTAACAGAAACTCCCTCCTGTCGGGCTGTACCAAGGAGAAGAGAGAAAGGGGATCCAGAGCAAAGAGGGAACACAAATCTTTATTGTTGGGTCAGATGGGTGGTTCAGGCCACGTGGAGTCAGCCGAAAATGGCCGTTCCCCGCTACCTCACCACCGGGCAAGAGAGAGAGATAACGAGCGTGGAAGTGGGAGGGCTTTATAGGGCAACAACCAGGAGTGACGTGTCAGGACAGGATTGGTTGAAAGGGCACTGTGAGGATATCACAGGAAGTGGCAAAACCTGAGGGCAAAGACTGCATCTGTATAATTCCCCAACATCTCCTCCTTTTCCTTTATATCTAATGGACACAGTAAGGAAATATAGAATGGAGCAGGCTTAAATGTTTTTAAGGAATGCCGTGCTCAGGTGGGAAGATGTAGGACGTTTTTGTGGGGGAGGGAAGGCTTAAATGGTTGCCAACCTTGTGAGATTTATGTGTCCCCCCTGTGCTCAACCCCTCTTTAGAGAGAGAGACTTACCTGGAGGGACACATCTCATAGGTTAAGCTCTGCCAGGCTCAACCATCTCCTCACAATATCTCTACATCTTTTTCTATCTTTTTATCTAGTCATCGCATAAGATGGTTCAATGTCTGTAAAAGACTCTATGACAGAGGAATAGTATTGTATGGGTGAGCAGAAACATTTTGGGCATAAACCTAAATGATATAACAAAACAGGAAGGGACAAGTAGGGGAGTAGTAAAAGCCAGTGTGATGTCAAGGGAAGGATTGGTGCATAAAGGAACGTTCCCTGTCTGGGGGCGGGGGCAAGGGTTAGTAATGAGGGGGTGTTTCCTGCCTCAAAGGGCAGGACCTGTATGTGGGAGGGCATGGCCCACCAAGCAGAGGGGCTATTTGGCATTGTATAGTCCTCAAGGCAACAGTCTGTAAAGTCTATGAACTACTCAGGGTCAGTCTATGAAAAACCAGCAGCGTGAAGGGAAGGAAGCTGCTGTAAAATTGTCTAAAGTGTCCAATGGGTATACCAGCAATTCTAATAGAAGTCTCAGTTCATAGTAGGCTGTTGGTATGTTTCATATTGGTTTGCTCACCTTCCCCCCGACCTCTGATAGAATTGGTTTGGCCCTTGCTAGTTTCGCGCCCCGCTTTCTCCCCACACCCTATGCTAAGGACATCCAGAGTTCCAGCAGCAGCAGCAGAGGGAGAATGATGGGGAAGCACATGGTGTGGTGATTTGCCTGTTCATGAATAAAGATTAAACTTCAGCTTCTCAGCCCAGCCGTGTGTCCCTGAGTCTCTGTCTCTGTCTACCGCCACGATGCTAGCCCAGCCTGCTGGAGCCCCTGAACTTTAACAACAGTAGGCGACCAGGGGGAGAAATGGCAGGGTCGTCAGAGTTCGGGGCGCCAGTAGGCTGGGCTAGCTTCGTGGCGGTAGACAGAGACTCGAGGACACACGGCTGAGCAGAAAAGCTGTATTTCTTTATTCAGGAGCAATGATTCAAAAACTAATCTAATCTAATCACCATACGTTCTGTCCTGCATCCTTCTCCTCTGGCGGCAGCAGCAGGAACTCAGAAAGTACGTAGGGTAGTGGGCAGGGAAAAGGGAGAAGTGCGAAACTAGCAAGGGCTAAACCAGATCTCCCAGAGGTGGGGGGGAGGGAGTGAGACCAAACCAATGTAACAGAAAAGACCATGTAAATAGACCACAATGTCGAGGAATGTAACAGAAGCAGAACTAGATCCCAGAAGCAGAACTAGAAGCATACCAACAATTCATACCAACACCCTCCCTTCCTTCTTCCTCCCTCCCTCCCTCCCTCCCTCCCTCCCTCCCTCCCTCCCTCCCTCCCTCCCTCCCTCCCTTCTTTCCTTCCTTCCTTCCTTCCTTCCTTCCTTCCTTCCTTCCTTCCTTCCTTCCTTCCTTCCTTCCTTTTTGTCTTTCCTAGAAGCAGAGAGAGAGAAAATGAAAGAAACCGCAGCATCAGAGCTACTTTCAATGTGGTGGGTGCCAGGCACACATAATGAAGCAGCACACTACCTGTGTGAGCCATTTCTCTAGCCTGTTTCCGTAAGTATTGTCCCAAAAGCTCATGTGAGTTTTGTATCTCGAAGTCACAACATGTTGGGGGAAGAGTCTATCCTGCTACTCTATGACCACGCCTTCTGGAAGTAACAGAAACTTCTTCCTCTCCCTTTCCCTCTCCCCCTCTCCCCTCTCCCTCCCCCTCCCCTCCCCTCCCCCTCCCCTCCCCCTCCCCTCCCCCTCTCCCTCTCCCTCCCCCTCCCCCTCCCCCTCCCCCTCCCCCTCCCCCTCTCCCTCTCCCTCTCCCTCTCCCTCTCCCTCTCCCTCTCCCTCTCCCTCTCCCTCTCCCTCTCCCTCTCCCTCTCTCTCCCTCCTAGAAGCAGAGAGGGAGAGAGTAAAAGAGGCCACAGCATCAGAGCTACTTGCAACGTGATGAGTGTCAAGCTTGAACCTCAGCTGCACATATAATAAAGCAACACATCACCCATATGAGCTGTTTTGCAAGCCTGTTTCCATAAGTTTTGTCCCCAAAGTTCATATATTGTTTTTATTTCTAAGTCACAACTTGTTTGTTTGAGTAGGAAAATGACTTAGGATAATGCAAAGTTGATTTCCCAAGGCAAGGCACCATGTGGGATTAATTTAAGAGCCTGACTAAGATCCCCTAGCAGGTTTTCTCTAGGTGGGCCATTGCTGCTGAGCTGTGAGTCACCTATGCCGATCACCCTGTGACATGGAGCAGTGAACTTCTGTCACTGCTAATAGAAACAAAATGAGAGATTTTGCAATGCCTATTTCTTTCCTTTCTCTTTACTTCTCTTTCTGACTTTTTTCCTTCCTTCTTTCCTCCTTTCCTCCCTCCCCCCTCCCTCCCTCCTTTTCCTTCTTTTCCTTCCTTCTTTCTCTAAGGCATCTAGTCTTGCTTCTTGCCAATCCATGTGTGGTCCCCTCCCCAGCCATGGTCCCCCACTTGCTTTTCCTGAGGGGTGACTCTTACCCCTCAGGCTAGGAGAACATGCATTTCTCTCAGTCTGGATTGTCTTTCCCTGCCTGGTCACCCTGTGTGTTTCCTCTTTTTTTTATGTTCCCTGTAAGGAGTCAGTGGGCACCTTCTGGACAAACTGATACTTTGAGTTAAGGGCTGCTGCATCTGCTTCAGGTTCTCCAAGCCGCTACTGTGCACCTTTACCTGAGTGTTCAGGCAAATAAATCTATACATGACTATCATGTTTCACCTTTCTCCCTCTCCATGTCAGCTGCTTAACTTTCTGACTTTCCCCCCTTTAGCCCCTAGTGGTGGAAATAAAGTACCCACCATCTGGCATATGGTAGATGTTGAAAAATGGTTGTCAGTGAAATCAGTGAGTCTCACACTTTTTGATCTCAGGACTTCTTTTGTTTTTGATGTGGACTGAGAACTCTGAGGGCTTTTTTGATTTTGTGGATGTATCTTGGGCATTTGCCATCTTTGAAAGCAAAACTAATAAATACAACAGATTTATTAAATTTTTTATTAATTCATTTAAGAATAGCAACACTCACTGCATGTTAACCAAATAACTTATTCTTATTGGTGGAATTAGGTTCTTGTGCTTGTTCAGTTTCATCATCCTAGGCTGCCTTTTCCTTCAGATAGAGAGTAAGACAGGTCTACGGCCATACACCCCTAAACATGCCCCATCTCCTCTAATCTTGGAAGCTAAGCAGGGTCAGGCTTCGTTAGTACTTGGATGGAAGAGAAAAACAGACATGGGAGAGATATCACAGCTTCCCTCTGTACTGTAGCCCCTGACCCTCACATATGTGGTGCTAGGGTTTGGACCCTAGGTAGGGCACTTGCATTACCACATATGTAACCCTGGTTCAAGCTATGCTAGGTATCTGCAAAATAATCTTTACTTTTAGTTCTTAAAAGTTATTTGAAGTATAAGTAAAGTTGTATCAGTTGACCTTGCATACCCTGTTGTGCTAAAATCCATTGGTATGTCTTGAAAAATGAATGACTATTGTGCCCATTCATGATTTTGTGACATCATAGAAAATATTGACTCACTTTCATTCAAATGTTGACACACTTCATGATATAATATAAAATATCATACTTGTCAAAATCACCACTGATTAGAAAAAAAAAAACACCTAGAGACTGGGAGTCTGACAAGCTCATAGTGGAAACTGCAATTTTTCAAAAAGTTTTAATTCCCAATGAAATCTTGAATTTTATCTTCGGTGACACCTATTGTCATTTGCTTTCCTTCAAGCAATGCAAGCCCTTCATCTATTTTCAACAAAATGCCAAATTCTCAATTCAATATATTACTGATAAGAGAAATTAAAGTATATGAGTCAACAGCCAGAGGAAAAGTTACATAGGGCAAGGGTTCAAAAAAAGAAACTTCTGCCTTCTTGGGGTTTGGGACCTAGCACAATGGCACATGGAACAATCAGCTTCCTGGAATAGAAGTTCTTTGAAGTACATTTGGGTTTTCATAGAGATGTCATTACGTAGGCACAATTGATAATGAAATCAGTGGTCAATGGTGATTGATTCCTGATCCTAGAAACTGAGACAAGACTGTAAGTTCCTTTCATTTCTCTTGGGATCCAGCTCTGTCTTTCTCTTCCATCCAAGTACTAACCAGGTCTGGTCCTGCCTAGCTTCTGAAATCAGGCATGTTCAGGGTGGGATGGCCAGTGGTAGACCTGTCTTTCTCTTTATCTGAAGGAAAAGGCAGCTTGGAGTGGTGGGATTACGCATGCACTATTGATTGATTCCATTTCCCCATGAATTGAGGCAGGACTATAATTTCTTTTTCTTTCTCATGGGATTCAGCTCCCATTCTTACGAGTTTTCCAAAAGTCACTTCATTAATATGATTCCAGAAAGGGCTTGATATGATTAACAAGTTGATTTCATGACTCAATTATTTTTAAAATCTGAGGACAAGGGACCAGTGGAACAAAAGATCATCTCATTTCTCTTATTGATCAGAAATTGCAAGGGCTTTGAGAGCTGTTAACCAGGAATTGTAGACAGAGAATATACATATGTCACCAGAATTACCATGTTACACTGGATTATATGATCATTGTATTTTTAATTTTTAAAAAGAACCATAATTTTTTTCCACAGTGAGTGACTACACCATTTTACATTCATACAATTAGTAAGGGTTCCAATTATACTACATCCTCACCAACACCTACTCTCCTCCTCTTCCTCCTCCTTCTTCTATTGCACTAGCTGTTTTAATGTGTGAGTCTTGTTTCATTTAACTTTTCCTTGATGACTGGTGTTCTGACTGTGTATTTGGTCTGCTTGTTGATAATTTATACATCTTCTCTGGAGAAATATCTATTTAAGCCCTTTTCCCATGTTGAATCATGTTGTTTGTTCTTGAGTTTTAAGAATCTATCTATTCTGGATATTAATCCTTTACTGTGAAATGCCCAAGGGCAATCAAGTTAAAGAAAATTTATATATTATCTTGAGTAAAGGCATGAAATTGGGGCTTGGGTCTTCAAAGGGGAACAATGGTAATTCACATGACAATGACAAGAGCAGATGTGTGTCCTACCATTCAGAGATGTCTCAATGGTTGAGTTAATTCTCTTAATATGGACAACCATAAAAATTCTAGATAGGTAAGGTAGAGGCAAAAGTTTTTCTCAAGCCTTCAGGGCTTTGACTGTCTTTAGCTCCAAATAATCCATATGCTAGTGTATCACATCTTAGAGAGATGTGAGCATTTTCAAGAACATATCTTGTGCTAATCCTAATCCGTGTTACATGCTAGGGGAATACATTCGAAGGAAAGACATACAGCCTTTAAAAAGAAACACTTTCCTGCTCAAGGCTAGCTTTTTCACATAGAAAGAGAGATAAAAACTGAGAGACAGAGGAAGAGGTGGAAAGATACCACAGGACCCAAACTTCCTCCATTGGGGGCCATGTTTAAGCCTGGATTGAGCACATGGTAAAGTCAGTACACTATCCAGGTGAGCTGTTTTGCCAGACAGATTGGCTTTTTGCCATCGGGGTCTTCCAGTCTACACAAAAGAAAGGTTGGTTACAAAAGGAGTGGAGTGTTCTCTTGTAGTGTGTTAAGGAGTGTATTTTCTATAGCAAATTGGAAAATCATAAGATCAAAGGCAAGCTAGTCTGTTTTCTATTATCACTATGTGCCCACCATTCTAAACCATGTCAATGGTAAATGACTTCTTACACAAAGACTTGTGTACTCAGATTCCTGTGTCCCCCTTCAACCTACTCAGTCAGAATTTCTAGGAGGTGACTCAGATCTCTGAAGGTTTAAGGAGCTCCTTATGTTTTGTTTTTCTTTGTTTTATTTTATCTTTATAAGATAGATAGATATGTAGGTAGGTAGGTAGATAGATAGATAGATAGATAGATAGATAGATAGATAGATAGATAGATAGACAGGGAACTGTGCAAAAGTTTCCTCTGATGGGGTGGGGCTGGGCTGTAACCCAGTGTACTGTGCAAGCAAACTACTTCACTGGTCCAGAGCTCCTTTTATGAACTAAATTATGTCCCTCTTGGCCCCCACTTCATCTTTTAAAATCTTTTCTCCAATATGATGATAATTATGGATGTGACTTTTGGAGTTCACTGAGTTTACTTGAAATTATAAGGGTGAGGCTCTCCCAATGAGTTTAGTGCCCTTTTATGAAGAAGTAGAGGGAAGACTAGAGATTCTTCAAGATTGTGTCCACTTGGAAGCAAGAGCTGAGGCTTCATCATGAATCCTACCTGTTGGTATCTTACTCTTGGACTTCGCAGCTTCTTTACTTATAAGTAAATTAATGACAATGGCCTAAGCTGTCTAGTCTGTGGCATTTTCATTATGGAATTCTGAGGTGATGAAAACACCAGGCAAGTCTGAATTTCTTCTAGGTTTGTCAACTCTTGTTCTAGAATTATAATAGCCAGTTGACTTCTACCATGCTGGTGGGGAAAGACTTTGGATCCCAACTGGAAACAGGCATTCTGATTAATAATGTTTACCAAATATGGCAGGGTTAAGGGGTAGAGCGAGGGGAAAAGGGGAAAGTGTTTGTCACAGATTCATGTATTTGTCTTCCTATAATTCTTTAAAACTTTAAGAGATTCTCTTTCTATTTCTGTGAGTCCTCTTTCATCCTTTCTGGATTTGTAGTTTTTAGCAGATCCTCAGAGAACTTTACACCCTACTCCTTGACTCACTCCTTGGATTTCCAAAACAGATGCTGTAGAGCCAAGAGTCACAGTCTACATTTGCCCATTGGGCTTTTCCTTTTGGCATATCTTGTTTTTCCCATTCCTTTTCTTCTGAGTTTGGAAAAAAGCTTTAGACTGACTCACTGGTCATATGTTATGACTGTAAAACAAAAGAATCTCTGGCATTAACAATAAGATAGCATTAAAGTCTATTGTTATTGTGTTTATCTGTCATTTATATAAGCTATTATTTTTTAGTATTTCCTAGGAACCAGAAGGCTTGTTGACATTTGGGAGACAAAGATAAATAGAAAGTAAAGTCCCCACACTTGGGAAGCTCCAAGTCAAACAGAAAAGCTAGATTTCATATCAAATAATTGAATTGTTAAATTCTGTAATGAGAAGTGCTAAAAGAACACAAAGGAGAGCCTATTTCTGTCTGGAGGAGATGATTGAGAGTTTTCAGTAGTGCTAATCATGCATTCCCCATCTCCCTGTGGATTCATTAATTTATTAAACAAATGAGCACTGAGGCCCTCCTTTGACCTGGGCTCTGATCCAGGTGTTTGAGATACATCAGAGAACAAAACAAAGATTCCTGCCTTGTATAATATAACAAAGGGAATGAATGAGAATTAGATTAGGGCATCAGATAGGGATCAAAATATCATATTTATTATCTGGTAAAATGGGGTGAGAGATTGCTCCCCTTTCTGTCAAAATCCCGTCCCCGTGCACCATATTCAGAGGAGATGAATTTTGCAAATAAAACTGCTGTAGTGTTGGTGTTTCTACCCTGATTTCCCTGCATGATGAAACTACACTGGCCATAATGTACCCTCATGACATCTGTTTGGGGGTCACCATTTAGCCCATCCATTACAGAAGCAACTGAGTATGACCTGCCTGACCACACCTTGTCTAGATTGCCTCCCACTTCTCTTACTTTGTGGTTGGAAGCAATCTTTTTTTTTTTTTTCTCTGCCCTCTTGGTTTCTGTAGCTGGTCTGAAAGTTGAAATGACAGAAAGCAGACTAATAAAAGAAAAAGTTTATTTGTGTGTGGAGGTTCTCAGAAGAAGCAGACTGTGTTAAATGGTTTGAGGCAGAGAGACTTACACACCTCATTTAGTAGAGAAAACAGAAAGGAAGACATGGTTTCTATAGGAAGAACAAAGAGATTTCTTTGGGAAAAAATGAAATTTTTTTAAGGAGAACAAATGAGAGATAAGTAAGTTTGTGATAATGTTTATTTATGTAGGAATGAGTGGTCTTTCCATCTTCTTTATGGCTGTGAAACTCCCTTCGAGAGGAAATTTATCGAGTTTCATTTTCCTGTTGTTGCTGCTTTTAACCAGATAAGGGAAACTCAGAGAAGATGTCTTTCTACATCTGTTGATTTTTTTCTTGTTCTTTTGTCTTAAAATAATCTTTATGCCAAAGTGGTAAATTTTAAAGTAGTCTATTCTGCTGCCCTTGGTAGTACCAGGACTTTGTTGACAAAGTAGCGCAGGAACTGTGCAGAACTCCCCCCCCCCCCCAGTACTCAGGCCTGCATGCTCTGGGTGTGTACAGTGAATGAATGGACAGTGGAGCTCACCAAAAACTGCTTCCTTCTTAGGCCATTGGGGCTTAAACAGGGCTCCAAGAAGGTCCTATACTATTGGGTCTGTTGCCTAGAGTGGTTACCAACTCCAGAATACTCCCCCCCCCTTTTTTTTTCCTGGTACACTTATTTCAATTCTCAATCCTCTTTCTAGATCATTTCTGAGACTACCTGGATGAAAACTCTTTGGTCAGGTTCTGGTACCTTACTTTTTTAAAAAATAATTTTTATTAGTGAGTTAATAATGATTAACAAGACTGTAAGATAACAGAGGTACAGTTCCACACAATTCCCACCACCAGAGTTCTGTGTCCCATCCCCTCCATTAGAAGGTTCCCTATTCCTTATCCTTCTGGGAGTATGGGGCATAATTCTTTATGGGGTGTAGAAAGTGGAAGGTCTGACTTCTGTAATTGTTTCTCCACTGAACATGGACGTTGACAGGTGGATCTATACCCCAGATTGTTTCTATCTTTCCCTATTGGGTAGGGCCCTAAAGAGGTAAGGTTCCAGGACACATTAGTGAGCTCATCTGTCCAGAGAAGTCAGGTTGGCATCATGATAGCATCTGCAACTTGGTGGCTGAGAGATTTTTTCTAAGACAAAATCTGCAGTTCAAATGGAATTGTACTGTTGCCAAGATGTCCACGATTATATATGATAGAAAAGGTATTCAGACCTGGACTTCATTCAGAGGCTTGCTCTTCCCTCCTCCCGTTCTTTGTTCTCTGCATGTTTTTAGTTGCCAAACTGTACTCATAAGTACCATGTAGGCTAACAGGTAAGACAGAGTAGGAGTGGCATAAATAAGATATGTTTGTTAAGTTCAGAAACATGAAACTCATCTGGGTTCTTGGGAGATTTGAGAGTCATTGCCACTAATGGTTAAATTTGGAAAAAAAATAAATTTTTAAATACTGGTTTTTGGCATGGTTTCCTTAAGATTATTTGATCTGGGATCTGTTTCAGGCAGTTTTCATAACATAAAAGTGTTCACTTTAAAACATTGCAAGCCTGTTTGGTTTCAAACGTCTAAGAGAGAGAAAAAAAAAAACAGACCACTTAAGCAAAATATTTTTGTAACATTTTTATACTATCTGAAAATTAAAGAATTTGTCATCCAAACAATTTAAGCCTCTTTAGAAACCTATTTATCTGAGTAGCAGGATTTCTGGATAAATTTCATGCTATTTAACTTCAAAACATCTAGTAAAAATAGCTTGATCCGAGACAGATTTCAAAGCTGTATGCTTTGAAAATGGCTCATCTAGATAACATGCAATAATATATGAACCATTTTATTGTCTCAGAACATTGGTTTCTCATCACATAAACATGGCAATTACTTCACATTATTGCAAAATCAGCTACATATTTTTAATTAAAACATCTGTGCAATGTGAAAATAGATTGAAATGTTTTCTTTATTGATAATGTGGAAACTATTTTTGCAAAACTTTCAACCCACTCTGTTACTCTCCCAGTGGATGATTATGTGTAAACTGTAGATCAACACTTAGTGAATTTGTGTTGTGCCTAGTTCTTTGCTAGTAGTATTGTTTGTAATTAACACTGGGAGGTACATACTATTATTATCTTAAAGACCTAAAGTCAATGTTACTGAAGGGCAGAACAGGTTTCAGTCTCATTTGTGTGACTCTCGTATGGTATCTTAACCTCTTCACCATGTACTTCCTACCTGGTGTCCAGTAGAGTTTTAATTTAATGGCCTCATCTTGGTATATTGCCTGCTTTCCATTCTGTTTTCACTAGTTCTCAGCCCAAGATTTGTCATGTACCTGTAATCAGTTGTCAGACATATAAGCAACTGCCACTGACAGGGCCTGGGGAGATAATATTGTGGTTATTCAAAAGACTTTTATACCCAAGGCTCTGGAGTCCTAGATTTAATCCCCAGAACTAACATAAGCCAGAGTTGAGCTGTCCTCTGGTTTAAAAATACATAAAACCATCTGCCACTGATAACAACATGGCTATTGTGAACTAATGGTTTATATTGGGGCGCTAGAGTATGAAGTACTATCACCCCCACATATTTCTACTCATATATGGTTCTTTAGTGAGCACGAAAAAGGAAAGGGTGATATTAGAAAACAAAAAGTTACATGAAAGAGATCATCTTTTCTTTTCTTTCTTTCTTTCTTTCTTTCTTTCTTTCTTTCTTTCTTTCTTTCTTTCTTTCTTTCTTTTTCCTCCAGGGTTATCAGTGGGGCTTGGTGCCTGCACTATGAATCCACTGCTCCCAGAGGCCATTTTTCCATTTTATTGCCCATATTGTTATTGTTGTCATTGCTGCTGTTGTTGTTGGATAGGACAGAGAGAAATTGAGAGAGGAGGGGGAGACAGAGAGGGTGAGAGAAAGATAGACACCTGCAGACCTGCTTCACCACCTGTGAAGCGAGCCCCCGCCAGGTGGGGAGCCTGGGGCTCCAGCCAGGATCCTTGCGCTGATCCTTGACAATTTGCGCGATGTGCCTTTAACCCACTGAACTACCACCTGGTCCCTGAAAGAGATCATCTTTAACAGCCTCTAGGTTGAGAATGGTCCTTGTCTAAGAACTGAATGCACTCCTTGTATGTGGTTACTGTAAGATGATCATGGAGATAAGGGGTGTAATCCAGAGACGGGTCACTCAGCAATGTCTGCTACTTAGCCTATGGAATGGGAAACAGTGGAGGGGGGGCGGAGAGACAACTCTACTTTTAACAGGAAGGGCTAACATCGTTTTCTGAGTGATTGCCTTGTAAATTGAATTTTCTCCTTTTCTCTGTGCGATAACTGTACTGACTCTGTAATGGATGTTTGCCTTTGGATATGTGAGAGGATGTATTTGATTTGAACAGTTAAGGACTGGACAATGGGGAGAATTATGTCTCCAACACTTGTAGGAAAATTTCAAAATAATAATAAAGACATTTTGGAATAGTTTGTAGGCTTTGGGTTGCCCTAGGGCTGGCTCAAAAACAGCTCTTTATAGTAGGAGCTCTTCCCATCTACCCCCACCCCATCATACTTGCCTCCAATCTGAATGAACTTGACTTGGTGATGTTTACTGCTGGTAGACTAATGATGAAACCTGGAGCAAGATAAAATTCTTTGCACTCCAGCAGGGTTGTGCCAAAGGTTGTCAGAGCAGCTCATGGGAGGGAGGAACAGGGAGCTCTGACAGGCCTGAAAAATGGGAGTAGAAGTGAGCTGGCCAGGCTCTCCTTGAAGGCCTTACACACAGCTACTTTAGAAAATCATCTCAAAAGTGAATGCGTTCCATTTTGTCATTTTCATCAAGGAATAGAAAATGTCCTCAGTCCCAAATTCATCTAACTTAAATAATTTGTCATGGACAGATGTGTTCTAACTGCTGGTTAGGACTCATCGACCAAAATTAGACCATTTTGCCTTGAACTTGGTATAAACCAGTTAAATCAGGTAAAGAATTGAAATAAGTATGCAAACAATTTAATCTTCAAATATAGTTTTGTCTGAAAAATTCTCTAACTAAGGCAAAAGTTTTTCCTCCTCCTCCTCCTCCTCCTCTTTCTTCTTTTTTTACTTGAGTATTTCCAGAACTGCTTTTGGGTTTCATTAATAGAATTCTTGCCTAATGGGAGGAATGGTGTTGGGTGGGGTGGGCTGGCCAAGATTGTTGTGCACAGGGGAAAATTATAATAATGAAAAAATGACTGCATCTCTGTATTCTAGGGGCAAGCCTAATTCATTCTGTTTTCAACTTCATGACATTTGTGTTTCATTTTACTTTCTATGTGGGAGCCTCGTGTGAAGGGAAATCACCTTGGTCAACCATCGATTGACAAGAGTTAAGACCTCTTGATGGAATTTGGATCTATAATTTGCTCTGGAGATAAAGCCATGAGAATTAGGGTTTGAGTAGCTGGCAGCTGGGGGCACAACAGAGAAAAGTATCCCAAGAGAGGAGACACAAAGATAAAGGAGGCAGGAGGGCATCCTGGAGGAACTTCCCACCGCAGAAAATGATTAACAGATTTTATAAGAGGAATGTCAGGTATTACTGTTACTCCCACTGACTGCATGTGTGTTTGCATAGGAAAGGCAGAGAACAAAGTCAAACAATATGACAGGATTTAGGACAGATCTTAAATGTTTGCAAGAGCCAGTCTGCCTTTGTTGACATCTCAGTTCCATCATTGCCTAACTGCATGAAAGGATTTTGTTTCCCCAGCTACAAAATGAGGACAATGTAGGTGCCTACCCTCTAGAAGTGTTGAGGAGGAAAAAATCTGAGTTAACTTCTGGAAATGGCTGGGAACAGTATCTGACCTCTGCTGAGGGCTTCATAAATACTGTCTTTATATTATTTACTGATAAATAGTTTAAAAGTCCCTCTCCTAACTAACTCCACTCTGCCACTGGTTACTGCTCCAGTTCTCCGATACCTTTTGCTACAACACTCATTAGAATGTAGTTTATCACATCTGTCCCTTCTTCTAGCGTTTGCCCTTCTTCCGTAGCCAGTCAACATCATCAGGTTGAGCCTGATGTAAAGTTTCGAGACCTCCTTTGAATCTGGAGAGGTGGCAGTCGTTGACTATGTGGGTCACAGTCTGTCTGTAGCCGCAGGGGCAGTTCGGGTCGTCTCTGGCTCCCCAGCGATGGAACATAGCGGTGCACCGGCCATGGCCTGTTCGATAGCGATTGAGGAGGGCCCAATCATAACGTGCTAGGTCAAAGCCGGGTTGACACTTGCAGGGGTCTGTGATGAGGTGTTTGTTCTTTACCTCAGCTGACTGCCAACTCTGTTTCCAAGAGACTGGAACAGAGAAGTTCAGTGTAGGCATAGGGGACCAGATTGGGTGATGAGACGTCAAGCGTTGGACAGGGTTGCATTGGATCGACCTTCCCTTGGTGCATCCCGTGAGTACCCATTCATTGGGGAAACTGATGATCCTTCCTAGCCGACTGAATCCACATGGATCCCAGTCACTTTCAAAGCCAGCAACAAGCAGCTCCTGACAGCTTTCAAGCTGTTGGTCCTGCTCTTCGAGTCCTCCAACTTAATGTTGAGGGGCTGTCCTTTGCCAATCGCATTCTTATTGGTCAACTGGCGATACATCTGTCCCTAATTTCTTTTCTCACATTCTGTTGTAAGTCACTGTTGGACGAGCTTTCTTTTCCCATTATTATCCACCTAAGGAGATTCTCTGAGCATTTTTTAATTGTGACTCCTACACATGGCATTTTATACCATAACTGTACACTACAATTATTTATATACTGTTATGTCTATGCATGCAAAGAGTAAGCTTTTTTAAAATTTTCATTATGTTTATTTATTTATTGGATACAGTCAGTCAGAAATTGAGAGGGAAGGGGGAGACAGAGAAGGAGAGAGACAGAGAGACACCTGTAGCACTGCTTCACCACTTGTGAAGTTTTCCCCCTGTAGGTGGGGGACAAGATTTTTTCATCCCTCCTCAGAATAATTTTTCCTTTTTTTTTTTTTTTTTTTACCAGATCACTGATCAACTCTGGCATAATATGGCGGTGTGGGGGATTGAACCTGGGACTTGAGAGCCTCAGGCATGAAAGTCTCTTTACATAACCATTATGCTATACCCCCACCCATCATTTTTTCCTTTCTTAGGAGTGATAAGACCTTCATTGAGAATGAATGTCTTGGGACCAGGTGGTGGCACATCTGGTTGAGTGCACATGTTACAATGTGCAAGGGCCTGTGTTCAAATCAAAGGTCCCCACATACAGGGGGAAAGTTTCACAAGTGGAGCTGTATGTGTCTCTCTGTCTCTCTCCTTCTCTGTCTCCTTCTTCCTCACAATTTCAGGCTATCTCTATCAAATAAGTAAATAAATAAAATAATAAAAAAGAGAATGCATGCCTTAAATCTATTCCAGTCTTTCTTTTGTCCCCACTATTTAATGGTTGTTTTTATTTTTTTTTAAGGTTGGACCACTAACCTCCATCTTGCTAAGTCCAAAATAAATTCTCAGTTTCCATCATACTGACTTCTCATTGGCATTTGCCTTGACTGATCTCTCTTTCCTTCTTGACACATTTCCTTCAATTGACCATCATTTCCTACACTTTTGCTTTTCCTCCTCTTTACTAGGTATTCCTTCTTAGTTCTTCTCTGCATTAACTCTTAGTGTGGAGGTCCCCAGAGTTCAGGCTTTAATCTTCTTCTCAATATATATTCAACTTCCTTGATGATTTCACCTGATATCCTACCACTAAATTAATCTGAGTACCAATGAGGCCTCACTTGGTAGCTTGACCAAATGTCCTGTCCTGTACTCCAGACTTTACCTGCTTACTTGATTTCTCCCCTTGTGTGCTTGATGAATCTCTTCCCATGGCATACCCAATATTTAACTTTTGAAATCCTTCCTCAAAACTGCTCTATCCAAGGTCTTCCCCTTCTCTGTTGGTCTCACATGCTACGAATCTGTTAGGTAATTCTGATATCAAAATTGACCCAGAATGCTTCATAACATTTACCCAAATGAACTGAAGAGAATTTATGTCTCTACAAAACCATCACTAGATGCTCATAGCAGTTTCATTCATAATTGCCCAAAGCTGGAATCCATCAACATGTCCTTCAGTAGGTGAATGAATAAATAAACTCTGGTACATCCCAACAATGGAACATTATTCAGTACTAAAAATAAATGAGCCATCAAACCATGAAAAGACATGGAGGAAACTTAAATACATATTACTAGGTGTGAAAAGCCAGTTTGCAAAAGCTACTTACTTCATGATCCTAACTTTGTGACATTCTGGAAAAGGCAAAGCTATAGAGATAAACAGATCAGTAGTTGCCAAGGGTTTGGGGTGAGGATGAAATGAAAGGGCTGAGCACAGAGGGCTTTTAGGGCGGTGAAACTATTCTGGATGATACCGCAATGGTATCAAAGCCCATAGAATGTGCAACATGAAGAATGAATCCAAAGTGATAATAACTTGTCAGTATAAGTTAAGAGCTTCTATAAGTCTTAGGGTGCAGGAGGTTGACAGAAGGGAGGGTGTGCATGTATGAGGGCAGTGTACATGAGAACTTGCTACCTTCCATTCAGTTTTGTTGTGTGCCAAGAAAACTGTTCTAAAAATAATATCGATTGAATATAGAACCTGTTACCAACTCAGCTCACTGTCCCTAATTTCCATGGTCACCTTCTGACTGGGTCCTGCTGTGACCTTGTCTCAAGTAGTCTCTGCTTACCCTTGAGAACAGAGGGTTCTTGCTAAATCAGATGGCATCTCTCCTCTGCTCGGCACCCTTCAATGGCTCCCATCCTACTTAAAGAAAAGAACTCAAAGTCCTAATCATGGCCTCCAAAGCCCACCTTTTTTTTTTTTTTCTGCAAGGGGTAGCATATCCCTGGGGATAAGTGTGTTCTTTGAAACCCTGACTCTGATAATTCATCCCTATTTCCCTGTACAAAATGAAATGACTTAGTGTTTCCTTATAGTAAACATCTGATGCAAGGATTTCAGAGTGTTTTTGCAGAGTTGCTGGTAGAGTAGAATGTTGCTTTACTTGAGCAAAATATTTCATCTTCCCTTTTCTTTTTAAAGATTTATTTATATAATAATTACACACACACAGAGAGAGAGACAGAGAGAGAGAGAGAGAGAGAGAGAGAGAGAGAGCAAGCATCAGTCAGGTGCATACAAAGCCAGGAACTGAACTTGGGATCTCATGTTTATAGGTCCATAACTCTAACCACAGTGACACCTTCTGGACTGTGCTTAAAATCTGTTTCTATTTTATGGTTTCTGATCTAACATCCAAGTTGGTGATTCTTTTAGTGTTTACATTTGTGTGGGGTAAAAGGTAGTTCAGTTTTATTCTTCTGCTCATTTCAACCCAATTTTCCCAACATTTATTAAAGAGACTCTCCTTTCTCCATTTAATAGTTTGGGCCCCCTTATCAAAAATTAGATGTCCATAGGTGTGGGTCTTATTTCTGGGCTCTCAATTCTATTCCACAGGTCACTGTGTTTATTTTTGTTCCAGAGGAAAATATTGGCAGCACTATTTTCCATTTAAACATCTATAGGCATCTTCATTGAGACAAATACAATTTCAAGGAAGAATAAAACAAAAATAAACCAATGGGACTACATCAAATTAAAAAGCTTCTGTACAGAAAAAGAAAATACCACCCAAGGAGACTCCTTTAGAATGGGAGATCTTTGCATGCCATACATCACATAAGAAGCTAATAACCAAAGTATATAAAGAGCTCACCAAACTCAGCAATAAAAAAGCAAATGGAGCCATCCTAGAATGAGGAGAGACGATATGAACTGAATAGTTACCAGTGGGAGTTGGGCGGTAGAGCAGCGGGTTAAGCACAGGTGGTGCAAAGCATAAGGTACAGTGTAAGCATCCCGGTTTGAGCCCCTGGCTCCCCACCTGCAGGGGAGTCACTTCACAAGCAGTGAAGCAGGTCTGCAGGTGTCTGTCTTTCTCTCCCCCTCTCTGTCTTCCCCTCCTCTCTCCATTTCTCTCTGTCCTATCCAACAACAATGACATCAACAACAACAATAATAACTACAACAATAAAACAACAAGGGCAACAAAAGGGAAAATAAATATTTAAAAAATTAGAAAAAGAATAGTTAAGAGTTATCCAGTAGGCCAACCTACATATGAAAAAAATGCTCCAAGTCAGAGAAATGCAAACAGAGACAACAATGACATACCATTTTACTCCTATGAGAATGTCATACATCAGAAATGATAACAGCAACAGATGCTGGAGAGAGTCTAGTAACACAGGAATCCTCCTGCACTGCTGGTGAGAATGTAAATTGGTCCAACCCTAGTGGAGAGCAGTATGGAGAACTCTCAGAAGGCTAGGAGTGGACTTACCCTATGAATTTGCAATTCCGCTCCTGGGAATATAGTCTAAGAAAACAAACACACTCATCCAAGGAGATCTTTGCATACCTATGTTTATAGCAGCACAATTTGTAATAGCCAAAACCTGTAAGCAACCCAGGTATCCAATAACAGATGAATGGCTGAGCAAGCTGTGGTATATATATATACAGGATGGAATACTATTCAGCTATTAAGAATGATGAATTCACCTTCTTCACCTCATCTTGGATGGAGCTTGAAGGAATCATGTTAAGTAAGATAAGCCAGAAAGAGAAGAATGAATATGGGATGATATCACTCATAGACAGAAGTTGGATTAGGGCAGAGAGTAGTTTGCTGCTGGGATTGTTGGAACTATGATGACACCATGCCCATAACTCTGGTAGCCAAAAAATAAAAAATAAAATCACATCATTTTTAGTTTGCATGCAAAATTTTCTAACTTTTTAGATTCATTGTTTATTTTTGCCTCTTCTGACAACATGATATTCCATTAGTCCATTCTGTTTATAGATGCACCCACAGAACTTAGAACAATGCTTAGAACACAGATGTCCAGTCTGGGTTTGTTCAGTGAATGAGAGCCTGAGTCCAGGTCTGATTCTCTGTCCAATTCCATGTCCTTTCTTATAGTGCAGATTTCCCTGCATCTGTTGAGATGTTTATAATTTCAGCAAGTTTTCACATTTTTCTGCACTGTGATTTTGTAGCTTATGACCTTCAGTACAAGTCAGCTCACACAATGTTAGAGGTCCTTGGGAGGACTGTTGGGGTGAGGTGTTTGGTGGTGGTAGATGGGACAGAGAGAAGTCAAGATTCAAAAGTGGTGAGTCAGGGAAAGGACAGAAAGAATTCAGCAAACACACAAAATCTGGGTGAGAGGCGACCAGACAAAATGTATGGCTCCAAGGACTCCTCAGCATTATTTAAGTTAATAGGAGAGGGTGGCTGCCTGTTCATTTACTCTGCAGTTGAAATGCTAACTTGAAGAGTCTCTGTCCTATCACTTGAAAGACTTGGTGATATCCCGGAAACAAATATCTTCATGAAAAGCTAAGACTTGCCTTGATAATGCCTATTTATTTTATTTGATAGGACAGAGAGAGGAATTAGGAGGGAAAGGACAGAGAGAGAGAGAGAGAGATTCAAACCTGTTTCACTACTCTTGAAGTTTCCTCCTTGCAAGGTGGGGAGCAGGGGCTTGAACCCAGGTTCTTGCATTTGGTAATGTGTGTGCTCAGCCAGGTGTACTATAGCCTGCCTCCCTCCTTCTCTTCTTCCTCTTCCTCCTCATCTTCCTCCTTTTCATATTCTTTCTTCCCCTTTCCCTCCTGTCCACCTCCTTCCCCCTCCTCCTCCTCCTCCTCCTCCTCCTCCTTCACCTATTCTTTCTTCTCCTCTCCTATGACTTATGAGACAACCAGTTTTGGTGGAGGGAATAGAGACTGGCTCCAGGCTCCAGAACTACAGGCTTCAGTTATGCTGGTCCAGAGGCAAGACTCCACATTCTCTATGTGGATTGCAGTGATTGAAAGCATTAGCACTTAGACTGCTAGGCAAGATAGACCTTCTCCATGGATTTTACACTAGTATGCTTCCTTCTGGCTGCAATGTCTAGGGCTGTGGGTCTGGACCATATATTAGTGGAGTAATGTCTGGGGAGAAAAGGACGACAACATGGAAACAGGGACTGCTATGGCAACAGCTGGAATAATAAACAGTTTTTTCCTCCTAGGAAAATTATACAGTTTGGCCTTGTGGCAACATTAGGAAGAGAAGTAAGCAATACCCAAGTCAGATCTCGTGTGTGGCTTGATTTTATTTTTCCCTTCTGGGTTGAAGAATTTGTCGAGTGTTTCACTGGGCAAGTGGAGTCAAGTATACATTGTTCAAAACCGCAGACTTGTTTTTCAAATAAAATTAATACAGAATGTGCAACTTGAAAAGTCAAAAATCTCCCCTTTCCCTTCTTGTTTTTACCCTTCCAGGAATAATTGTTGCCATAGGACTTGCCAGGAAACACCCATGTGTGTAGAAATGTCTTGCTTGCTGATTTGGTTTCTTCGTTTGTTTGTTACTGAGTGAGTGTGACTTGAGTGAATGAGGTGTAGTCAGCCATCAGTCCTGTTTCCCACACTCTGCACTTCAGTGTGTTACTATGCTCTTGCTTATCAATCCCTTGGAGGCCCTTCAGATGGTCTCATAGCTTTCTGGTTACTGACAGCTATTTAGAAGTCCAGTTGAGTATAAATAAACACTTTAGTCAAGGAGACAGCATAATGGTTATGCAAAAGGCTTTCATTCCTGAGACTCTGAGGTCCCAGGTTCAGACCCCAGCACCAAAATAAGCCAGAGTGGTGTAATGCTTTGGTTTCTTTCTCAGTATCTCTTTCTCTGTATCTCTTTCATAAAAACAAATAAAAACTTTAGTCTTCCACTTTGTTCAGAGTCTCTCCACCAATCTTGGTGTGTGTGAGATATGATCTATTCTTTTCAACTTCTTGCACCCTGATGTCCTCTGTGACTTTTGGCTTTCTAGTGCGGGAAAAAGAGACTTAGAGGGAAAAGGCATGATCTTTGTTGACTGGCACTGCTGTCTCTGTGTGACAAAGGTCCAACTACTGGCCCATTGGAAACCCCATGCCCCTCATCCTCGAGGGAAATCTATCTCTCTTATGCCATTTGATGAATTTAGTGTTTCCTAAACCTGGCCTTTACCCTATCCCATATTCTTTGCACCAGAAGGTAGTCATCATCAGAGAGACTAGAAGTGCAGGAGTCTCTGTTATGTCTGTCTGCTCTTCAGTGGACACTTTTCTTTCTTTTTTTTTTCTTTTCTTTAAAAAATTTTTTTATTGGAGGAATAATGCTTTACAGTGAACAGTAAATACAATAGTTTCCACATGAATAACATTTCTCAATTTTCCACACAACAATACAACTCCCACTAGGTTCTCTGCCATCCTTTTCCAGGACCTGAACTCTCCCCCACCCCCTGCCAACCACTCACCCCAGTGGTGTAGTACACCAACTCCAGTCCAAAATTCTGCATAATGTTTCTCTTCTGATCTTCTTTTTCAACTTCTGCCTGTGAGTGAGATCATCCTACTTTCATCTTTCTGTTTCTGACTTATTTCACTTAACATGATACCTTCAAGCTCCAGCCAAGATAAGTGAAGAAGGTGAAATCACCATTTTTAATAGCTGAGTACCATTCCATTGTGCATATATACTACAACTTGCTCAGCCACTCATCTGTTGTTGGACACCTGGGTTGCTTCCAGGTTTTGGCTATTACAAATTGTGCTGCTATGAACATGGATATATACAAATCTTTTTGGATGGGTGTGTTTGGTTCCTTAGGACATATCCCCCAAGATGAATTGCAGGGTGATAGGGAAGGTTCATTTCTAGCCTTCTGAGAGTTCTTCAGACTGCTCTCCACAGGAGTTGGACCAATTGACATTCCCACCAGCAGTGTAGAAAGGTTCCTTTGTCCTCACAACCTCTCCAGCATTTGTTGTTGCTATCTTTTCTGGTGTATGACATTCTCACAGGAGTGAAGTGGCATCTCACTGTTATCTTTATTTGCATTTCTCTGACAGGCAGTGGCTTGGAATATTTTTTCATATGTTTCTTGGCCTTTCAGATCTCTTCTGTAATGAATATTCAGTTTATGTCCTCTTCGCATTTTGGGATAGGATCATTTGTTTTCTTGTTGTTGAGTTTGGCAAACTCTTTATATATTCTGGTTATTGGCCTCCTGTCTGATGTATGGCATGTAAAGATCTTCTCCCATTGTGTGAGGAGGTCTCTTTTGGTATTGGGTTCTTCTGCTATGCAGAAGCTTTTTTAATTTGATGTAGTCCCATTGGTTTATTTTTGTTTTAGTAGTATTTGTAATTGGATTTGTTTCATTGAAGATGCCTTTAAAATTTAGACAGAAAAGAATTCTGCCAATATTTTCCTCTAAATATCTGATAGTTTCTCGTCTATTATTCAAGTCCTTGATCCACTTGGAATTTACTTTTGTGTTTGGTGAAATATAGTGGTTCAGTTTCATTCTTCTGCATGTTTCAACCCAATTTTCCCGGCACCATTTGTTGAAAAGACTCTGCTTTCCCTATTTAATAGTCTGGGCACCTTTGTCAAAGATTAGATGTCCATAGGTGTGGGGGCTTACTTCCAGGCTTTCAATCCTATTCCACTGGTCAACGCGTCTATTCATGTTCCAGTACCAAATTTTTTTTATTACAATGGCCCTATAATAAAATTTGAGATTGAGAGTGTGATACTTCCAATTCTGTTCTTTCTTATGAAGATAGTTTTGGTAATTCTAGGTCTTTTGGTTCCAGATAAACCTACATAGCTTTTCTTCTATTCTCCAAAAAAATGTGGTTGGGATATTGATGGGGATTGCATTAAATTTGTATATGCCTCTGGGTAGTATATTCATTTTAATGATGTTAATTCTTCCAACCCACAAACATGAAATATCTTTTCACTTCTTGGTGTCTTTTTCTATTTATTTGAACTGTGACTCATAATTTTCAGTATACAGCTCTTTCGTTTCTTTGGTTAGGTTTATTCCTAGATATTTTATTGTTTTTTTATTTTTTATTTATTTTTAAATTTTTATTTAAGAAAGGAGACATTAACAAAACCATAGAATAAGAGGGGTACAATTCCGCGCAATTCCCATAACCCGATCTCCTATCCCATCCCCTCCCCTGATAGCCTTCCCATTCTCTATCTCTCTGGGAGTATGGATCCAGGGTCATTGTGGGTTGCAGAGGGTGGAAGGTCTGGCTTCTGTAATTGCTTCCCCGCTGAATGTGGGCGTTGACTGGTTGATCCATACTCCCAGTCTGCCTCTCTCTTTCCCTAGTAGGGTGGGGCTCTGAGGAAATGGAGCTCCAGTACACATTGATGGGGTCGTCTGTCCAGGCAAGTCTGGTCAGCATCTTGCTGGCATCCGGAACCTGGTGGCTGAAAAGAGAGTTAACATACAAAGCCAAAAAAATTATGGACCTAATCATGGACCTAAAGACTGGAATAGTGTAGATGAAGTGTGTGGGGGGGGTATTCCCTGCATGCTCTTGTGTACTTCTGCTTTCAGATATATTTTTTTCCTCTAGTTTATGGGCACGGGTGAACCTATGCTCTATCTCAGGGGACCTGGACTATATCTAGGTTTGGGGACTTTATTGGGGAGTGGAACACCTGGAATGGAATTAGAGAATACTATGAAAGGAAAGGTCTCACCCGAGTGATGAAGCTGAAGGGTTGTCATTCCACACCTGAAGTCTCTGGTCACAGTCTGAGGTGAAGTAGTTTATTGTTTTTATTGCTATAGTAAAAGGAACTGATTTCTGGATTTCAGTTTCTTCCAACTTAGTGTTTGCATAAAGAAATGCCACTGACTTTTTGCATGTTAATTTTGTAGCCTGACACTTTACTGTATTGCCTGTTGATTTCCAAAAGCTTGCTGGATTCTTTAGAATTTTCTGTGTATACTGTCATATCATCTGCATATAGGAAGAGTTTGACTTCTTCTCTTCCAATATGTATTCCTTTAATTCCTTGCTCCTGCCTGATTGTTTTATGGCAAGAACTTCCAACACTATGTTGAATAGTAATGGTGATACTGGGCAGCCCTGTCTGGCACTTGATCTAGGGAAAATGCTTCCAGTTTCTTATCATTGAGTATGATGTTGGCTGTAGGTTTGCTATATATAGACTCCATTGTCTTGAGGAATTCTCCTTCTGTTCCCCCTTATTTTGGTAGTGTTTTGATCAGAAAGGGATGTTGGATTTTGTCAAAGGCTTTCTCTGCATCTGTTGATATAACCATGTGGTTTTTGCTCTTGCATTTATTGATGTGGTAGATCATGTTGATTGATATATGTATATTAAACCAACCTTACATCCCTGGGATAAACCTCACTTGGTCATGATGAACAATCTTTTTAATATACTGCTGTATGAAGTTGGCTAGACATATGGTCTATTCTTGAGAATGACCCATGTGGACTTGAATAGAATGGGTAATCCAGTTTCTTGGGTGAATGTCTCTGAAAATGTCCGATAGTTCTAGTTTATCTATCTCTTCATTTAGCTCCCTTGTTTCTTATTGATTTTATGCTTGGATGATCTGTAAGTTGAGAGAGTGGGGTGTTGATATCCCCTACTATTACTGTGTTGCTGTTAATATATAGCTATAGCTCTTTCAGTAGATGTTTAATGTATTTATATGACCTCTCATTGGTGCATAGATGTTAATATTTGTTAAGTCCTTTTGATTGACTGATCCTATGATCACTAAGTAATGTCCATCCCTTTTATTTTATTTTATTTTATTTTATTTTATTTTATTTACTTTAAGGTCCATCATGTCAGATATGAGCATAGCTGTTTTTGCCCTTTTATTTTGGTCCATTGGTTTCTATGGTAGTTTTCCATCCTTTCACTTTGAATCTTTGTTTGTCTTATTGAGTTAGGTTAGATTCCTGCACACTCCCTATGGTTGGTTTGTGTTTTCTGACCCATCTTCCTAATCTATGCCTTTTAATAGCTGAATTCAAGCAACTGACATTTACTGATATAGATTGAAAATATTTTATTGCCATGATCGTAGATTTTTAGAGTGTTCTGATATATGGCATGTTTATGATGATGTGATTGTTTATAGGAGACCTTTCAGAGCTTCTTTCAAGGCAGGCTTGGTGATAGTTGATTCCTTCAACTGTTGCTTGTCTGAGAAGGTTTTTATGCTCCCATCTAGTTTGAATGACAGTCTCGCAGAATACAGTAGTCTCAGTTGAAAGCCTTTCTCATTGAGAGCTGGATATATATCTTGCCATTCTCTTCTGGCCTGTAGTGTTTGTGTGGAGAAATCTGCTACCAGTCTTATGGGTTTTCCTCTATAGGTGACTCTGTGTTTCTCCTGCAGGCATCAGGATCCTTTCTTCATCCTTACACCTTTTCATTTTAAATATGATGTGTCCTGGTGACTTTAAGTGTGGGTTAGTTCTGTTTGGGACCCTCTGGGCTTCTTGAAACTTTATGTCTTTTTTTTTTGCCTCCAGGATTATCGCTGGGGCTCAGTGCCTGCACCACAAATCTACTGCTCCTGGAGGCCATTTTTTTTCCATTTTGTTGTCCTTGTTGTTTTTCTTGCCATTGTTGTTGTTGTTGTTGGATATTACAGAGATAGTGTGAGGAAGGGAGAATAGAGGGGGCGAGAAAGGTAGACACCTGCAGACCTGCTTCACCACTTGTGAAGTGAATCCCCTGCAGGTGGGGAGCCGGGGGCTCAAACCGGGATCCTTACACAGGTCCTTGCGCTTTGAGCCATGTGTGCTTAACCCACTGTGCTACCACCCGACCCACACCTTTATGTCTTTTACATTGTCTAGACTAGGATAGTTATCATCTATTATGTTCTGTATAATTCTTTCTTCTCCTTCTTCTCTTTCTTCCTCTAGTAGGCCTATAATGCATTTATTATTTCTTTTCAAGTTATCCCATATGTCTTCGTTGTTTTGAATATCTCAATCTCTTTTTGAGATCGCTTACTTCTTTCTTAATCTTCTCTAACTCATCCTTATTCTTGCTAATTCTGTTTTCTGCCTCCTTTATTCTATTTTCTCTTCCCTCTGTATTTTTTTCTGTAGTTCATCTATTTTGTGACCCTGTTCTGATACTGTATTAGCTTGTTCAGCTAGTTGTGCTCTTAGCTCAGCTATTTCAGCTTTCAGTTCTCTGATTCCCTTGAGATAGTGCTTTCTTCCTGAGTCTCACTTGTTGTTTCTGCATTTCTGATGACAATTCTTTCAAACGCTTTCCTCAGTCCTGTGACTAATTCTTCAAGTAGCATTTGCATGTTGTTCTCATTCTTCTGTGCTTTTCCTTTGGGGGGATTTTAGCTGGACTTTTGTCCTAGTCCATTTTTCAAATGTTTCTTCTTGGTTTAAACATTGTATATAGTGTCTTATGAGGCCCCTCTCTCTGTATTTTTCAATCCAATGATAACTCTTGCCTGTATTGACTTGTGTCTAAGTAAGGTACTTAAAGTGTTCATAGTTGTGGAAATTAACAGTTGTTTCAGTATTATCTCAATCCCTGAATTTAAGCACAGTGGCTGTTAAATCCTCTTTTGTTCTTTTTCTTCCTTGTAGGGTATGGTAGCGTGAGGGCTTTTTACCTGTAAGTAGGTTTTTTAGCTTAATCACTCACTCCTGGCCAAGAGATACATCAGGGTGGGAGAGACATAACACAGTTGTTATGCAAAGTGACTCTGAAAGCCTCAGGCTTCAATTAAGCTTCTCTTCTGGTAGCCAGAACCAAGCGAGGCTGCACTACTTGGCCCTCTGAGAATGTGACTCTTATATAGGGTGTTCTTGATAACAGTTTATAGTCTGTGGGTTTTGAGGCAATTCACTGTGTTCTCATCAGGAGAACAAGGGGAAATGCTTCCACTGTACAGCCTCACTTGTAGACCCCCCCCCCAGGGTGTAGATCGTCTCCTGAGTTTCCCCTTCTGCTCTCTGCCCCCTGATGCCAGCACAGGGCCACCCCACTACTGATCCAGCCTTTGAGGGGCAGTAGCAATGGAGACTCACAGTTGCATTTGGTGAGCCTTAGGGGAGTCTTCTCCCTTCAGCAGTCTTTTTGTTGGTAAAACAGACTGGAGGTGATTCCTCAACTGGCAAACTGCTGGACTGTTACCAAAGCTTAGGAGTATATATTGGCTTTAGCCCTAGGAATCTCTCCTTAGGCTCCTCTCTGTCCAGGAGACACGTGTGTTTTCACTCACTGGTGACTTGGTGGGTTCCCTTGTCTCATGTTGTTTCAGTCTCAGGTGATCTTCTTTGATATTTCTAGTTGAACAGGGAAAGGAGAGGAGAGGAGAGGAGAGGGGAGGGGAGGGGAGGGGAGGGGAGGGGAGGGGAGGGGAGGGGAGGGGAGGGGAGGAGAGGAGAGGAGAGGAGAGGAGAGGAGAGGAGAGGAGAGGAGAGGAGAGGAGAGGAGAGGAGAGAAGAGGAGAGGAGAGGAGAGAAATGCAGATGCTGCTACTCTGTAGCCCTGACTCCACCTCAGTGGACACATTTCACAGATTACATAATGCCATTGGAGGAAGCCTGCCGGATCAAGGGAAGGTGCAAAGAATGACATCTGCTGAAGAAGTTGCAAAACTCTCAGGCTTATTGAATGCCAGCCTTCATAAGACACTGGTTTTGTCTTCTCTCCCTTATGAAATAAGAGTCAGTGTTCTATTGAAAGAGGCAAAGGCTCTTTCTCAACTATTAAACAGGAAGAATGGATAATTTCTCAATCCTGAAAAACTTGGAGGCTTTTATACCCTTCTCAGACTGAGAGGGTGTGTGTGTGTGTGTGTGCGTGTACATGTACTGGAATCTCACATCAGTAAAATTTCACTGTTCCCATATCACTTTTTCATTCAGAGAGAGAGAGAGAGAGAGAGGGAGAGAGAGAGAGAGAGATTGAGAGAGACTGAGGGAGAGAGTAGTAACACAGCACTGAAATTCCTCTAGTGGTATGGCACTCCTATATTATGTTGGGATTCAAACCTGGACCACATGTATGGCAAGATATGTGCACTACCTGATAAACTGTCTCTTCAACCTTGTCCCAGAGGTTTTGGAACATTACTGGGTAAGTACCAAGATCAAACAGCCCCTGTAAGGGTTGATGAAGAGCTAGAAGTTGCTTGACTGACAGCCTCTGAACCAAGCCAAAGTTGAAATAAGTAAGCATCAGTATTGGGGGATCCCTGTGAGAAAGTGGGGATGAGATTTGGGAATGTGACTCTTCTATAGGGTGTTCTTGATAACAGTCCAGAGATTCCACAGAGAAAACTATTGATCAATTTTTGTTTACCATAATCCTTGTCCTTGTTTTCCTATTTCACCAAATTTGGGGGGGGGTAGTAGGTGGTCATCAAGTGACTTGACTTTTAACATCAAAGGACTGAAAATTCATCCTGTGGTCATTCCACTGACTAGGGATTTGGTGAGATAGCACCTGCATTCAGGTCCTGGGGCTCTCTTGGAGAGTTCATTTGTCACTTATTTTGCTAAGATGTGAGGAATTTGCTGATTAAATATATGTATATCAATATATCAAATATATATATTGATAACAGTCAATAGGAGCTAAGTTAGCTGGAAGAAGCCCTGGCTGATGCCTAGTCTAGAGTTATTCCAGTATATGCAGGTTCAAGACATTCTTAGCATTACCAAGAAAAATTTGGTTGTACTATTTAATATATACATATACATGTACAAAGCCAGATGATCAAATAGAATGTTCAGTCCATTATGCTTTATGCGGTGTGACACTTCTGACTCAACAATAAAGGAAGGATAGTAGTTATTGAGATATGTTATATTGTCTTTACTATGGCTAATATTTTCATAAAGGCTAATGAGTTTTCAGCTGAGCTCTCCACTTTGGAGAGTCTTAATTTCCTCCATTGTATAAGGGTTCACCTGGGAGTGAAAAATGGATTTGCCAAGTCAAAGAGGTAGTCACAAGAGGAAAGCTGCCATGTAGCAAAGATCATTTTTCTTGTAGAACATTCTCCTTCAGGGAAGCCACTCAGTGTTATGGGTTCCTGGAAGGCAGGCCCAGGCCTTAGTCACCATCGTTTCTGTTGTTTTTCTGAAGCCAGAATTTGGAATGAGTGGTGAATCCAGGCATACCCTAAGTACTCATTGTGGGATGTGTGTGCATCCCACAATGACCTTGGGTCCATACTCCCAGAGGGTTAAAGAATAGGAAAGCTATCAGGGGAGGGGAGGGGATACAGAGTTCTGGTGGTGGGAACTGTGCAAAGTTGTACCCCTCTTATCCTTTGGTTCTGTCAATGTTTCATTTTTATAAATAATTTTTTTAAAAGCCCTCTTTGATGAGAAAAACACCACAATGATCGCCTCACACTATTCTAATTCACTGTGTTCCAAACCTCATCCTGTTTTTTTTATTGTCATTTAATATGTTTTTTATTTTATTCCTTTTGCTACATGGAAATTAAGATTTGTAGCTACTGTAACATGATATATAGATATGTAATCTTTCATTACATATTTTTACCAGACTCTCTAGAGATAGATCACTAAGCTGCCACCAAAGACTAATGCAAATTCCTACCTGCCACCTTGCCCAAAGTATGTTGCTGTACTTATCTGCTTCTAGATTTTGTCTTTCTTGTTTAGTGTTAACCACAATGGTTTCAAGCATTAATTCGCTACTTTCTTAATAAGTTTGTAAGTTCCCCTTGAGCAGATAATAATAGAATCTTCCTCCTGGGTGGTTGTGGGTCTAGATGAAATTGTGTGTATAAAGTGCTTAGGCCATTATCTGGTTAGCAGAAAATTCTTAATAGATGATTACACCTTCCAAAGCCAAGACCACATTAGGACTTTAATAAATACCAATTACAGTAATGAATGTTTGATTACTTCTGGTGATCTGGGGTCTCATATGCCATAGAGCCAAGTCCCAGAACACTTGAAACACAAGGTGTTCAGGAGATAGTAATTATGATAGTCACCATTAATCCTCCCAAATTATTCCCCTTTTACAGAGAGTAAAACTGAAACTCAGAGTTCATGTATCTTGCTTATTATCACTCAGTATAGCTGAGTCTAATCCAGAGATAATCCATAGCTGAATCTAATCCTTGGTTTAATCCAAAGATTTTCTTTTCCCACCAGAGTTATCACTGGGGCTCAGTGTCTATATGACAAATTCACCTTTCCTGATGGCCTTCCCCTCCCCCTGACAGAGGGGGCAGGAAGGAAGGCGAGAAAGAGAGACACCTGCAGCATCGATCCACTGCTTGTGAAGCTTCCCCTCTGCAAATGGGGACAAGGGGCTTGAACCCAGGTCTTCATGCATAGTAGTATGTGTGCTTTAGCTGGTGCGCCACCTACTGCCTGACCCCAGTTATTTTTTTAACTACTGTATATGTTGCCACTTCAAGTCTTAAATAATTACCTTGTTACCATTTTTAGAAAAATATTCTAATTTCTAATTTACTTTTATTTACTTTTGCTATGGATAACAAAGAGCTAAAGGCTTAGTTAATGCTGACATTTGCCAACCTTACCAGGACTTCCTCTGCCTCCTCCTCCTTCACTTCTTCATCTTCATCTTCTCCTTCTCCTTCTCCTTCTCCTTCTCATTTTCCTTCTTCTTCTCTTTCTCCTCTTCCTCTTCCTCCTCCTTCTTTCTGTTGAGGGAGTAAATGCTTCATAGTGCATTCATTGACACATGCATACAATTTCATCATGTACCTGCCCCCCCCAAAAGTTTTATTAAGTCCCAGGAATAACTGAGATTATCTGGTATTTATCCTTCTCTTTTTGGCTTATCTCATTCAACATGATGTCTTCAAGTTTCATACAAGAGGATGCAAAGAAGACAACTCCATCATTTCTAACAGCTGAGTACTATTCCATCATGTATATGTGCCACAATATTTTTAGTCTCTCATCTGCTGTTGGACATCTGGATTTCCCCCTGGTTCTGGCAATTACAATCTGTTCTGCTATGAACATAGATGTACACAGATCTCTTCTGGTAGGTGTTTTTGTTTCCTTTGGGTAACTCCCCAGGAGAGGAATTGCTGGGTCATCAGGCAGGACCATTTCTAGTGTCCTGATAAATCTCCAGATTGCTTCCTACAATGGTTGGACCATTTTGCACTCCAACCAGCAGTGCACACATGTTCCTTTTTCTCCACACCCTCTCCTATATTTGTACCAGGGCCATTTCTGAGGTACATTTGTGCAGGTTACTAAAAGAAGCTCCCTTTGGGTGGGCACAGCTATGGATGCACAGTTTGATCAGTAGAACTTAATCTACATTCCTACTGCTTGTCCCCTAATCCCAACATTTGTGTGTTGAACACAAAGTGCCCAGGATTGTGCTATGCCCTGGGAATTTTCTGTGTGTTTCTTCATGCTATGGAATCTCCCACCTCATAACAGTCCTGTGAGGGTCGTGCATTTCCACTGACAGAAGGAGAGACTGAGGTGTAGAGTTATGACATGTCCAAGGATACACAGGTCTCAAGGTGCAGAGTCAGTGTTCATCCTACAGTCCTTTGACTTCAGATCCAGAAAAAATAAAAAGAGTGACTTCCTGGGGTCATGCTTAGAAAAAAGACAGCCATGGAATTCAGAAGTCACTGGACAAATTGTGTTAAATTTTATTACTACTGTGCATATGACCCTCATGCTTTGAAATGTATCCACCCCTCTAGTGAGTGATGAATGTGGTCCCCCATTATACAAATGGATGTTGTCCCCAGAGGAGATAAAGTGCTAGATCAATTGATATCTTCTGGTGAGAATGTTCCAGTGAGCTGGGGCAGTGGGATGTAATATCATTTAAGGGTATCTAGTAGTTTAAGTCTTAACTGCTCAGTAGGAGAAAAGCTCCTCTCCTTCCACCCCAGAGTAGCTCCCTCTGGAATTTCAGTTCCCATACTCATGATTCCTAGATAAAAGCTCTGCTCCAAACTATTCCTGTACCTTTCCCTTCTAAGAATTAGGCCTTCCATGTGTAGCTAGGCTTTCTTTCCAGCATCCCAATAACCAATAGACCCATCACCACTTACTTTTCCTCTGTTCTCTAGTTTCCCTTCTGACTGTCCCTTAATTTTCCTTAAACCCAGGCATACACAGAGATAAATCTGTTGATTTCTCCCCTAGAGACACAGTTGAGTTCTAGCTTCAGCCCAACACGAGCTTGGCTCAGTAAGGGAGAAGCAGCCGCTTCACACTGTGGGGCTAGAGCAGGGGCTAGTGATGGACTGAAGTTATGGAAGATCTTGTCAAAGACTCAAAGGAGGAAAGAGAAACTGATTAGCTCTCCCCTTTTTGTAGCATGCTGCCTGATCTCAGGGGTTCTCCAGTCCAGCTGTACAGAATCACCTTCGAAAACCTTTAAGAAGAAAGCCTGGTTCTCTGATTCTGACTTCATTGGCATAGGAAGAGTCCAGGAAGCTGTGGATTTAAGATTGCTGAGGAGATTTGAACGTGTAGACATTTGGAGAAGCATAGGCATTACCTCTTAGCATCACACTTCAGAGATAAGCTGGCACTGTACAATAAAGCATCAGCTCTGACATTTTGTTGTTATTGGGCTTTCCTTGGCTTGATCAGTGAGCCCCACCTGTCTGTCTCCTCTTTGTGAAAGGGGAAGGGCAGATAATAGTACCTGTCCCCTTTTCATTTCATTTTATTTTTAGCACCAGCCTCTTAAAGTGGTCATAAACCTGGCCAAGACAATCCTTCACTTTGCCTGGGACATAGTTGGTGCCCAACTGGGTTCCTTGACTGGTTATTATTATCATTATGTCTCTCACCTTTCTCTACCCCTCTGACTCTTTTTTCATGCCAGCTAATGTAGTGTGATCAGTTGTTTCACACGCATCTATGAGAGAAAGTGTACTAAATGAGGGGGAAAGGCACAAAGCTAAAATTCTTGCAGAATGATTAGAGTAAGTTCATCACTAGGGACACTATCCTCTTTTACTCTTCCTTGTACCCCAGAGATTTGGAGCAGGATCTGAGGCCAGTGCTATCCATCAAGACCACACATGCATCACCCCAAGAAGGGCCAAGAGATAATTCTGGAAATTTCCTTTAGTGAGTGATTTCAGTGTCACCATACAATGAGACTTTCCATAGCCATCCTGCCAAAATATGTTGCGTAGGTCTCTAAGGATTATAGCCTTCTAGTAACCTGTGTGGCCTTTTCCTGTAAGTCTCCGAGTTGCTCTCCTCACCCACTTTCTGTCTTCTTGGGGTGTGACTATGGGGATTAATGACAACTAAACTGGCAGTGGGTCCTCTTCTGCTCTACTGCCCACCCTGAACAGGCATAGTTAGCTTTGCAAAGAACTCTGTGCCCTTATTCCCAGCATCAGAGACATGCTCTGATGGGCACAACAGAAATGCCAGTGGAGGAAAGAAAGATCAGTGCAAACCCTTCATTACTCCAGGAAATGTGGCATGCAATACACTCTTTATAATGAGAAGAGTAGCGTGTGTCTCTCAAAACATTTGAGACTCAAAGAGACAGATGGGCAGTGGTGCTCCAAAACAGTTGACACTGAGTGCTGGAGGGAGGCTGGGAGAACCAAGTGACAGCTGATTGGAGAAGCCCATATCTTCATAGCAGATTCTGGAACTCAGGTGGTGGGAGCTGTGTGGAATTGTACCCCTGTTATCTTACAATCTTGTTAATCATTGTCAAATCACTAATAATAAAAAAGAATACTAACCCAAAGGTGATTGCCTTGTCTCTTTATAGGTAGCAGTTGTCCATTATGACAGAAAACAAACAGCAGTTTCAACTATGAGGCTTAGATGTTTTAAGCTAAAGGGTCTAACAGACACTCATTTCTGAAAGCTGAGCTATTTTTAGAAGCAATATGTTCTGGCAAAGAACTTTCAAGTGCTGTGGCAGCACCTGGATGTTCAGTGTATTAAGTTAATTCATAATTCAGCAATTCAGGTAATTCAGAAATATCACTTGTGCCAGTGAACACCTGTTTCTTCTGTCTTACCACAAGTACATCCCAGGGTCAGATCTTCCAATCTGCAGGCATTCATTGGTGGTTGCTTCTCTCACATGCAACTATAAGTAACCTAATTCAGGGGCAGTAGCTGCATGGATTTAATTTTATGTCCCGGAGAATTGAACGACCAATTCACTATTTAGAGAAGCTTTATTGCAAAATTAAAAACTCGTAGCTTGATATTAATATTAAAATTAAAAAATATCATTCAACTCCAACTCCTTTTATTATTCCCATCAAACTTTATTTAATGGTGGTTAATCATTGCTTTTGAATCCAGCTGGCAATGGAACTAGTGAAATAAAAATGTCAAGTAGTTAATGCAGTGACAGGCATTTAGATAAGCAGACAAAAAAAACTGATGATTTTCATTTTATCATGGAAACGTTATAATTTTTCCAAAAGAGGAGAGCATTATGGAGAAAGTTAAGTTTTTCAAAAATGGAATAAAAGTAGTGCTAGTCTAAAGGTTCACAAGACTATTTAGAAAACACCATGTCATGAAATTCAGGTTTAGATATTCATTAGCCCTGTAGTTTTGCTTTGCTTGAGTAACTAATAACACTAGCAGCATCTACTACAATTTTATGAGAAATGTCGTTAGCAGTAATAGTAGTAAGAGTTATTTAGTTGTTGGCATCAGTTGTTTCAGCCTTCACTACTTCCCTGCACCCTACTTTTGGTGTAATTTAGAATTTCCTTTGGATAATGACCCCTCTCCATTGGATTTGGTCTTTGTTAGGTACTTATACTCCCTCTACGATCTTTCCCCCAAAAGGAGGGAGTATAAGTACCTCTCCATTGGATTTGGTCTTGGTTAGGTAATTATACTCCCTCCTTTGGGGGGAAAGATGGTAGAGTTGAGTCACCCTGACAGCAACACTTTGAAGATTCCTTAGATCTGGGGTAGGGGATGATGACCTGCACAGTCACTTGGTCTGGCTTTGCCAAGGCAATCACAAGTGGAACTCAAATTCAATAAATCTAGGGGAGCGTTTTTTTTTTCTAGCAGCATTAAATGATAATTTTAAGTTGGTAATTTTGTATGACCTTCCAATGATGTTATAAATATCCAAGTGGCCCTTGACAGACAAAAGGTTTCCTAGCATTTCCATAGGACTTACCTGGAGGCTTTTGTGGCTTCTGCTTCCTAGTTCCTTTCAGAGCTTGGCCATTTAACTCATCCTTTGATTCTAACAATTGTTTAAGAGACACCTCTTCTATTATAAGATTATTATTTGCATTATAAATTGTATACTATACATGACATTATCTCCCCTGACAATAACTTGGGTCCATCAGCATATCAGATGTCAGGCTCAGGAAAAAAACTAGTATAGTAATGGGCCCTATGGAATATAAATAACTAAAATAGACCTACTAGCTATCTCCAGAATGGAGACCCAAATCTTCATCTGCAATATTCCAGCCTTTAGGTTCATGATTAGTCAACAGTTTGTTTGGCTTTATATGTTAGCTCTTTTTTTTTTTTAAGCCACCAGGTTCCAGATGCTAGCATGATGCCAACTGGATGTCCCTGGGCAGACGACCCCATCAGTGTGTCCTGGAGCCCCACTTCCCCAGAGCCTTGCCCCACTAGGGAAAAAGAGAGACAGGCTGGGAGTATGGATCAACCTGTCAATGCCCATGTTCAGTGGGGAAGAAATTACAGAAGCCAGACCTTCCATCTTCTGCACCCCATAATGACCCTGGGTCCGTACTCCCAGAGGGATAAAGTATAGGGAAGCTGTCAGGGGAGGGGATGGGATACAGAGTTCTGGTGGTGGGAATTGTGTGGAGTTGTACCCCTCTTATCCTATGGTTTTATAAAAAGAAAACACTGACAAGAACCATTATTAGGATGCAAAGAGAAAAAGCTCCGGGCCAGGCAGTAGTGCACTGGGTTAAGTACACACAGTGCAAGCGCAAGGACCAGTGCAAGGATCCCATTTCAGGGCCCCTAGTTCCCCACCTGCAGGGGGTTGGTGTCCCTTAGCAGGCGGGGAAGCAGGTCTGCAGGTGTCTATCTCTCTCTCCCCCTCTCTGTCTTCCCCTCACCTCTCAATTTCTCCCTGTCTTATTCAACAACAACAGCAGCAGCAACAACAACAATAACAGCATAACAGCAACAATAGTGAAAAAAAGATAGCCACCAGGAGCAGTGGATTCATAGTATAGGCATGGAGCCCCACTGATAACCCTGGAGGCAGAGAGAGAAGAGAGAGAGAGATACCTGCCTTGTGAGGTAGCGGATACACACCAGTACCACCCCCTCCCCCTTATGCAGATGAAAAAATGTGATTTGGAGAGGCCAAGGAGCTGGCCCAGATCTTAATAAGTGATAGGACCAAGACTCCAGTGTGGCTTCTCCCACTCTGACGCTCACACCCTTCATCACTCCAGGAAAGAAGTTGGATGGGATGTGCCTAGAAATTTCGTTTTTACATTAATCTTGTTTAATTTTCAAAGACAAACTCATGCTTCAGTTTGGATTCTGACTGCAGACATACAGATGTGGAAATGGATTCAGATGGGTTAAATGTGGTCCACAGAATTACTCAGCTACTAGCATTCCAGAGCAAAGCTATCAGACTGAGAAAGATCTGAGCCTGTCAGGAGAGGGATGAAGAAAGGGGCCATTTCTGCCCAGACTTAACCTCACTCATTGTTTATGGAACAAAAGAACCTTTGCAAGGATCAGGCTGCTATGGAGGATTCCCAGGAGGCATCTATGGAAAGGGAAAACTTCCTTGTGCTGAGATAATTTTTCAAACCTTTCTTTTGAGGTTGGTTTCTCCCCTCCTCTTTGCAGCTTGTAGGCCTGATTAGCTCATGCTAGGAACTTGAGTCGGCCAAGGGCCATTGTTTAAATCACTGTGATCCTGATGACCTTACAAGAACGTCTTAAAAGGATAAACCTATTTGTTTTACCCTGAGAGAATGGAAAATAAAGCAAAACCCCAGGTCCTCTCCAGGAAATCCTGCTTGCCAAGTTGGCCTTCATAACATACTGTAACAGTTGATTTATCTTCTCTGAAAGAGAGAGAGAGAGACTGAGACTTAAAAACTAAAAAATGAAGAATAGTGCTTGCATTAGAAACAATGAAAGAAGCCAAGAACCTTGTCATAGACCCCAATATAGAATTTTGGTCTCTCCCTCTCTGGCAACCCTAATGCTACAGCCCAAATCCAGGGGTTGGTTTTTAGATTGGTTTTGTCTATTCTTTTGCTTTGTTTTTACCCTCCTCATAGGAGTGAGATCATGTGTTTGTCTTTCTCTTTCTGATGTACCTTGCCTCAGCGTGACATCCTTCAATTCCTGGGATGATTTTTCCAGAGGGTGCTGATGGGGTTGAGGTAGGGAGAACTCAAGGTGATGATTTTGCTTTTTGTAGCAGTTATGTCTAGACTAAGACAGCTCCCCCCCCCCCCCCAGTTTCCAGAAGCATGGAGAGATGTGATTGCTAGTGATTGCTATTGCTAATGCCTTCCTCATTTTCTCTTGAATAAAATGGGGGTAATCTAGTGCCTAACTTAAGCCGGATGGGAGGATTTATGTGAGCTGATATACAGTACCTGCCGTAGCAGGAGCAGCTCTTACTCCTATTACCCCTGTTTCCAAGTTAAATCAGTCTGCAGTCTCTTCTGTGGCAACTAATAAACTTCCAATGGTTTATGGTCTATCTGAATTATCACTGAATCCTTCCTTGGACTAGCATTCTAGTTCCCAAGTGCATTATTCTACTCATTTTATAGATAGAGGAAAAACCCTTATATTTAAGGATGAGGGGAAAAACCTGATATTGAAGGATGTTAAGTTACTTGTTTGTAGTCATTCAGCACATCTCATTCTCTTGTCACTCTTATGTGCAGTCATTTATTCCTGCATAACAAGGTGCCTGAAAGTGTAGCATTTTGCAACAATACACGTGTATTATCTCCAAGTATCTGAGAGTCAGGGATCTGGGAAACACTAAAGGGGGAGGGGTTCTGACTCAGGGCCTCTCTCTCTCTCTTTTTTATTATTATTATTTTTATTTTTTGCTTTAAACATTTTTTTTTAATTTATAAAAAGGAAACACTGATAAAAACCATAGGGTAAGAGGGGTACAACTCCACACAATTCCCATCATCAGAACTCTGTATCCCATCCCCTCCCCTAAATAATAGCTTTCCTATTCTTTAACCCTCTAGGAGTATGGACCCAAGGTCATTGTGAGATGCAGAAAGTGGAAGGTCTGGCTTCTGTAATTTCTTCCCCGCTGAACATGGCCATTGACAGGTCAATCCATACTCCCAGCCTGTCTCTCTCTTTCCCTAGTGGGGTGGGGTTCTGGGGAATCAGAGCTCCAGGACACATTGGTGGTGTCGTTTGTCCAGAGAAGTCTGGTTGGCATTATGCTAGCATCTGGAACCTGGTGGCTGAAATGAGAGTTAACATATAAAGCCAAACAAGTTGTTGACTAATCATAAGCTTAAAAGCTGGAGTAGTGCAGATGAAGAGTTGGGGAAGGGGTCTCCATTTTATAGATAGCTAGTAGGCATATTTTAGTTATATTCCAAAGGACCTGTGACTATAATCATTTTCTTTTTCTCCCCTGAGCCTGAAATCTGATATGCAAGTGGATCCAAATTATTGTCTGGGGAGATGATATCATGGCTGGAAAAAGGAACAGAAAGCTGGATCAGGGAAGAGAGTAGCTCCCAAATATGGGAAAGGTGTATAAATATTGTTGACTGTAAACCCCATTGATTTGATGTGATCTGGGGTAGCTTAGGAGCCTGTGTGACCTCTGCATCCCTGTAGATCCGAATTCACATTCTGTGGTCATCAGTTGGAACATTCCAAACTTCCCCAATTTTAGGACCCATCTTCCTCAGGTGTAGCATAGAGTATGTTGTCCAGCCTCCCTTCAGAGAATGGAACATTCTGTACCCTTGTTGATCCAAGTTGAGGGCAAGGTCCTATGGGGGTCCACAAAGGGGTCTGTTTTGTTGTTCCTGATATAGATGACCGGTAACAATGGAGAGAGGGATTTATTCCAGGTCTAGGCCCATCAAGTCTGTTTGGGAACCTCAGGACTTCCCGACTAGCTCCCCAGCTGATGGGGTGGGTGGTCAGGGCCTCTCTTGAGGTTGTAGTTGGTACTAGTCACACTGACAGCCATTCAATGGCTTGGTCAGACTCAATAATCTGTCTTTAAATTCACATAATTAAGTGTTCCTTACCGTGTTAGGCACTCCACAAGGCTGCTTATAACGTAAATGAATGTGATCCAAATGAGTACAAATGAAAGCAGCAATGTCTATTATAATCCAGTTGCAGAAGTGCTGAACTCTCACATCTCCCATGTGTTGGTGGTCACACAGACCAACTCTGGACACTGGGAGGGACAGCACACTGGCCCGGCTTCTGGGAAGTAGGAATCATTGATGCCATCCTGGAAATTGTTTACCACTTAACACTGGCTACTATACTAGAGTCTTGGGGATAGAGTTAGCTCATCCACTAGGGTATGTGTCTTCAATACTTGTGGCTCAGGTTCAAGCCCCAGCATCACATGGGACTTGGTATGGTACCAGAGGTAGCTTCAGTATCTCCTCCTTTCTCTATCTGAATGGAAACTAGTCTTGAGAGATGAAATTGTGTATGTTTGAGGTCCCAGCTACACACACACACACACACACACACACACACACACACACACACACACATACACATACACACACACGACAAGGTCTTTGGTCTTAAGCATGGTTCACTGGGGATCTGTTTTCCTCACCGACTTTTATTCATTTTCAGGGCTGCAATTTATGTTGGAATTTTTTTTTTCTTTGCTTCCTCGCATGTACCATGTCTTCCCAATCAGCCTTTGTAAATGTTGCTTCCTCCACCCTGAATACTAATACATTACTTTATCACCTCTTCAAATCCTCTGCATCCTTTAAAGCTGAACACCAGTAACATGTCCTTCAAAGAAGCCTTCCCTGAGCTCCAGAGAGGTCTGGTCTTCTGGTGGCAATAAGAATTCATAATTCATACTGAATGTATGAATGAATGCATACTTATTAGTTCTACCTTGTACTCTCTGGGATACCTGCAGAGAGATGTAGATCATGTGTTTATACATGTATTTCCAATTTTATTCATCCAGAACTCTAGGTTCTTACTCTTTTTTAAAGAAATATTTATTTATTCCCTTTTGTTGCCCTGCTGTAGTTGTTGTCGTCATTGTTGAATAGGACAGAGAAAAATGGAGAGAGGGGGAGAGACAGAGAGACACCTGCAGACCTGCTTCACCATCTGTGAAGTGACTCCCCTGCAGGTGGGGAGCTGGGGGCTCCAACAGGGATCCTTACACCGGTCCTTGTGCTTTGTGCTACCTGTGCTTATTCCACCGTGCTACCCGCCCAACTCCCGGTTCTTACTCTTTTTAGCTGTTTTTAAGCCCTACCTCTATGGGGCTGTTATTGTGGCTTAGTTCTCATACAATGCTCTTTGCATTAATTCTAAAAAATAAGATAATGCATCTTTCTTTACGTTTTTTTTAAAAATGTTTGTTTAGTGGATAGAGACAGCCAGAAATCAAGAGGGAAGGGGGTGATAAAGAGGTTGAGAGACAGAGAGACACCTGCAGCACTGCTTCACCACTCGCAAAGCTTTCCCCCTGCAGGTGGGGACTGGGTGCTCGAATTCAAGTCCTTGCGCATTGTAATATGTGCACTCAACCAGGTGTGCCACCACCTGGCCCCTAGATCATGCATCTTTTCAGACCAAGTATGTAGCATGTATTTTTGCTTCCAGTCCCCCCCATATTAACCACAATGAAGTACTTTCTTTACAGACATCATTTTATTCCCCTGGATCAATTAGATTCTTATTTTTTAGCAAGTAAAAAAAAGTTTCAAAAGTCCCCAGCAACATGTTTATTTGTTACAAGATTTCTTTGGAGATCAACTCTTGCTTCTGGAATACATTGGGGGGAAAGAGAGCAAAGACTATTTTATTTTTACCAAATATTATGGTTTGGCATCCTGAATGAACACTTGGAACAGAGCTCTTAGCCTTCTCTCCTTTCATTCAACAATCTCTCCCTCTCTCTCTCTCTCTCTCTCTCCAGTCAGTTTGTAGGACATTATGAATGGTAATCACATGGTTATATACACATACACCTATGTGTGTTAGGGGGAACTGGGGTTATCTCAGCTGAGCCTAAGCTGGAATTTAAACATATCTGCAGGAAGTAATGGGCCCTAAGTGTCTCCCAGCCTTAACTGGGTAACAAAGGAGGGAAAAGTCTTCTCACTGCATAGCAGCTATGGAAGTTGTGTGGACATGGGTATTGAACTAGTATAGAGCACATGTGAGCTCCCAGGGGGCTGTCGGGGAGAGGGATGGGAGAAGAGCTTACTGGTACATTACATCTATAGGAACTGATTGATTTCTGGGGACCAGGGAGACACCCCCAGGGAATATGCAAAACTAAGATTGCCTGGAGGCTGGGGGTGAGGACAGAGTATTGTGTCCTCTGGAATCCTCTGGATTCTACAGAGCCAGTGATCTGTAGCAGTGCTGTAGTAGTGACTTGCTTCTATCCATTCACCAGAGACTTGAAAACTCAGACTTCCCTAGAATAAATCACTGAAGGTAGAGACTAAGAAACTTTAACAATTATATACTAATCCAACCCTTCATTTTACAGAGACAGAAGCTGAATATCATGACAAAGGTGTGTTTTCTAAGGACAGACAGCAAAGTAGGAGATTTGAGGCCTCATTTTGATGTTTCTTGTTACCTAAGGGAGTTTGGTTTGTAGACCATTTATTCTCATAAGACCATTGAGATTTGGAACGGTAGACAGATATCAAGAGATAAAAAGACCTCTAGGGTGACCTCATGGCATGTGACTGAAGGGACAGAAGAAAACCTAAAATATCTTCTCCTGTTATCAACGCTTGGTCTCGGGAATTCCTGCCACCAAGGTTCTTCCTTTGATCTGAAGGCATGTGCTTAGCAAAGATGCTTTATGTAGCAGGCTTGGGCCCCATGGATAAACAAGAGGGGAAGTAGGAAAAAGAAGCAGAAAGCTTGCCTTTTCCAGCAGAGATGGTTCTGGAGGGGGACCTGCCAGAGGACGGCCCTAGAAATGTCCATAAAGGTGAGCAGATACCAAGATGGGGACACGCAGTGGGCATTGGCAAAATAGGACACTTCCTATTTTGCTTGGAGGCCACTATTCCATTTCCCCCATTTGCTTCTTTCAGACAGGATTCCATGGGTTTCAAATGGTCTGATGCCTGGAGGTTTCATACTTAGGTGTTTGAGCTTGCTTTACTTCACATAAAAAGCAGGATAGAAGAAAGGAGAGGAAAGGGAAAATAAACAGAAAAACAAGGTGGGAGAAAAAGGAAACAGACAAAAGATGGGAAGATATACAGAGAGACACACAGAGAATCAGCAGGCATGGGTCAGAAATTGCTTCCAGGGTGTCAGGACGCACATCTGTCCACTTTAAGAACCACCAGGGGCCACTGTTTATTAACATCCAGCCGCCTGGCTCAGGTGGGCCTTTCGCCTGATTCCCATTAAAGTTTCTGGCTGCTGGAAACAGCATGATTTATGAGTTCCTTTGGGCTGGTGGCCAGACAGTCACCCCCTCACCCATCACATCTCAACTGATCCCAGGTCACCCTCCATCTTGCACGTGGTCCAGCAGGTGGATTTGGGCTTTAATGGCTGCAGACACCTAGGTTTCTCTGGCTGACGCGGTGATGGAGAACAGACCCTGGCCATACCCAAGAGGAAGAGCACAGTGGAGGAAAGCCAAGAGCCAGACTTGTCGGAGGCACGAAATATCACCGTCAGTGTGGGCCCTGTTATATTTCATTAACTGTTTACATTTCCCTGGTCGCATTCCACCTGCCCGACTAGAAACAACCCTTAAATGAGATCAGATTTTCCAGTGAAATATAAGAAAAAAAAATGGAGCCAAATCCCAGGTAAATGGACCCAGCCCATCAGAGGATAGGTCTCCACAAGCCCTGTGTCAGTGCGGTTCTGGGCCAGCTTGAATTATGGTCTTCAGGCTGTGGGAGGCCCAAAGTGAAGGGGGTATGCGTATGGGGCTAGGGGAGGTTGTAGGTTTGCAGGGCCCCTGAGAGTCACATGTGCACTTGGATTTATCAGGTGGGGAAGCTGCCAGATCCCTTGCTCCTTTGGAGAGCAGCGTATGTCCCCCAATTGCAATTTGGTTGCAGCTCATGAAGTAAAATGGAAAGTTTTAAGATTAGTGGCAGCGAAGACTTTGTCACAGAACCTAGGTGCCTGAAGATGCACCACAGTTCATGCTGCCTACCACCATCCACTGGGCAGGGGCATCTCTATTTCCAGAGAGTGTGGCTTGAAAATACTCAGTTCTGGGAGTCGGGCAGTAGCGCAGAGGGTTAAGCGCATGTGGCGCGAAGTGCAAGGATCAGCGTAAGGATACCGGTTCGAGCCCCCGGCTCCCCACCTCCACAGGGGAGTTGCTTCACAGGTGATGAAGCAGGTCTGCAGGTATCTATCTTTCTCTCTCCCTCTCTGTCTTCCCCTCCTCTCTCCATTTCTCTCTGTCTTATCCAACAATGATGACATCAACAACAATAAAAAAGGGCAACAAAAAGGGAAAATAAAATAATTTTTAAAAATGTTATTATAAAAAAAAAAGAAAATGCTCAGTCCTAACAGGAACTCAGAGGTGACACAGGCTCCTGTGCTAAATGTGAATAGACATGGGTTCCCAGTCAAGTCAATGGGGTAAACAGTTGATTGTATTTATATACTTTCTTCAAGCTTGGGGGCTACTTTCTGCCCTAATTCAGCTTTCTAGTCCTATTCTCAACTCTGACACCATCTTCCAAGGCAATATTTTTAGTCTACCTACATGGTAGCTGTCAAACTCAGGCAAAAATTACTAAAGTTATGGGCCCCATGGAACATACCTAGAACACACATCCTAAATTCTTCCCACCTGAAGACTCCTATTTTTTTAAATGTATGTATATGTATATATTATTTCCTTTATTTGGGGGATTAATGGTTTACAGTTGACAATAAAATACAGTAGTTAGTACATATGTAACATTTCCCAATTTTCCACATAACAATTCAGGCCTCACTAAATTCTCTTCTACCATCATGTTCCAGGATCTGAACCCCCCTACCCCCACCCCAGATATTTTACTTTGGTGCAATACACCAACTCCAGTCCAAGTTCTGCTTAGTGTTTTCCCTTCTGACCTTGTTTTTCAACTTCTGTCTATGAGTCAGATCATCCCCTATTCATCCTTTGTTTCTGACTTATCTCAACATGGTTCTTTCAAGCTTCAGCCAAAATGAGGTGAGTTCACCATTTTAAAAAGCTGAATAATATTCAATTGTTTATATAGACCACAACTTTCTCTGCCACTCACCTGTTGTTGGACAACTGAGTTGCTTACAGGTTTTGGCTATTACAAATTGTGCTGCTATAAACATAGGTATACACAGATCTTTTTGCTTGGGTGTGTTTTGTTCCTTAAGATATATTCCCAAGAGAGGAATTGCAGGGTCATAGAGAAGGTCTATTTGTAGCCTTCTGAGAGTTCTCCCAACTGCTCTTCACAAGGGTTGAATCAATTTATATTCCCATCAGGAGTGCAGGAGGGTTCCTCTGTCCCCACAACCTCTCCAGAATTTGTTGCTGGCTATCTTTTCTGATGCACAACATTCTCACAGATGTGAAGTGGTATCTCATTGTTGTCTTGATTTGCATTTCTCTGACAATCAAAGACTTGGAGCATTTTTTTCATATGTAGGTTAGTCTTCTGGATCTCCGATTAGTCTTTTCATATCCTCACCCCATTTTTGAATGAGGTAATTTATTTTATTTGTTTTGTTTTGCTGAGTTTGGTGAGATCTTTATATACTTTGGTTATTAGTTTCTTGTCTGATGTATGGCATTTAAAGATCTTTTTCCATTCTGTAAAGGGTCTCTTTGTTTGGGTTGTGGTTTCTTTTGTGCAGAAGCTTTTCTTCTTCTTCTTCTTCTTCTTCTTCTTCTTCTTCTTCTTCTTCTTCCTCTTCCTCTTCCTCTTCTCC